>NW_025336347.1:13898956-14266251 GCF_004798865.1 Varanus komodoensis | reverse complement strand
AAATTTAAAAAGCATGCTTTTTAAATTTATTTTTGTTTTCTTTCTGCTCAGCACTCCTGCTTCAAGGTGTGGCAGACTCCAAAGTGGGCACATAACTATCCCTTTTCAGTTAAGGCATCACACCAAAACCACAGATGGTATGAGTAACAAACCACCTGATAGTATGTTTACTGATTCTGGTTTCCAACTAACCTCAAACCATGGTTTGACATTGCAGACAGCACAACTTTACCCATCCTGGTACTGTTCGTGTGTGTTGAACTATTACTCCCAGCATCCCCTAGCCAGTATGAAAAGGCAGTTCAAACATTTGAAAGGCATCAAATTGGGGAAGGCCAACCTGAGTGCATGAACTGAATGGGATTTTTTCATAGAATAGTAGGGTTGGAAGGGGCCAAAGAAAACCATCAAGTCTAACCCCCGGCTGGTGCAGGACACCACATCACACCATCCCACTCAGATGGCTGTCCAGTTACTTTTTGAGTGTCTCTAGTGTGCTCTCTAGGCAACTGGTTCCACTGTTGTATTGCTCCGACAGTCAGGAAGTTTCCCCTGGTATCTAACCTGAATCTAGTGTGCTGCAGTTTAAGCTTGTTGTTCCTTGTCCTACACTCAGAGATAAGTGAGAAGAGGTCTTTTCTTTCGTCTTTGTGACAGCCTTTGAGGTGCTTGTAGAGTGCTATCTATCCCTTCATAGTCTTCTCTTCTCAAGGCTAAACATGCCAGAGCCTGGATCATCTTTGTTGCCCTCTGCCGAACCATCTTTTCTGCATCTTTTATAAACCTGGGTACCCAGGACTGAACCTAGCACTCCCAATGAGGTCTGACTAGTGCAAAGTAAAGACTAATGTACCTCTCTTGTTCTGGAAGTGATACTTCTGTTTATTTAGTCACGAGCACATTAAGTGCCATTGATTTTTGGTGGGTCTGCTCTAAACATGACTAAATCCAAAACAATACAGCTAAATATAAATGTAACACGTTTAACATTCTCTGCTTTCATTAAGATCTTGAACTTTATAATGTTAATGTGCTTTCCAAAGACCATCGCTTTTTGTATAATGCTTTAATGTAGATAAACATATCTACATTAATATGTATAATACGTATAACATTATACTGGTGCAAAGAAGAACTTATCACACCATTTTTGCTGCTATTATTGTGATAATATAATCTCTGGAAGTTCATGCTCTGCTTACTTCACAAAATATAATAAGCACTTTAATTGTTCTATTATACAGTACTCTAGAACACATAAAATAATATTTTGAAAAGGTGAAAGGGAAAGAATGGGAGGACAGACAAATTGAAGTGTATGTTCTAATCAAGAGTGGGCACCAAAAATGTGCTTTAGCATTATTTTTACAGGGAATAGAACAGGAGTAGAGTGAAGTTGTGACCTGCAGTTCTCATACTCCATTACTGACAATGCTGGTTGAGATTGATAGAGGCTGTAGTCCAAAACCAGTGGAGGGTGCCTACCCCTGCAACAGAAGGAGAAAATGAACACTAGATCACAGCTGTTCCCACTGTCAAACTCACCCCAGTAAAGGCCCACCTTCTTATGTTGCTGTGGTAGGTTGTCTAAGCAGTAGGTGGCTGAGTAATAGTGACTATGGATTCAGGAACTCCTCCCAGATAGGTCACCATTGAACCAGGCTTCCAAACTACATTAACTCCTAGCTAGCCCTCAGTTTTCTGGAGATGTTTGGGAGACCAGACTATGTACTTCTGCGTACATTGTATCTTCATAATTCACCATGGCCTTAGGCAGTCATGTTTGTGGTTTCCCAGCCTGTTGGTTTCCCCCACATCATTCTAAAAGTTTGCAATGCCTCTTGTGAGGCAGTTACTGGTGATAAGAACTTTTAAAACCAAAACTGGCTGGTATTTTTGGTCCCCTTTCTTCTTGGCTCCTCCCTTTTTGCTTTTATCCCACCCACCAGCGGAGCGAAGCTCTTGAGAGCTTCTCCAAAATGCAGTTCTCAGGCTGAAAAGGTTCTTAATCATTCAGTTCAGGGTTCTCAGCTGCAACAACT
This sequence comes from Varanus komodoensis, assembly GCF_004798865.1. NCBI lineage: Eukaryota > Metazoa > Chordata > Lepidosauria > Squamata > Varanidae > Varanus > Varanus komodoensis. Next base: position 14,264,209 of record NW_025336347.1, on the reverse strand, counting down.
AGATTTTTATGTTTTAGAAGCCACAAGTTGGGGAGGGGAGGAGGAGTGTTGTCTCTTTACTATCTACTAAGTAATTTATTCCTGACAGTCATATGTTAAGAGTCTGTAGCACAAATGTAATAACAGAATGACAGCTTCTCTTATTAGCAGGTGCCGGAATACCAAAGAGAGAAGCTTGCCAGATGATCCTGCTAAGTCATTGCAACAGATGTGTCTTTTTCCTGGAAAATGTCAGTTACCCTTTGACTGCAGAAAAATGGAGCACAGAGCTTGTGTAAGGAGGAAAACTAGAGGGCAACTCTTTAATAACCAGCTGGCAAAGGACAGCACAGAAAGGAACTGAACCCTTTGTCAAATTGGTCAGTGTGACCCTTTTATTTATCTACACATATTTAAGAATTGTATTGATTTAGTTTGTCATTTTAAAATATTTCTCCCTAAGTTGAATAATACACATCATAGCTTCCTATGTTTGGACAAAATAAGTCAAAATGCAGCATGACTGCCAAGCAAAGATGGTAATGCTTTAAAATAGTAATCAGCAAGATCATCAGATATGAGTATTAAAGGCCCTGAGGAATGTACTCCATAAATCCTCATAAATCCATGAAGTCTGTATCTACAGAGGGTTTCTTTTGGAAGGAATCTCCACTCTTTATTTCTGTTCTCATGTGAATTATTCCTCAGGAACAACTATAAATTGTCCAGCTCATTGGCTCTAGAGGTAAAGGGATTATTGTAATATACAGTTAAATGCGCTTATGTAATACACCTGAATGCCAAAGGCATAAATCCCTTTACTTCCACATTAAAATGGATGCTTCAGTAATTAGTGTGTGCTACAAAAGATCACAACAAATTCTACAGTGACTATGTGAAATGAGGAGAGCACAGCTTGGCAACATTTCATGGTCGATGGACTCATCCTCACAGTGGAACGTGGTCTGGATTCTGACCGCTGGTGCTAATTCACTGGGAGAAAGTGGGGTGGACTCTCCTGGGTGTACGGAGAGTGGCACAAGGCAGCCTGGGCATGCAGGTGGCCTACCTGTGCCCCAGCGCTTCCCCCTTCCTGTTCTCCAGAACTGAAGTCTGGCTACAGCAAGCAAGAAGGCCAGCTAGCCAGTCACCAAAAAAGGTGTCAGTGGCTGCTGTACCCACGGGGGACACGTAGGGGTGTGATCAAGTGGGCTCTGGGCTGCAGGGCAGAGTCCCTGCTGCACATGTTTGCCTTGCTCTTGAGCCCACAGCTGTTGCAGGTGCAAGGGGAGCTTCAGCCAGCAATGAGAGACCCACTTGAAAGGTCAATTTCACCGAGTGTATCTGCCTGCGTGCCACCCTTTTCACTTTCCTCCTTGTTCCGTCACCATTTCAAAAGGCGATGGTGCTGCTGCTAGTGTGATAGATCATTACAAACACAGAGAAGCACAAACCAAGACAGTGTAGTGTCCACGGACTTTGGTACTATTGATGTAAGCCGCCCCGAGGCTTCGGCAAGGGGCGGCATACAAATGTTATAAATAATAATAATAATAATAATAATAATAATAATAATAATAATAATAATGAATCCTACCTATTTCCTGCAGGGAACTCAAGGCAGCCTACACAATTCTCTTCCTCCACCTCTCCACTTTAAACTCACAATGGCCACCTGTGAGAAAGGTTAGGCTAAGAGACTGGCCCAAAGTGACCCAGTGAGTTTTATGGCTGAGTGGAGACTAGATCCCGGATCTCCCTAATCCCAGTCCAGGGCTCGAACCACTGCGCTACCTGGGCTCTCAGCCGGATGCATCGGTCTGTTTTGTTTTGTGGCCTGGACTCTGCCCACATACATTGTTATGATACACGGCATGCAGAGACAGCTGCAGTGGTCAGTAAATTGACAGTTATGACAAGGAGCTTCTCGATAAGTTGCTGGTTTTATCTCCAGTACGTCAGATGAAGTTATATTATCTCCATGGCTGCCAAATATCCTGTCATGTCATGGAGTTCATTACCACAAATGTTCAACAATTAACTTTTAAAGATAAAACCAATCAACAAATTGATCCAAACTGAAGGCAGAACATCACAGGAGAAAGACATGCCAGTTCTTAATTAGTAAAAATAACAATTAGATCTGCACAAAACTGACAGCAGATTTTCAGACACGCTTCCCCCCACTGCCCTGGACAGGCTAGATAATCATTAAGCACATTCTGTGAGATGCGGAAGGGGTAGTTTTCCCCCAGAGTCAATAAAATGAGAACTTTTGCTCATACCAGAAGACCTTTGGCTGATATGGGTATGTAGAAAATATGCAAGATGCAAAAATCCATCTCAGGTTGAAGCAATTCTGCGATAATCACTCTGATGTAAGCTGAGTGTCAACGAGATCCATGAAGGGCAATTTCCAAAGCTACAATCCGATGACAAAGGAGTATTGTTCCAAGCATTGCCCATCTGTGAAAACAAAACGCAGGGATACTCAGTACGATTCGGGCTACACAATTCTGAAGGGAGTGAGCACAGAGAAAAGTTTTCCCTCTCATAATGCCAGAATGTGGGGTCACCCCATGATGTTGATTGGCAGGGGGTTCAGGATGGTCGAACGGAAACATTTGACACAATATGTCGTTATCTTGGCGTGCAAAATAAAGACAGAGACAAACAAGAGAAAATGACAAGAAACAAAACGTTTGAAGAACAGGAGGAGAGCCCTGCTGGATCAAAACATAGCCTAACTCCAGCAACTCGCTTCCCACAGACGTCCAGGAAGCTGCAAGCAGAGCATCAGGCCAATACGTTTTCCCTGCCTGCATCTCCCACTCGCCTCCACAACAGCTGGAAGGGAACAAGGAGCTTCCGTCGGAAAAGCCAGTGCAGTGTGGTGGCTAGAGCAATGTGGAGGGCGTGACTGGCACTCAGAAGGTCTGCGCCTAGTCTCACTCAGCCATGGAGCTCATGGAGTGACCTGCCTCACAGGGTTGTTGTTGTAAGGTGAAGATTGAAAGGAGGAGGATGAGAATTATCTGAGCCACCTGGAGTTCCTTGAAAGGAAAAAAGGCAGGATAGAAATATAACAGGCAAATAGAAATAAATCAGTAAAATGGCCCTGTGCTGCTAATAGCTATTGATAGATCCAGTGGAATCTGGCTGGGACCACCATGCTCAGAAGCAGCGTGTCTTGGCGTGTCAGGCATGGCAGGGACTAGGCCACAATTAGGCAGATTGATTTAGCTACCTCTGACCTTCGGTGCTGGTGGGGGGGGGGGCAACAGTAGTATCCCCCTGCGCAGTTGTCCTGAGTCACCTCTGCATGCCTCACAGCCCAGTCCTCATCCACTGAGCAAGGCTGCACCCCTCCAGTGAAATGGAAAAGGCCCTCTTATTACCACTCTTGAAATAAGATCCAGCTGCCTGCCCAGTTGGTTTCTGGACGGAGCCCAGGAAGGGGCCTGCGTCTGGATGCTTGAATGAGGCAGCAAAATACCTTCATCACTGGTACAGTGCAAAGCACTGTGGGTAACCTGAGCTGCTCTGGAGTCCAGTTTCAGTCCCCTTGGCACACCCCACCCCAGGGGCTACATCCAGCCCACTGCTGTCACATGCTGAGGCTCTGCAGCAGCAGAACAGTGGGCCAAGCTCAGAATTTCTGCAGCAAATGGCCAAATGTTGCTTTAAAATAAGTCCTTAAAGCTGCATTTGGCTTTGCAAATGCATTTGGCCACGTTGGTAGCAAACCAACATGTTTTGCTGCCACTGTCACAACAGAAAACGTTGAGGGATGCCCTTCAGGTCAGGAGGCTACACGTGGTCCATGGGCCTCCTTTTCCCCACCCCTGAAGTGAAGGGCAGAGTAATGAACTTGGATGGTCCCTGAGCTTGACCTACCTGATATTTATGACCACAAGGAGGAAACTGAAGAAAGAGCAGGCTTAGCAAAACACAGATTATCATGGCGTGGCTACTGCAAGGTGAAAACCACATGGTGTCTCCATTTGGACGTTGTGTGCAGCCTGCTATGAAGGACTTACCATACTGCCAAGCCAAGGAAGTTTCAAGATTACAAAAAACAATTTCCACAAGCAGGACAGCTTTTATTACCAAGCCGAGTGGGAACGGGGGTTAGTAACAAATGTCAATGCATTTACTGTTTGCCAGTTTAGCCATCTGCCATAAAACCCCTGGATCGTGCTATAGCATTCATCTGTAGCAGCAAAAGGAAGCATTAAGGCACCTTATAGAGTATGTGGTTTGAAGCATCTCATAAAGCTGATCCTATCAAATTCATGTTAAAACATACCACAACATGCTTATTAAAATCTAATGCTATACCACTAGCTCGCTTGTTTATTATTACATGACATTTAAATTTGATTGTTTATTTTTAGTAGTAGTTATCAATTACCACCCCAGCTCCCCAGTGTTGTGGCATTAGATGAAGACTGAGATGAATGTCTGGTTATCTTGTTGTTTTTTCTCTTGCTTGTAACTATTTTGATTTTGTCTGGCAAGCCAGGAAATGCAAATACTGGTACATATACGTTAAGGAATCACTACATTTTGAGTGGGATGACCTGAACGACCTTACCTTTTTGTTTAGTAATGTAGCTTGCAACCTGAAGATATCCTCCATTTATTCCAAATGCATATCTCCCATACTGGAAGGAAACTAATATTCCCCACTGCCGTGGTCCTTCGTCTGTCTGAAACATTTCCCGCCCATGCTTCCTGTGCAAGAGGAGAACAGCAGGAGGTGACGTGTGTCTGGGCAAAATACTTGCTAACCCAGAGGAAGTTAGATACAACAGAGATCGTGGGTGTGTGGCGGGTATGCCTTCTGCAAATGTCCATGGACAGCAAGCTGGTGGAGCAGAAGCTTCCCAGAAAGTCTGGGCTCCCAATGAAAGATCTGGGGTCCAGCCCTAGTAGGACTCCACAAACATTGTCTCTGCCCCAGAGATGGCTGTATTTGTGCCCCAGGCCTGCAGCACCACACCCTGACTTACTCTTTGTGGGCAGTTTTAAAATCCAGCTGAGCACACACCTGACTTATCCAGACAAGTGATGAAAAAGCATGGAAGCACTCCTAAAGGAAGGGATCACATGATGTCCCTCTGGAGTATAATGTTTCGATTAAAACATCTCTGTACAATTAAGCATCTAGATCCGCCAACATTAAATTTCATGCAACGGTTGTACTTTCTACAGTGAGCATGAATTACAAAATACATTTCAACACAGACAGGACTGGCAGAAGTGTGTTTGTAGACTCCTCAGCTGACAGCAGTTCTGGAGGATTGTGTGTGTGCACATCCTGCCAGATTTCAGGCATGTGCATGGGGAGCAACTCATTCAGGTGGGTCTGATGGCTCAGATTCTGAAGATGAGATTGCTTTTGAACCAGTTCAAATCACAGCTGCAATTCAAGGTCCTGAGAGTCCACAGGCACAGACGAAGGGAACTTGGCAACTGGGAGGGGTTGCAGGCTGAGGGAGAAGACATTGAAATGGGTAGTCTTTCTCCTAAATAGGTAGGCCCCCTCACTAGATGTCATCATCAGGGAGAGGTCCAATGATGGGCACAGTGGGGAAAGCAAAGGCACTTTCATAGTGCCCCTCCCCTGGGGCAAGGTGCAGAAGGGTCATAAAGAGTTTTGGGTAATGAATGGCAGAAAGGGTTCAACATTTCACTCTCTGTATGCTCAGATATTTGACTCTAACAATAAAAGATGATTAGCAAGAAATGCTTGTGAAACTGATATTGCTTGGAGGGAGGAGCTCGGGCTTGCAACAAGAACTAGCACCATTCACAAGCTTCTACTCAGTGAAGGTGTGGCATTACGCCTTTCCCAGAGTCTGACTTAGGCACACATGTTCTAGAGGTGCTGGCAATAATCCAGTTTTCCTTGGAGGGTCTGGAAAGGTGGTCACAATTCTGGCCAGTGGTTGGTCTTAGAAGCAGCTTTTCAGGCTAAGTATGCCTAGCACAACTCGCAGCTTTATAAGGCTTAGGGACAAAGGAGCAGTTCGTTGGGAGTCAGCACGCCTACGACTCAGTGAGACGATGTGCTGAAGCGCAGTGGTTTGGAAGACGTGATGGGTTTGTGTGCCATCCCAACCCATGATGGGCAGGGGAGGATGGTAGTCTTCCTTTTCTTTCCCTGCCTTTGACTTTCCTATCATAATTTCCTTCACATCATGTAACCAAAGTATGACTGCCTCAGCTTTGTCACTTTTGCTTCTCAGAGAAGCTCTGGCTTGAAGATTTTCTATACTGGCATACTTTCCCTGCCAAAACAAAATGATTTAACCCTTTTGAATTTCCACTGAAAAGACTGAGGCTTAAGGCTCAATAGTCTGGGGGATCTGTCAATGGGAAGTGCTACAAACTCAGGCTCAGTTGCAAAACCAGAGAGACCTTGGGTTCATACAAGCACCTCTCCAAACAACTAAGGATCCTGTTGGAGAGGGAGTTTAATTAAGCCTCTGCCAGCTTCATTTCGGCAGGATCTGTAGATCTTTAGGTGGGGGCTTATGTCTTCCATGGGTTATCCTCACTTTCAGAAGTATGGGCAGCCCATGGAGATCCCCCAAAACCTGGATTCTGATGCAAAGAGTACTTTGGGGCACCACATGCTTTCAAATAGGTTGGGAAACCAAAGGGCATAATTATGTGTCAGGCCCCATTTCTCCCTGTGGTGCTGGTGGCACACTGCTGGTGCAATGCCTAGGCCAGGGATAGGTCATCTGGTGTGCTCCATTTTTTCAGACTGCAAATCCCATAAAGGGCCAATAATTAGGGATGATGGCACTTGTTCATAACCTGTGGAAAGTGCCAGGTTGTCTATCCCTGACCTAGGCTAATGGGGCTTTCTGCATGCAAGCTGGAGGACTTCCGGTTGCATGTCATCTCACTGGCATGGTGTATCTATCCTTTGACACACAATTTAAGAAGATCATGACTAAATGGACAATTTAATAGGGTCCTGACTAACAAAAGCCTGTGTCCATATGGAACAGGAGTGATTGAGTCTGTTTTCATTATGTATTCTTGTAATATAATTTGTAGAGAACTTGGAGGTACTACCTTCATTATGGACTCTCCTAGGATGATCTTCTGAAGATCTGATATTGTTCTGCCTTAGAGAGGATTCATCCTATATTATTGGAAGGTATGTCTGCTCACCCCCACCCCCCACCGCAAATGTCACTTTATCAGAAATTTTGCAAACTGGGGAAGGAAATTACATGGGTCTCCTTTTAAAACCAACTTGTTTTTATTGATATGTTTCTAATTTGTTATATTTGCACTTCGTAAAAGATCATGTTTGGTCAGTAAGCATAATCAACAGTTCATGCAATCACGAATCAGAAAAGTGTGAAAACTGGGCAAGCAATAGTGTTAAACTAAATGGCAAGTTTTCATCCAAGATTAAATGAAATGAAATGAAATGAGGTATCCAAATCCAGAGGGCATTCTGCATGTGCAGTATGAAAAGGATGAATTTGTTGATGCCAAATTCCCTTTAAATATTTGGTTTAGCTCTAGCTGTGGCAGTGCAAAAATATTGTAAGCAAACTGTCACTACTTGACAGGGCATCAGTCTAGTTGCAATGGCCCCATTTTTATTATTATAAATTGATGTAATAGTATGAGAGAACTTGGGAGTGAGCAAGTTTTGTTATCATTCTCCTTGTCTTGTACCTTGAGCTTGCAATCATATTTCAAAATATCACAAAAACTCAAGAATTATAGCTCTTACTTGCCACTCCTCCCCAAAATGTATTTATTTAACCTTCTGGGCACTGGAGATACTGCATTTTCTCTTATGAACCAAAATGACTTGCTTATGAACACAATAAAGCATTAAAATTGATTTATATTTATGAGAATGTTATGCAATAGACAAAATAGGTTTTTAATTAGGAATTCAGAATCACTTAGCATTCATTCATTAAAGAAAAGAAATATCTAAACCTGGCTAAGAAACAAACTTTCTTAGACTGAAAAAGGATATACAGGTTTATAGATGTAAATTTTATATTTTAATAAGCACATTATTTTGGTTTAATATTGGTTTAATGCATCCCCCAAAAGTTGGAGACAAGAGGACACTGATCTGCATATATGCGCACATGCTAATTGAGACAATGCAAATACAAAATTAGAAATAGTTGGGTTAAATAGAAATATAGCACATCTCACTCATAGACCACAAGCTGAATATGAGTCAACAATATGATGTTAATGCTTTGATTAATGCTCTTTTTAAGCTGCATTAATAGAAGTATCACTTCCAAATCATGTGAAGGACTAGTTCCCCTTTACTCAGTACTGGTTAGGCTGCATCTGGAGTACTTTGCCAGTACTGGTCACCATAGTTTAAGAAAGATGCAAACAAACTGGAAAGGGTTCAGAGAAGGGCAACAAGGATGATCCGGGGACTGGAAATGAAGCCCTCTGAGAGAATTGGGCATGTTTAGTCTCAAGAAAAGAAGACTGAAACGAGATATGAGGCACTCTACAAGTACTTGAAAGACTGTCACAAAGTGGAAGGACAGGCTCTCTTCTCAATTATCCCAGAGTGCAGGACACAGAATAACAGGTTCAAGTTACAGGAAGCCAGATTCTGGCTAGATGTCAGGAAATATTTGCTGACTGTTAGAGCAGTATGACAATGGCACCAATTACCTAGGGAGGTTGTAGGCTCTTCCACACTAGAAGCCTTCAAGATGCAACTGGACAGCCATTTGAGAGGAATGGTTTTACCTGGAGTCATGCACCAAGCAGGGGGTTGGACCTGATGGCGCTCTGGCCTCTTTCAGCTCTTGTATTCTAGGATTCTATCATCACCGTAGGGGAGAAGACTGTGGCCAGCTGACCTGTGTGCCTACCTGCTCAGTCTGCTCTCCAGGTGCTGAGTAGTGATGGCCAAGTTCAAGGTCTCTGTTATTCTGGCTTCTTATAGTTCTTATCTTTATACCTTGGAGGGACTGGAAAGGTGGTCACAATTTCAGGTTGCCCATGAAATAAAGGATGCCTTCAGACAAAGATCTGACAGCCCTTGAAACAGAAGTCTGTCTTCTAAAATAGGCTACCCTAATAAAGAGACAGTTATTTACCAATTTGAGAATACAACCCTCCATGCACTTACCTGGGAGTCAGTAACTCCACTGGACTCACAGCACTTACCTCTGAGTAGACACGTATTGGGTTGATCTGCCATTTGCCTGCTTTTAAGCCTATTTAAAAGCATCCCAAATAGCATCAGTTGCATGCAGATTGGCTATCTTGAGTTGCATCAGCATCAAGGAAACCATGCATGTTTCACTCAAACATCATAGGATTGCATAAGAAATCTACAGCTGATTATGAGCTGAGATGTAAAGAATGTCAAGAGCAACAAAAAGGGCAATTATGTAAATAGTATGAGGAAGGGGAGACAGGGAGTAGTGAGGGAGGGGATCAGGTACCTGATGCAAAGGAGCAGGTGCAGATGTTAAATGATTATTTTGCTTCAGTGTTCTCCCAAAAGAAGGTTGGGGGAGATATACCTGGGGAGCTAGATGAGGCTGGAGTTAAGGGGGCACAGATTGGAGTAACTCCTCTAGAAGTTGAGTTGCTCCTTAGGGCCCTGGTCCTGACCAGTCACACTCAAGGGTACTTTGGGAATTGGCAGGGATAGTTTCACATCCGTTGGCCTTCATTTTTGAGGCCTCATGGAAATCAGGAAAAGTGCTGGAAGACTGGAGGGTAGCATCTGTAGTCTCAGTCTTCAGAAAGCGTAGCAGAGGAGACAAGGGGAATTACAGGCCAGTTCGCCTTACGTCCATTCTGGGAAAGACTATGGAAAATCTCACAATAAGGAAAGCTCTAGAAACCCTAGATAGGGAAGGAGGGTTGGCAGATACACAACATGGCTTCCGCAAGAATAGGTCCTGCAAGACGAAGGGATTCTTATGGGATTCTATGATAAGGTTTTGAGGTGGCTAGATGGAGGGGATGCAGTGGATGTGGCTTCCCTGGACTTCATCAGGATCACATGATATCCTGGTTGAGAAACTGATGAGCCTTGGGATGGGTCCAGGTACTGTCCAATGGATCTGCGCATGGCTGATCAGAGCAGGAAATCATCAGGATGGCAGCCGGTGATGAGCAGACTCCCCCAGGGTTCAATTCTGAGACTGATTCTGTTAAGCCTCTTTATCAATGACCTGGAGGAGGGGTTAACCAGTCTGCTGATCAGATTCACAGATGATCCCAAAGTGGGGGCAGTGGCCACAACTGGGGACCAGGTACTCCAGATCTAAAAGCATCTGGACAGGTTGTGGAAGTGGGCAGGGGACAACAGGATGGCATTCAATGCAGGCAAGTGCAAGCTCTTGCGCTTAGGACTCAGGAAAAGGTGCCATAGATACAGAATAGGGGACAAGTGGCTGCAGAGCAGCACTTGTGAAAGGGATCTCAGGGCACCTGTCCATAGCAAGTTAAACAAGAGCCTGCAGGGTGAAGTGGCAGTTAAGAAAGTGAACACCACCCTTGGATCATGGCTTCCAGATCAAAAGAGGTGTTAGTACTGCTCTATAAGACTCTGGGGCAACCAGACTGGAGTACCCCAGATTCTGGCCTCCACGTTATAACAGAGACTGGTTAGAGTCAGTCCCGGGCAGGGTCACAAGGATGGTAGCCGGATTGCAGGGGATGCCATATGAAATGAGATTGAGAGAACTGGGTCTTTTCAGCCTAGATAAGAGCAAACTCATAGAGGATCTTACAACAACATAGAGGTATGTGAAGGGATGTCACGTGGTAGAGGATCATCACCTGTTCTCCCCTGCAGTGGAGGGAAATGGGGCAAAGCTCAAAGAACTGGGTTTCAGGTTGGATGTCAGGAAGAATTTCCTGATGGTTAGGACTCCTGGGATATGGAATGGGCTTCTAACGGAGGTGGTGGGGGCCCCATCAGTGAGGGTGTTCAAGGAAAGACTGGACAACCACATTTTGGGGATTACCTGAGCAGAGCCAGCTGGAGCTGGGGTCAGACTAGATGGCCCAGAAGACCTCTTCTGACTTGCTTTGTTTCTATGTTTCTGAGTCTTTCTCTTTGGAAGGAAAAGGGGGATTGCTTGCAGTAGTGGTCAAGATGTTCAAACCTTGGAATGTACGCAAGTCAGAACCGAGGAATAGCCAATCAGAGTTGAGCAAACCATACGGACTTGCACAGCCTCAGCATCTCTGCAGAGCAACAGGCACAGATGCTACAGAATTCTAGAAGGGCAGGTTTTCTATTTGACTGAATAGTCAAATGCTGACTGAAAGGGGTACGGAAATCTACTTCTGGAAAGGCTTGCCTGAGCAAATGCATGAAGGACCCCATACTAGGCTTGCTGATTTTTCCAGGCCCCGAAATTGAGTTGGGACATTTTTCAAGTCCATCTGAGCAGGGACAAACACAGAAAGGCTGGGGAACAATGGGCAGGGATTGTAGTACAGCTCAGAAGGCTCTAGGAGCAGACCTTGGCGACTCCAGGGAAGGCTGACAAATCTCTGGCCAGAAATCCTCTGCTGCCATTCAGTGGGGCTGGAGGGGCCAAGGGGCTGGCTCAACAGAGGCTCTTCCTGTGGTCCAAACAGTACATTTGCATTGAGATGAGAAGAAAGCATCGGATGAAGCATCAGCCCCCAGGACTCTCAGGCTGCCAGTGCACAAAAACTTACCTAAGAGAAAGCCTGCTCAACATAGTTGAAAGTAGGGACATGATTAATTCTTGCTTTTCAAAGAGGAGCCCTTTGTTCATTTCCCAAAACTCAGAAATTTCCACAGAAACATCCACAGGCTACTGGTTGCTGTTGTTTGAAAGGAAGCCAGGGCAGCAAGTTGGCCGGACATAAGTCATCCTGGCCAATAGACATCCAGCAGATCGCTGCTGGTTCTATTCATTCATTCACAATATTTATATTCCCCTTTTTTCTTCCAAAGAACTCAAGTGGGTTTGTACACTCCTCATCTTCCTCCCAATCTTACTTCCACAAGAACCCACTGAGGGCCATTAGACTGACAGTCAGTGCCTGGCCAAAGTGAGCCCGTGAGCTTGTCAGCCCAGTAGGGACTAGAACCCAGATCTTCTGCATCCCAGTCCAGCAGCCTAACCACTACACTATACTGGCTTTAGGCGTCTCTGAGCACAGGAAAACATTGTAACCAATCACCCAGCCCTTGAACTAATTCATCCTGCTATTGTACAGTTTTTGAAATAACAACAGTAAAGCAAGATCAGAGGAGCTAAAAATGGACGGATTGTTTCAGAAGCTTTCTAAAGATGAGAAAATAGGGACATGATTAATTCTTGCTTTTCAAAGAGGAGCCCTTTGTTCATTTCCCAAAACTCAGAAATTCAAATCATTTGGAATAAAATTAATATGGATGGACAGCTCTGTCTTGTGCTGATAACGGCTTCTTCGGCTCTGGTAGCAAAATGAAACAGCCGCAGTGTGTGCTTCCTATGTTGCCAAATCTCATCAAGCCATCTTCCGTCACATCAGAGGGCAGCCGCAGCTGATGAATGGAAGAAGACACGCTCGCAAAATGTCGAGAGGGAGGGCTAGTTTTCAGACACATGAGTGCCATGCAATGCTTGCCAGCACACCTGAACTATTTATTCCTTACCTTTTTATACCATACCACAGCCAGAAAGGCTCCGTGAGTGGTTTACACACCTAAAACATTTAAACGTATTTATTAATTAGAGTTATATCCTGCCTTTTTATTTTAAAAAACTCAAAATGGTTTACATTATTCTTTTCTCCCTGCTATCCATCTTACACTCACAACACCAACCCTGTGAGGTAGGTTGGACTGAGAGTCTGTCTGGCCCAAAGTCACCCAGTTCCATGGCTGAATAGGAACTTGCGCCCAGATTGCCAGAGTCCCAGTACTTCACTCTTAACCATTACACCACACTGGCTCTCTCATTATTAATAGAAGAGACTTACTTTACCTGCTTCCCCCTACACTTTGGGATTTACCTTGAGTTTACACAATATTGGTGGTGAGATGGCCTTTTTGAGTCCCCTTGTACATCCTGCAAAACAGCCCATTTTTTTGGCATCCATAAAAGAAGTCTGTATTTATTTAGATTTGTAGCATGGTTGATCTTGAAAGGAAGGCAAGAAAACATAACCACAATGAAATCCGGAAAGAAGTTGATAAACCTAAATGTTATAAACTTGCTTGCCTGATAGGAAAGACTAGAAAAATTAATAGCATAATCCTGTGTATGCTGACTTGGAGTATGTTCCACTGAGCTGAACATAACATTGCCAACATTTTGTGGCTATGTTAGCCAAATCCCCAAAGTTCCCAGATCTTCACTCATGATGACATTCTGAGTGTTATGTCACCACCTTGCCCTTAAGAGTTGAGTTACCTTCAGCTCCATTATGACAGTTCGTGAGTGTAGTGGGTTTGACAATATGGACACTCCACAGTTTCCCTCACAAAGTTGTATTATTAGTTACTTAGGGGTAATGGCTGGGCACGTTGGGAGTTGTAGGTCTTTTCTCTGTCTAAACTTCATAGAATTGTGCTTTTAATTGTTTTCAACTAATGTTTAGGCTAGCATTATGATTTAACAAAAGCAGTGAAAGAATTGGCTAGCAACATACACATAACATTGTCACAAAACAGCAACAACAAAATACTAATTAGTAGAACAATAGCTGAAACAGCAGAAAGGTCTAACAACTAGCAAAGAAGCCAAACATTAACAACAACAACCCTGCAGCATCAAATTCAAGCTAAATGATGTTTTTTAATTAAATGAAAATAAGCAGTTTTGCCATGATTCTTCATTTCTCCCTGTATGTATTTTCATGCTGTCTCCCTGTTTCAAAAAGTTAACAGGGAGATGGACACATCGCTCAGCCAATGGGAATAGTTTGAGCAACAGTTCTGTTGCTAGGGGACTGAGGGCAGTAGAAAGTGGAGGCTGGAAATGGCCACTTCCACAGCCGCTCCTGTCGGGACTCATCGTGTTTCCATACCAAGAATGGTAAATGATGATCCTGAGTCTGGACCATCAGAGAAGCCAAGATGAAGTGTGGGAACTTTAGAATAGACCATTGATTCTTTTGGCAGTTACAGAAAAGTAATGCTACCATGCAGGAACTTTGGAACTGGGTCTGGAAGATGCAACAGAATGACAAGGGTTAAGATTTCGCCATGGCTTTTTAGGTCATCCAAACCCACTCAGTGTGTTGAGGAGTCAGCCCCATGTGCTGTGCAAGCAGTGCCCCCCTCCTGTGCCAAGGGCAGCTGCAGCTGATGCCAAAAAAGGGTGGTCACAAGGGGCTCACGGGGGAAAGTGCTCCCTGCAGCTGCTGCACCAGCGGTGTTCCTCTTCCACACCACCCACGGCTGCCATCTGGGCTGATGCACTTGACGCGGAACAATGTTGCCAGCTAAATTGTGGAAAACTTAAAGCAGACTAGTGATTCCTTGGGGGGGTCCATGGGTGTTCATGGACCTTTTCTTGGCTCAGTTCTCTTTGGAAGACCAGGCCAAGCATGAGCAGAAGCTCACGGGACAGATTCTAACGGGACAGAATTCTAACAGGGTTCATTCCAACCCTACCTAGGGCTCATCTTGCAGGATGGTTTCTAAGTTACCTTAGGGTGGTTTATAAAGCATCCCAACTAGCAATGACATGTAGCAGGAATTAATCAACTCACCATAGCTTATTGTGCTGCCTAAATAACAGAGAGCTTTAGCTGTTGGGCAGCTTAGTGAATGAATAAATAAAATGCAATAAAATAATAAAAAGTCATAGTCAAGTTGGAAAAACAGGAAGCCTCTTGGCAAGAGGGACAGAAAGGCTTGCTGCCCTGGCCAGGAGGCTAGCAAATGATCACCGTCCTCAGGAGCCTGGCAGTAGCCAAGCAAGACTTGGAGACAGGAAAGGTTCTCCACCCCTCTGCTACAGTGTGAGTGTGTGTGTGTGTGTGGGGGGGGGGTGTCAAAACTTGAGGAAACCTTTTGTAGGGAGGCAGGCTTGTCCCTTTAATTCACAAGCCCCACCCTCCTGCTCCCTACTGGGTTTCCCTTGGGACTTGGCATGCCTGGTTATCAAGCATGAAAGGCAAGGGAGCAGCTCGGGCTTCTTAACACTACCCAACACCTGCAGATCCTGCTTAGTAGGGAGTGGGTAAATTGAGGAGGTGTCCCGACAAACATTCTTGTTTACAGGTTCTGGGAGGGCTGAAAGTATCTTGTGCCTTTATGCTACTGACACTGGGGAGTTAGGGAAACTGTTCAGGGCCACATGAGCACTCCAAAAGCCCCTGCGGATTCTGCAGCAAAGGGTGCTTTGCACACTCCACTGACTTACATAAACTAGTAGACAAGTAGCCATGCCAATTGCCACTTTCTAGCCCACTGCTAACTTAAGTAAGTAAGTAAGTAAGTAAGTAAGTAAATAAGTAAATAAATAAATAAATGTGGGGCATGTGAAGCCACCTTTGTGGCAGAAGCTTTGGGTCTTGGGGAGAGGCAATGGTGTGGCCTGAGGCTGGCTGCCTTCACTTTCCCAAGAGTGGATAACCTTATTTTAATAAGTCTAGAAGCTGCAGCCAGCACAAAAGGCCACAGGTCAGGGGACAACTCCATGATCTTGTGGTGCCCCCAGGGACACTGCAGGAGGACTGAGGGAGGGGAGGGTGGCAGGAGGAGGGGAAGGAGGCACAAAAGCCCTGAAGTGCATGATTGCATCCTCAAAATCCCCAAAGGCTTTCATGTGTCTGGTGGACCCAGTCACTGTATGCAATTGTAGGAGCTACTTGGAGACAATCCACTTCTTGTTACTTCTGATTCAAAATGCAGAAGAGGGGTTGTTGTTGTTGTTTTTTACTATACTGATTTTCACTCTACCTTCTGGGGAATTATGGAAAGGGGTGGATATGCAGAGAGAGGTGAATTTTGGATGGCTCAGAGGATATCATCATCTTCCACAACAAAACCCATCATACTTCACTGCCCTCTTTTACAATTGGTTGCTGCTGGGTTTTAATAACTGCTTTTTCATGTGGCTCTGAGGACAGAAGCAGCTGCAGCATTTTATGGGTGTGTAAATTCTTTCCTGCTGGTTTGTACTCATATTCTTAATGTCATTCGATTGTCTGTACAACGGGAGTTGTTGGTGGAACAAACGAATGCAGATCGTAAGCCATTCTATGTGAATTTTCTCTACCCTTTCCATACTTTGCACTCGTCGCCTTAAGGTTCATGTGAGGCTCAGGGCTCCATTTCTGTGGTACATGTTGCTGTGGAACTCAAAAGACTGTTCCATGGCCGTTCCACCTTGCATCTACTCCACGAGCTCCTCAGGGCAGCAACCAGCATGGCACAGTGCCTTTCCAACCCAAACAAAGCCGTATCCATTGGCCAGTAAACAACATCAGTACAAGAGGTCAAGTTATTATGTTGGCCCACTGACTGCTTCTTTCTAGCCATCAATGGGTATCTGACTGCTAGTCAGTATTACCCATATACTAGTCTACCCATTGAGCTATATAGCTTGGAACTGTCTTCTCCAATTGGTGGGAGTTTTGTAAGGATCAGGCAAGAAGGTTTTACTCAAGATCTTCTGGGTTGAGGTGTCGGGGATCCAACTGTAGCAGTATGTATTCTTGATTAAAATAAACTGAATGAGTTAAAATGACTTTCAAGGTGACATAGAGAATTTAAACTTAAAATAATGTTATTTTAAATAAAATGTAATTAATTAATTAATAACACACAGATACACATATCCTGCCATGGAGGCTTCACAATTTTCATGATTCCTGTTTTGACCCCCTTTTTTCTTTCCAAAGTTGTCTTTTCTTCTTAGGTCATACTATCCACAACTTGTATCACCTTTCCTGGAAGGTGACTGACTTCGTGAATATCATGGATTGGATTGAAATCTAGCTATATTTAGAGTAAACCCATGAAGATCGGTGGAAATCCCATTGACTTCGGTGGATCAACAAGTATGCCTAAATCTGTGTCTAGTCCCATGAGTCTGAAGCATACATTTTTCTGTGACAAGCAAACATCAGGGATGGGGAACGTTTGGCCTACCAGTTGTTGATAGACTGCACCTCCCATCAGCCATAGCTAGCATGTCCAACAGCTGAGGGACGATACGAGTTATAGTCCAACAACATTTGGAGGATCACACATTTCCTATTCCTGCTCTACACTTGTACCCATATATTGCGCTCCTGATAAGGGATGTATTAAGCCATTCTAGATTTCGTGGAGTGGCACCTGATTTTATGCCTCTTCTATTTCTGGGGTAAGGCAACCCAAAAGTGGAGTGATATTTACTTTTAAAATAAAGCTTTCTTTAAAGATGAATGGCAAAGGCCCAGCTAAAACGTACTTACTATGACAGACTATTTCTTAGAGTGGAGATGATTTTTCCCACAGTAATGATATTTGACTTTCATTACTAAGGTTTCTCCCTGCTCCCCTTGGAAGTGTTGCCGCATAGTTCATCCCTTCATTAACCTAGTGTGTAATTTTTATACAGTAGCTCTTTCAAGCGAAAAGATAGTAAGATTAGAACAGTGGTTGAGGAAATATTAGCTTTTTGCAGAGTACCTTGGAGCCTCAGAGACTTCTTAGCGAGATGAAGCAGCAATTTCAAATTGCACTCGCCGTTCTTGTATTGCTCCGTTCCCTCTTCCTTAGCAGAATATACAGACACAACAGACTGAAGTTGCGAAGTCAAATTCAGTCCTCGAACTAGAAGAGGTTCTGCACCCCTGGCATAGGCTCTAAGTCTTGGGGAGTGGGAGAAAGGAATACCAATTCCCTTGCTAATGTTTCTCTTGCTGTATCATCTTGTTAAAACCCGCTGGCTTGAAGGCATGTTATTAAGCCGCTTATCTGTTTGGTAGATGGAGTAGGCAAGGCTGAGGATTTTCCACAAATGGAATTGTGGGACTGTGTTTGCTCCATAAGGACTCATGCCACTCTGGTAATTTTTTCTAGGAATATCCAAGGGGCAGTATCTGGTTCTTTCAGCCCCATCTACTGTTCACAGCAGCCAAAACACCAACAGCTATTGTTAGCAGGGTTGGCAATACTGGTCTTCTGTAATAAAATGTATGGTGCTTCCTTTTCTTTCTGTACACCATCTTTATTTAAATCATCCTGCACACTCCTAAATGTGCACGCACGTGTGTGTACAGGCATATGCTGATTTATAGATGGCCATCCTAGCATGGAGGGGCTTCCTCCAGTCCACCCTTTCCCACTGTAGGGTCCTGCTGGCTTAGTCCCAGACGCGGCAGTTGCTTCTGCTGAATGAAGCCACCTCCTGATAGGAGAAGATATAAAGCATTTCTGTGAACTGAACAATGCATTTGTAACACTGGTAAGTTCTATGGGGCTATTTGCTTATTAATGAACATTGCAACACAACTGGTTTATTGTTTTATTGGTTATCGTTATTAGCTATATTTACTTTCCTCCTGTTTCCTATATGTTATATTAATACAGTATTGTATTTTAATTTTACTGTTTTATGGTTTGTTGTTGTTATTTATTTTTAATGCATGCGCACGCACACACATATCTAGAGAGAGAGTTTGTGAGACAGCACATTGCGAGCCACCGAAAGAGCCTTCAGCTATGGGGTGGCATATAAATGCAATAAATAAATAATCTTTCCATACAAAATGAAGCTCTTTTTATCAGCAATTATATAACAAAACAGCATGAACAGTTATAATAACAACAAAATACTACATTCCATGTACCCAAGTCCCTGGCAACAGCACCAATACAAAAACTGGCTATAGAGCTGCAAGGTTCATGTGTCCTTTTGAATCCAAACACAAACTAAAGAATCCAAAATGCCCTCTTCAACTGGTCTGAGTATCCACAATGCAGAACAATCAGCTCCACGTGCAGGACCTTCAGAACCTCAGACCAGGTTGGCCAGGGCCTTCCTGGCAACAGCAGCTCCTGCCTTTCCGTTTTCACACTCATTTTGATTCAAATTTCTTCAGCACTGCTCTTTCTTAGTCCCACCCCTTTGGGCTGTACCAATATTTCATTGAGATTACAGAGTCACGTGGGGAAAGGCCTGAAAAGCAGACATCTAACCCAAACCTTTGCAATGGCACAAGGCTCTAAGAATTTTTTTCAAACAGTGGTCTACAAGCTCCAGTTAAGCGGTCTGCAGGAAAGTACTGGGCCCTGTAGTCAGTTTATTTTTTTCTCTCCCCATTTTAGATTAGAGTCAGATTATTGAACAAATTGAAAATGCTCTGGTCTGTTTTTCATAATACTCTGCTAGTGTAGAGTACTACATTTCCACTTAAACACAAAAATTAAAGGCCTCTTCTTGGTGGCTAGGGCCTGTGCTTTTCATAATGTGGCACAGTTTATTATGATGGTGCTGAATAATCTCTCTCTCTCAAAATATTATTTAAGTACATGCTTCAGTTTGAAGGCATTTAAGCAGTCTGTTGAGACCTTCAGCAATTTCCAGCTGCTCTGTAGGGTTGGGAGAAAACATTTGGGTGCTACGCAGATTTTCTGCAGTGCTTTTCCCATTCTTGAAGCGGGAAATGTCTCTCCTAAGACTTAGTTATCAGCAGCAGAACTTTCAACCCAAATATGTAGCCGTTTTGCTGCTGGTGCTACTGTTTTGGCCTTGTCCTTAAAGAATTTTGACAACTGCACTTTATTACTAATTTCCTACCATCATTGAGGAAATACACGGAAGGAATACACAGAATCATAACAACACTGAAACAATTTTATTTCCCACCTCCACAATGCTGGAAAAAGGAAGGGGAGGCAAGGGTGAGGACTGACTTTGAAATGCAGGGATGTGTGTCATCCACACCTCACCATGCAGGGCGCATCTCTTCAGAAGCATAGCCCAACAGGGCTATTTTGCCCCACAAACAGTACTGCAAAGTGAGGAGGTGTTTTGGGCAAGTCCTTATAAATCTTCTTTTCCAAGCACTCTTATTTCTTTCTTCTATGAAGCTGCAGCTAGCCTAAACATAGGAAATCTGTGAATAGGATTTCATGCATTTTTAAACATGAATAAAGGCATTAGTGGCACACTTCAGCTTGGGTCCATCACACTGGGAGATTAACCTTGTTTTTAACCTTCCCCAGCACCCCTTCTTCCTGATGCAGATCATCTCACAAGCTATTCAAGAATGCTTTTATTTGTTCTTCTTACAGTAAAAGTGGGTAAACTCCATCCAGGAGGCCAAATCCTATTCTGCTGTGGTCTTACTCTACCCTCCAATCTCTCAGGTACTCTTTCCCAGGCCACACCTTTCCCCTAACGACCAATCAGTTGGTAGTTTCCCTGCTTTTCTCTGGTGCTTTTCTGATTCTAGAAGGTTGCAACGCCTCTCCCAAGGCTTAGTTACTGGCAGGAAGGGCATTAAGTTACAATATATAGCCTCACGTCCTTTGCATTTGACCCTCCTCAACCCATCCCTGGAATGAACCCCCCCCCCCCCGAACGTTTTGAAATTGAATTCAGCCCGAAGGCTGGAACAGATTCCCCATCCCTGCCTTGCATCCTCCGTTTAGAAGGCATCTTTTCATTGTTTTGCAGGCATTTTATTTCTTTGGTGGAATTGTTTAGTTTTGCGGGAGACCCCATGTGGTTCCAATATATTGTAAGAATGGGTTTTACGTTTTCTAAACAAATGTTCAGCCTTCAGGAGAAAACTTATGGGTCCCTCCAAGTTTGTGGAGGTTTTGTCTGGGGGAGGGGGCGGGTGGCGGGGAAAATAGCAGCTTTGAGGTGGGAGTGGATTTTCAACAGAAAAATGACACGGAGGGGCAATGACTCTAACCCCGTCCTTCAATTTGAAGCACGCCCACATACATACAGAGCTGTTATTCAAGATTTTTAAAGCTGCTCTTCCTGGATCTCACCCATCGCGTCTAGTCTGGCCCTGAATTGTTTAATTTAGAGAGCCTTGTCCATTTACGACTGGCTTCTTTGGCTCACTGTGTCTAAGCGATTAAATGATGGTGTAAACAATTCTTCCCGCCTTTCACTGGGAGAAGAAGCCATCTGGCCCCACCAAGTGGTTACAGAGTAGACTGCAATAAGGAACAAGACCGAAGTAAGAACACTGCACGGGAAGAGACAAGGGGGCTATTTGCCAAATGATCTATTTAATTTAATTAAACACACATCACTTGCCAACCTGGAACACTGCCTTGGACTGTTAAATCTCACACTAGAGGGGCAAAGTGGAAAGATGAACCCTTTCAATGGAGTGACTCCAATCACTGCAGAACAATGCTGCAGGCAGGTGTGTGGTATTTTACACACCCTGTCTGCAAGAAGAGCTTAGGAAAAATGGGGAATGCTGTGATTTGTAGTCACAAAGCAAAATGAAAATTGGCACAGAAAAGAAAATAGTTATATATCCAATGTTTAACTGAGTGCCATTTCTTGGAGGCAGGTGTCTTTAAGAGAGTGGAGTATGCATGGATGGGCCTATACATCTTCTTCGTTGATCATAATCTGCCCATTAGGTAATTAAAAATGCATGCAATATTTTAAATAATGTGCACAATTTATTCCACTGCTTGCACTTGCAGTGTGCTCTTATGTCCCCTGAGCATAGGATATTTCAGAATTCCCCTTTGAGGATGGAGAGAGGTTTGGAGCCCCATCCCACCCCCTGTAGACACATCTCTGGTCTTCCGCTCTCTGGTATGAGAGCTCCAACCATGAAAAGAGGGAAAACCATGAAAAGAGAGAAATTGAGATTGGGTATTATGCAGAGGTCCAGGCTCATTCACACCCCCAAACTCAAGCTCTGGAGCTGGGGTAGATAATGTGGAAGACAGTTCAGTAGGGAAGGACAGTTTTGATGACAGGCGGGAGAAGGTGGAAAAAGGCTGCTTTCCCCCCTTCCCCTCTGCCCAAGCAGCAGTAAAGAGGGAGACCAGGAAGCCCTGGTCAAGAGCTCCAATGTTGGAGTTCTCAAAAATAAAGCTATTAGGATAAGGTTTCCTTGCCAGTTTGTACAGTATATCAGGGGTGGCCAGACCATAGATTCATGGGCTTTACTTCGTTTTTCACTAGAATTCCATGGTTCATCAGCTGAAGCCACCAGTGCAAAACACACACACACACACACACACACACACACAACAAAACGGTTCAAGAAGGTGAAAACAGGACCTGAAATCAGGACCTGAATTCGAACATGCACATACATCCTTCCACACATAAATCTACTATTTTCCCCATGGCCTGATTTGTGGAGGAAATAGACTTTTCGTTTGCTGTTAAATAATTGGGATCTGGAAACCATTGCTGATCTACTACAAATCACATGTAGATCCATTGCTAGTTCCCAATCTACTGTCGCCCTGGCCTGGCAAAATTGCTGTAAGGGAAAATTGTATTTTCCAAATCTTGCATGGGATTTCACCCCAACTTCCCCACACACTGGTTTTCCCTCTTCTTCCTCACTTCACCCTGCCTGAGATTTCACAATTGTCTTCTTTTTCTCACTTCTGCTCAAGATGCTCTTCCACCAACCTCAGCCACTGCTTCTGCGGCCCACCACTCATTCCTTGTCCTGCTGCTGCTGCCCGCCTCCAGCGTGGAAGGACACCTCCCAATCTAGCGACTTGGCGCTTCTTTGCTGCAGAAATGAGCATGGAGAAGTGGAAGGGGAGGAGGAGGAGGAGAAAATCCAAACCAGGTAGCGGAAGTGTGTGTGAGAGGGGAGACAGAGGGGGTGCTACCAGTCAAGGGTGGTGGGGAAGGTGGTTGGGCAGGAGTGGAGGGGAACACAAGGCCTCGCTGTGCCCAGGGGAAGCTGCACTGCCAATCCCTGCTCTAGGTTTTCTCTAAGGCTTCATCACAGCCAGGCCTCTGTAGAGGTCGGGTCAGCCCTGACACCTCTTTCCCATAGCAGGGAAGTGAGTGCCTCTGAGGTTATACAGAGTATTTTCCATTTGAAAGACTTCCACATATTGGAAAAATTGAATGGCATGGCAAAAATGCAAGTGACTTACTAGATCACAGTTAATATATCTTGTCAGCTGTCTGGAGTGGAACTGATTTGTTTGTGACAACCCTGGGCCCATAAGAACTATAAATAATACTGCAGATAAGGAGACATAGTAATATTAATGAATCCAATTGCCCTGAGAATGTTAAAAATTGCAAATTACAAAGAGACAAAACGTAAGTCCTGATTAAGACAAAGCCAAACTCTCCTTAAGATTAAGTAACAATATGATCAAAATGTGGACAGCTGTTTTTTGCTGGTATGGACCTGAGAACAATTTGACCTTTGAAGCAACTCTCTAACTGCTACAATCAGTTAATTAGTTTTTCCCTTGTGTACCATTTGTTATGTACCTGTAAGGAAAATTCCACCTAAAAATAGATGTTTCTAATTCAAGCACATCTGAAATGCGATCAGCTAGCACCCTGCTGATTGCTTTTTCCATGTTATTTTGGAGTGGTGGGAATGAGGTAGCTGAGAATGAAAATAAAAGATGCTTACCCAGATGGATCAGGAAAATGACTATTTCTAATATCTACCCACCTAACCAGTGGGTGGGCAAGAAGTAGGCCACAGTGCTTAAGTCTAGCTTAGTGCCAGGTCCTGACATCCAAGGACAGATACTGTGGCCAGAGGAGGAGCCACTAGCAATTGGGTGGTTCTGGGTCTTACTTTGGAGATGATGGGCATCTGAAAGACTTTCAGAGGTCATTCCCTTGTTTGAAGGACTGTCTAGTCCAAGGCTGGTTTAAAGATAAGTAACCATTAGAAGCCTTGATGTTGCCCATCAGCTTGACCAAGCAAAGCACCCAGGTCACCTGGCTGCGGCCTTCTGAACTGCAGTGAGGTGTACTAGCATGGTATAGTGGTTTTCAGTGTTGTGTTGGAACTTGTGATGGGAACTTCTAGTCCCTGCTCTGGCATGAAGCTTCCTGGGTGACTTTAGGCCAGTCACAGACTCTCAGCCTAACCTCCCTCATGGGGCTGTTGTTGTGAGGGAAAGATGGAGAGGAGAACCTTGTCAGTTGCCTTGGATTCCTTGCAAGAGGAAGAAATGTAATGCTATTATTGTTGTTGTTGTTGTTGTTTAAATAATGTCTACATTTTATCTAGAAATTTAATTTAGCATACATGAATTTGGTGACCTCTGCTTTTATGATTCATAAGTGGTCATTCTACTAGATGTGGGGGCCTGGTGGACCTGATTTAGCATATTAATCCAAAAAAGGTGGGCCAGGGATGGGGGTGGGGTTCTGTACAGCTAAAATATATACAGCTGCCTCTTTGCTTTCATGTGCTTGCTGTTACTTTTTCCATATTCTCAAGGATCTCCATCAAGACCTCTGATCCAGCCAAATAAGTAGAGCATGAAAATTATGTTTGGGCTTGAATTTTATCCGTGACATTGACTCTGCCTCTTTTCCTCTCTTCTCCTGCAGGGTAAAATCCTTGTTATAAAGGAAAAAGTCACTGCTAATAATTTGGATGAGAGCCCCCCCCCCCCCCCATTTTCAGCCCAAACGTTCCCTCAGACCAGGCAAGGTACATTTTCAAACAGAGAAGAGATTTGTTGTGTGTACTTGAGAAGCTTTCTTTCTCTCCCTTTTTTTTTTTAACCTGGCAAAGCCATAACAGCATGAAGGGAGTCCGTGGGGCAGATGAATGCAAATGCAGTTTGTTTGCCTGCTTACTTGCCTCAACTACGTGATGGACGCAGGGTGGTAGTTCAGCTTTGCCAAAGCGGGGGGGGGGGGGGGGGGGGGTTTTCCCGCTTGGCGGGGGGGGGGGGGGGGGGGCGGGAACTTCTCTCCAAACTGAGGCTACAGAGTGGGCCAAACTGTATTTATGCTGATGGAACTTTAGAAATTGCTCTGAGTTTAAACAGCAGTCCAACACACCTCACCAACATGGTGGAGAAGTTGGTTAGAGGACCAGATTCCTCTCGTTATTTTTAAGCATTCATTCTGGGGAAGAGACAAAAGGAAGCTGCACCCCCAACCTGTGGGAAAGGGTGTGACATTCAGAGACACTTCAGTGCTCATCTTCCTGTATGGAGGCAGCCAAGGCACGTGTATGGCTTGTCTTCATCTTTCTGCCCTCACCTTCTCCAGTCTTTGCAGCCTCTCCAGCAGGTTGGGCTTCCTGGAGAGCCCCCTGGAGGGCTTCGTGAGACCTCCTTCCTTCACAGCGGTCCAGGCTGCAGGGACAGGGGGAGACCAGTGCTACTAAGATACAGCATAGCCTGGTGGGGCCGCAACCTCCTCCCTTCCCCATCCAAGGTTAGATGGCCAAGGAAGGGTCACCTGGCTGCTTTGCAGAACAGGAGGAGCATGTGGACAGCTTCCCCTTCATGCTTCTCACATTCTTCATATGATGCCCAATAATCCTCCAAGGCATCCTTTAAAACTGCACTATAAAGAGTTACAGTTTTCTTTCTTCGTATATTTCTCCCTGTTTAAAGTTCAATTTAAAAACATTTCTTGTACTGTTCAGATGGCTGCTTGTATTGATTTCCCTTCTTTGCAGTTGCTAAGTTTTTATACTGCCTTTTAATATTTTTATTTTATGGTTAAAAGAACTTTTTATTAGCTAACATAAAACTGTATACAGAAATAATTATTAAACAAATGCCTTTTCATGCGGAACAAGTGCTTCTTCTGTTTAATTTTTTATGTATGGAGGCTGCAGTTGGAACCAAAGTAGTCATATGCCTTATTTTACAGATTATTGTCCTCTGTTCAAAAAGCTGTCAGAGGGTTAGGGTTAGGGAGACCTCTCATTAAATTAGTACTCTTCCTGAAAAGCCATCCAGTTCAAGTCCACTATTTGTTTGTTTGTTTGTTTGTTTATTTATTAGACTTATATCCCACTTTTCCCCAATTCATTCAAGGTGGCTTACATCATTCTCCTCCTGCTGCTCTTGTCTTGTCCCCACACCAACCCTGTGAGGGAGGTTGGACTAAAAGTCTTTGACTAAAGTCACCCAGTTGGCTCCATGTCCAAACAGGGCCTAGAACGCAGATCTCCTGAGTCCCAGTCCTGCACTCTTAACCACTGTGCCGCCCTTTAACTATAAAGATGAGGAATGGAGGATGGGATCTTGAATTTGTCCAACAGGTTGAACCTAATTGGGGGCTGAACAAACCCCTAGTCAGAGTTTTCCTCACTGTGGTGAGTTGTATTATAGTTCTATTGACTTTCTGGGCACTATTTCCAAATTTATTATTTATTTATTTAAACAATTTCTATGCCACCCCATTCCCAAAAAGCCTCGGGGCAGCTTACAACATAAATAAACAATTATATAATTAGCCTTAAAAATCCGGAGACATCTCGGCACGTACATAAAAACCCAATAAATACAATCAATAAATTAACAATTAAAATAACTTTTAAATAAAAAGGTCTTGGCCTGGCGCTGAAAAACAAATAACGACGGCGCCAGGCAGACCTCTCTGGGGAGCGCATTCCATAGGTCGGGCACCACCACAGAGAAGGCCCCCCTCCGAGTACTCACCCTCCTAATATCCTTCACGGAGGGTTCCCGGAGAAGGGACTCTGCTGCTGATCTCAAGGGGCAGGAGGACATATATGGACGCAAGAGCTCCTTTAGATAACCAGGCCCCAAGCCGTTGAGGGCTTTATAGGTGATAACCAACACCTTGAATTGGGCCCGGACTTCAATGGGGAGCCAGTGAAGCTGACGGAGGACTGGGGTTATATGAGAACAACGCCCAGTCCCTGGCAGCAACCTGGCGGCTCTGTTTTGCACCAATTGAAGTATCCGGACTGTCTTCAAGGGTAGCCCCACGTAGAGCGTGTTACAGGAGATGCAAATTTGCATCTATACCTACATACATTTTGTGCTTTTTTTTTTCTTTTCGGTGATGCAGAAGTGGACTTCCTACCCAAGGGAAGATTAATCTGTGTTGCCCCAAAACACACATCAAAGCCTCCACTGCCTCAGCAATCTCTACAAATATGGAAATAGCTCATCTATAACCTATATGAAGCAGGAGTGGCCTGTAGGCTAGATATGGCCCACAGGTTCTCCTGGGGTGGACCAGAGCCGCCTGATTTGGTCCCTCTCCCTGGAGCAGTTAAGTCTCCATTGAGCTGTGGGAATGAACAGATGTTTAGGACTGAGTTCCTCATCTAGGTGACTTACATAAAGCACTAGGTGACTTTTCTGCCATTGTTACATTTTCATCTTTTTGGCACTGGGTCAAGACTTTCTTCTACTCCCAGATGTCTGAAGGCGTACATCTGGCTTTGTATGCATTTGTTGTTTTGGCAACTCGATGTGCTGAATGTTTCAGTTGTTTTCTCATGTTTGTTATTTTGAACAGAAATAGTGTTGAGTTATTTTAGATTACATTTGTATGTTTTGATAATTTTCTTGTAAATTGCTTTGGGTTTGTTTGTTTGTTCTGAACACAAAGCGACTAAAGATGTAATCCAGTTGGGATGCGGTTTTAATTGGGGTATGTCTGGATTAACACCTTTCTGCACTATGTGTCACAACTGTGCATTCCCCAGAGAAGTAGAAGATCTTTTGCTGGAGTCTAATGTACATTTGCCTTGAGTGTGTGTGCATTTTCCCCATTCTTATATTAATACATACTGGGACACACTTAGAATACAAAAGTACTTTTATTACATGAAAGACAGAACAACTTAAACTGCAGCTTAGATGTCATCAGTTTGCAAGTTAGATAGCAAGGCAGCAAAACATAAATCATAAACATTCACAATTCTTAACTTGTAAGCAAAAACAGACAAGCAAACCCTTATGGCCTGTGCAGGGCACTGAAAGGGGACAGAAAGTGGCTAAGAAGCCCAATTTAGAAAGAAAAAAGAGTTTTTAAGGCTCTTTTTGTTCATCCTGCAAGGCTTGACTCTTGTGTGGACACTGGAACAGTTAATGGGCGAGCCCTGAGCTGGTTCCCTTGTTAAAACCAAGCCTGCTTGTACTTTTGACTCTCTAATTTCTCCTTTGGAGAAAGGAAGGGTTCCCTTAGATAAGTAAAACTCCCTATATCACATTACATCCTACTTCTTACATTACATTACACTATTATTCTATGGCTTTATGCCTCCTAGTTAAACATTTTACTCCACATTAGAATTCTTTAAACCAATCTTGATGGGCTTATTACCTCCAGCTCCATGTGGGTTGATCTCCTCATCCCCGGAAACTTTATCAAAGCTTTGTCTCCCTTTTCCTGTGTGTGTTGCTTAATCTCATCAAGAAAGGAATTCGCTGTTCATTATCTATTGAATGCTCTCCACCACAACCCAGTCTCTTCGGCAACTCCGCACCTCTCCTTCTTTAGTATCAGGAGGCTCATCTGGATTCATCTTTGATTCATCTGGATCATTTTCCCAGCATGCCTAGAAACTCTTAAATGCTTATCTCATTGAACCATACCATGGAGGGATGATTAAATCATGAGAAGCATCCCTTTGAAAGCTGGAGGATTACTGACATACTGTACAGGACCGAAGGGGCTCAAAGGCGGGCTCCACCTCATCCTGCACATCGGCCACATGACCACTTTCTAGCTGAGGCACTTGGGACAGAGAGGGAAGGAGGCTGGAGCACCCCCAGGGAATGTCATGTCCTGGCTGCCATAGTCTTGTCCCCTTACTGTTTGTAAGCCCTCCCAAGACATTGGTAGTGGATGAGTTAGAAAAGCTTTTTAATAATAATAATAATAATAATAATAATAATAATAATAATAATAATAATACATCCCTTTTGCCCTCTTCACCCATCATCCAAGGTTGGTCGTACAACCTCAGAGAAGCAGCCAGCACAGTTCTTTCCGTGCCCAGCTTCAAGGAAGGAAGGGGGGTCCAAGCATGCATGCTCTGCATTTCTGGATTGTGTTCTGGATTGTGCTGCACAGAAAATTTTCCCTTATGCACTATTGAATGCACATCAATAAAAAGGGAAAATCTTGAGGTCATGACACAACCACATTGGATGTTCTTTTGTGAATTAATCACAGGGTGAAGTGGATCTCCCACATTCCCTTGCAGCTCAGTTATTGTTGGCTGGCCGTATATCTGAATACCTGCTTTGGAGAAACCCCGCAGATCCATGAAATCTTCCCATGGGCATTAAAGTGGCCACTTGGGAACAGAGGCAAACCTCACCTCCATACTTCTCACACCCTGCAAAACAACTAAATGGCCAATTTTGGCTAAATCTTCTGCCTTGCTGTCGAGGAGGAGTACTTTGTACCCCAATGGACTCTTACTCCTCCCTTACTCCTCCTATCCTTGGAACATGTTTCCAGAGTAGGAGCTGGAAGCTCAGGCTTTCCTATGGCCATCGAGACAACATGCGAAGAATGTTAATTAGTGGATGTCTTTGGGGCATGTTGGGAGCTGTAGGCCCTTTTTCAGTCTAAACTTGCGTGGAATTGTGCCTTTCGTGATCTTTTATATTATTGTATACAGTCATCTTTTTGTTGCCTTTATGTTTTAAACGTTATTTCAAAATAAAATCAAATCTTACAAGTCAAGTGTGTATTGTACTTTACCAGCAGACACATTCCTTTCAGAGGCTTGACTCCTCCAGGGTTTGGTTGGTTGCTGCTTATTGTGACATTACAAGATTCTGTGTTTTTTCAACCTGCCAGATCAAATTGATGAGATAAAGGAGATGAACACACCACGGAAAGACACGGTGTCGCCTACACAAAGAACTACACTCCAGCTTCTCGGTGCCTGGGTGAGTTCCCTTAAGGACAGAACCTTGGATTCTGTGGAGCTACTGAAGCCATTTAGATAAAAGAGAACCAAGAGGCTTGTCTGGGCTTCCTGTGAAATGCTGCCATGAAACCAGCTAAGAAATAAGCCTGTGCAATTGCTGTTGCAAATAAGACCAGGCAAAATGGAGCCCCCACCCGCTGC
Organism: Varanus komodoensis; assembly: GCF_004798865.1. Classification (NCBI taxonomy): domain Eukaryota; kingdom Metazoa; phylum Chordata; class Lepidosauria; order Squamata; family Varanidae; genus Varanus; species Varanus komodoensis. The sequence continues at coordinate 14,234,224 of NW_025336347.1, read as the reverse complement.
CTTTTTTTGTGGAGCTCAGCATTATTGAAATACGCCCCAATGGAAAAATCCTGCCTTTAATTCTCAGGGGCCTTCTTTCCAGCCTAGAGGAAATCCGGAGTGTGCCATGATGCAAATTACACAGATCTGCTTGAGCAAGGGAGGGCTTGCCACTAGTTCTTTCTACAAGGCATGAAGATCATTTATTGGCACCAGCCAGGGCACCCCCTGCTTTTCCACCTTCCTCCATCCCCAGCACGCTTCCATCATCCGCATGTGCTGGGATTTTCCCCTGCTCCAGCTTCTCCATCAAGGTTGGCCTGAACAGTCCTCCTCAAGCTTGAATGTGCATCCACAATCGCTGCTCGCATTGACACAGCATCTTCTTTCACTGTGATTAAGGAGCCGTTCTTTAAGACAAGAACTGCATCTTTACTGGGGATGGAGAACACAGAAAAAGTCCAGTTAAAGGCATGATGCCTGCAAGCCAGTGACGGAATATAAAAATAGCTTTTGCTGTCAGCATGGCTTTCTCTTATTTGTATTCCAAGGATCATTGCTTTGGCAGGCACAGGAAGCTCTTCCTGTTTGCATTTTATTTTGCCTGCGGAAAATTTACAGTTCAAATAACTTCGCTATGCTTCATCAGGCTAATCGGATGACAAATTGCTTGAACTACATAGAAGAGACCACAGACAAGAGAGAATTATAGCAGGATCGGAATGTAAAAGCCCTGTTTTGGCCCCAATCATCCAAATATGTTTTCCTGCCACCTTCATTGTGCTTATGCAAAGATATTCCAAATAAGGTTCTGTGGGCTTGGTGCGTGTTATTGCAAGTGTCAAATTGTTAACACTGCGGTCCAGTTCCCTGTTCTCCTTTACACAAGAAGGGAATTTTTCATTTAAGGGAAGGGAAGTTGAGCAATGTTTTCACTGCATGGAAGTGAAAAGAGCTGCAGAGCCCCCGCAAGACTGCAACTTAATTTCTTCCAGTTCAGTGGCAGAATGGCCACTGATTGATCCCATGCTCATCCTGTTTTTCCAAATTTGAATGGGCTGGCATATTTTAGGATAAGTGCTAACCGACTCTGCCCGTGAAAATGGGACAGAGTTCTAATAACTGGAACCCTTCTTGTAATGACTGATTTGTCTTGAGTGACTTGGACTTAGACAGTAAAAAACCCCAGTTTTGTAAATAAGATATAACTGCAATTACATTAGAGTAGAAAAAGAAATTCCAAATTTCTATACTTGCTTATTCCTGGTATTTTGAGAAGTACCATTTCAATTATTGGAGTATTATTTTCTGTTAGAGGCAGAATTGGAGCTCTCTCTTCTGAATGGCTCTTCAGACAAGAGGTGTTTTGGGGTGGGGTAGGTCTAGGAAAAGACCTTTCTCATTCACATTCCTAAACAAATTATTGTTAGCTTGAATATTCATTAAATGCATGCCTCTGATTACAGTGCCAACTTTAAATAATTTAATTATGCAATTCCATTTTAGAAACACTGATAAGAGCTGCAGTCAAAACACTTGATTGCTAAATCGTGTCTTAAGGGAGTCACTTCTAGAGGGATATATTTTCTAAGCAGTTTTGCAGCAAGATACTTTCCAGTATTTAGCACTCCTCTGCACAGTTTTATTTCCTGGCACACCACTTGTTTTTGAACAAGCAGCTTATTTTTTTTTCCTTCTGATTTTATTACTGTTTCTTTTCCTAATGAGCATTAGAAAGAATGATCTGTTTTCTTTGTGTTATTTTAGGTGTTGTTCTCAGTGATTCCGGCATGTTGTATTTTTCTCTCCTGTTGATCCTGCAAAGCTCTTGGAATGGATCCATTCATGGCTAACTAGATCCTTAAGAAGAGCTCACCTAGATCAGCACAAGGGAACACATAGTCCAGCATTCTGTTCACACAGTGCCTATGGAAAAGCCATGAGTGGGCCCTGAGCACAACAGTACTCTCCTACCCATACTTCCCAGCACATGCACAGACACACTGCCTCACCAGGACTAGTAGCCTTCTAGGCTTCTCCCACAGAAATTTGTCCAGTTTTTGTCTGAATCACAGCTGGGGCTGGAATGCTGATCGCTCTCCTTTCTACTCACTTTTTCAATGAAATTCAGGGGAAGGATCGTGTATCGAATATTGGATTTCATAAATTCCCTGCCCTGTTTGCTATGGATACATTTAATGTGACACGTCATTCTGCACTGAATAACGTATGATCCCTAAGTATGAATGTGAACAGCCACCCCCTGATTTATGGTAAAATACTGAATACATTACGCCGTGAATTATGCCATGCATCTGTTCAGGCATTGTACCCTCTGTAGAATGTGCAAATGCTCTTCCACAAAGACATACGGCCCACACTCACCCAGTTCACATGCAAAGGAGGGGAAAAGTTATCCATTAGTCTTTTCCCCAATACAATGAAAGCCCAATATGCTGAAGGCACAATTCTGCGTATGATTAATCAGAAAGACGCCTACAACTGCCGGCTTGCCCGAGCCAGGCTGGGAGCACCATCTTTAACCACAATCCCAAATATTAGGATAGCCTCTTCAGACACTATCCAAAACATGCATTGTACTGTGCCAGGTGTTTGCGCATGCACGAATATATTATCAATGGCGCATTGGTCCCCCAGAGGGGACCAATTCTACATCCAGAGGAAATAAATATATATCAGTTGTCCCACATGATCCCTACTCTGTGTCTTTTGCTTTCTCCTGCTTCACTACAGCATATAGGTAAAGCAAATATAAAGCAAACCCATTTCTGGCGTGCTGGAAAGATAATGTAATTTTGTCCTGTTTCCTACTCAAGTACTTCTGTTATTACTCCTCCGTAAACTTTCCCCTTCTCTTGTCCTTAAAGCTACAATACTGTGCTGCTATCCCAGAAGTAGGACATGCTGGCACTTAAGAAGATGTTCTACAGAGTGAAAGACAGAGAATTGGGCTCCAAGACTCTTCAAAACCTTGGAGTTTTAGAAGAGTACCAGCAGCAAAAATATTCATTTATTATCTCTCTCTCATTCTTCATGCAGGGAGCTCAGTGGTGTTATATCCTCACAACAACCCAGAGAAGTGGAATAGACTGAGAGACAGTTATTTGCATGGGCACAGAAATGGGCCACTGAGCAAAGAAATGGACCTGGGGGTTTCACGTGGAAACCCAACCCCCTAACGCAGTCTTTCTCAGCCACATGCCTTCAGGTATTTTGGACATCGACTCCCAACATTGGCCATCCCATTTGGGGTTGAAGAGGATCTCCAAAACATCTGGAGGACACCTGGAAAAGGCTGGCCTGGCCTTGACTATATTGTTCTGCTCCAGCGTACAGTCCAGAGTTGGGCTATTTTATTTTCTACTAGCACCTTCAAGCCACTAGGAAGTCTGGAAGTTCTATTGGAAGTTTGAGATTTGCATTAGAAGACACCAGGTGAGATTAGACAGGTGGAGACTAGAGACAAGTCTCCTCAGTGGAATGTCCTTCTCCAAAAGGTTAGGATGTCCATCAACAGTCTTATCCTTGAGGAAGCAAACCAAGATTTCTTAGTTTACCTTGTTTGGCTTCATTTTAGTGGTTTTTATTGACCTTTATTATTTCAGTGTTTTAATCTTGTAAATTTTGAAATGTTGTTGTATTTTATTGGTTTCTTCCACTTTTGACATGAATAAGTTCATAATTATCATTGGGCCTTATTGCTATTTCTTTGTTTTCATAGTATGGTAAATTTTGCGCTGCTCAGAATAGTATTTTCATGTATATGATGCCTATAAATGTGTCAAAATAAAAAATGCAATATAAACAGTCTTCCACTGGCCACACAATATATGCTCTGAGACGAGACTAGCGAGCATTATTGTGGAAATTTAACCCGTGCTTCCTGTGGAGTGTCATTTGTACCTCCTGAGCACATTTGACATATGATATAAATAAGAAGCTCTAAGATATTTGGTATACAGCAGTAATACTTGATACCCAGTCCTATCAGTAGTCAAACAGTGTTTGTTTTGTATAGCTCGGCCATGGTTCGTTCGTGTGATGTAAGTAGCCATTATTAAAGAATGAACTCTTTGAAATGACCTGTCTTTTATATAGTGCTGCTAAAGGTGGAGTCCTGTGCATCCGTAGACAGGAAGAAGCCACACAGCAACTAGCAGGCTCCAGCCAGCTTGGCTGCTTAAGGCATGTTGGGAGTTACAGGCTTTTTTCCTTACCTTGCATAGGATTGCACCCTGAGCCATTCATCCATCCTTTGGGAATGTGCTACATTTTGTAAGGATCTGGGCTCTGGTGGCTAGAACCAGAGCAACCCCCACCATATTTGCAGGATCAGTCCCAGGCCCTGCCGAAGTTCTCAGGCTACTGATAAGCACCAGCTGGGAGAGCACTGTGTAAGAGCAAGCTCCTCCTTCCAGAACTGGCCTCAGTAATACAGGTCTTGTCTCTTGCCATGCTGTATCCCCTCAGCAGCACAGGTCCAAGTCCAGGTCTGTCCCCAGAGCCTGATGGCTTTCAGAGGGCACTGGGCGAGTTTCTGGCTGATATGGCTGGCATTCCTGCTGAAGCTCAGGTCACTCTGTGGAATACAGATGTGACTCAAGTGGTTGACAGAACTGCTCCTGAAAGTCTTCTTCCCCTGAGTAGAGCATGTTCGGCTCCATGGTATACAGCAGAATCGTGGGCAATGAAACAAGTGGAAAGATGGCTAAAGTGCCAGTGGAGGAAAACTCCAGCTGAATCTGACCGGACATGAGTGGAAGTGCATTACCGAGCTATTCCATGGTGGTGAAGGTGAGGAAAGGAGCATTTTTCTCCATCAGCATCACATCCTTGGACCGCTGTCTGGTTTAGCTGTTTCAAATGGCCCAAGGCCTTTCCCATGCTGCCCCTAAGGAAGATCAGACGGAAATCTCAATGACCCACTGTGACAAGTTTGTGCAGCATTTTGAGGGCAAGATTGTTCAGATTTGACACAAATTGGACTCCACGTTTACTGTAGTTCCTATGGCAGAGGAGTCCTGAGCCCCAGCTGGTCCTATTGTGTTGGATAAGTTTCAGTTACTGAGGCCTGAGAATGTGGACAAAGTGCTTGGACATGTTTGTCCCACCACTTGTACCCCTGGCCCTTGCCTTCTATGGCTGATCATCCATGCCAATGAGGGAATGTGTTCCTGGATCCAGAGATGGTTAGTGCCTCACTGAAGGACAGGCTAGTCCAGGTTCCTTTAAAGGAGACCGTTGTCAGACACCCCCCACCCCTGAAGAAGGCAAGCCTAGGTCCCACGGAGGCTAGGAAGGGTAGGCTGGTAGCCAACATTCCCTTCTTGGGTAAGGTGCTCAAGTGAGTGGTGGCTGGTCCGTTCCACAATCTGGGTCAGACAGATTATTTGGACTCAGTTCAGTCTGGTTCTAGACCTGGTTTTAGAATGGAAATTGCCTTGGTTGACCTTGGCTGGGAGAAAGACAGGGGGAGTGCGTCCCTGCTGGTTCTCCTGGACCTCTCGGCGGCTTTCAGTACCATCGACCATGGTATCCTTCTGAACAGACTGGTTGAGTTGGGAGTTGGATGTTCTGCTCCTTCTATTTCTAGAAGGTGGCACTGGGGGACTGGGGCTGTGCCCCATGGCAACTGCACCATGGGGTACCACAGGGCTCTATACTGTCTCCCAAGCTATTTAACATCAACAAGAAACTGCTGGGTGAGGTCAACAGAAGGTTTGGGCTGAAATGTCATCAATACACCAATGGCACTCTACCTCTCTTTCTCATGCAGTCCAGGTGAGGTGGTGACAGTTCTGAATCAGTGTCTAACTGGGGTGATAGGCTGGACAGGGCCAATAAATTGAAACTTAATGCAGACAAGTTGTAGGTGCTATTGATAGATGGGTCCCCTGCCTGGATGGTTGATGTCCACCCTGTTTCTGGATGGGGTTGCACTCCCCCTAAAGGTTTTAGAGTCTGGGGGTGCTTCAGGACCCGGAGCTGTCCCTGGAGTACCAGGCGAGCTCTGTGGTTCACACTTTCTATCAACTTTGGTTAAAAATCAACTGCCTCCTATCTGGACTAGGCAGAATCTAGCAGCAGTGATCCATGCTCTGATAACCTCTTGGCTAGACTACTATAATGTCTTCTATGTGGGACTGTCCTTGAAGATGGTCTGGAGCTCCACCTGGTACAAAATAGAGCAGCTTGCCTCTTAAAAAGAACTGTGAGGCATGAGCACATAACACCAGTCCATTACCATCTACAGTACTGCCAATTGAAGTATGGGCCTGCTTTAAGATGTTGATGATGATGTTGATGATGATTAAGATGCCTACATTAATATACAAAGCCCTAAGTGGTTTAGGAACTAAATATATGAAGAAGTGTCTCCTCCCATACATGCCTCCCTGGACCTTCAGAGAATCTTCTGAGGTCCTTCTATGGAAGCTGCCATTAAAGGACATTAAGGTGGCTACACAGGCAAGAGCCTTCTTGGTAGTGGTGCCCTGTTTGTGGAACTTCCTCCCCAGAGGAATACAGCTGGTGCCAAAGTTATAAATCTTCCAGTACCAGACAAAAGCTTCTTTGATCTCCCAGCATTTATTTGTTTAGTGTTGTAGGTTTTTTTAAAATAATATTTGCTTTTATGTGCCTGCCAGGATGCTGTGTTTAATTTAAGCTAATATTTGTTTAGTTGTTCAGGGTTTTTTATTTATTTACTTTTTCTTTTGCTGGTTGGCTCAGGTGCTAGGCTGCCGAAATGTACTGCTATTGAAATGTATTGTGATTATTTTGCTATTTTATTGTATTTTTAATCTTATTTTTATTTGTGATTTTTTTATTTGTGAACTATTCTGAGATCCATATTGGCTATGGAAGATAGGATTTAAAAGCTTATATAAATAAATGCCTCCTGCATCTCACCATGTCTCCTGCCTAGCCATGTTACCTCAGCAACACAGGTTTGCCTGCTTGCTGCTGTGCCTGCCCCTTGCCTGCATCTTCTTGCTCCTGGTCCCTGCCTTTCTCTGTTGCCTTGCTGCTGTGCCTGCCCCTGGCCTGACCTCTGCCTCGCCTTGCCCATGTATCCTGCCTCACTCACCATGTTGCCTCAACGGCACAGGGCTTCCTGCGCTCTGTGGTCCAGCTCCTGCCTCTTGCCTGAGCCTTGCCGCATCTGGCTCCCGTGGTCTCGTGCATCTTGCCGGGCTGTGTCTCCTGCCCTGTTACCCTGTCCAAGAGACCTGCACCTCTGCTGGTCCTCCTGGTTCTCAGCCCTTGGCTTGGTCCTGGCCACGTCCTTGTTCTGCCCTCATGCATTCTTCTGGTTCCTGACTTTGGCCCGTACTGTGACTTAGACTTGCCATTAAATCCTGTTTTTGGACTCTGTCTTTGCTGAAGTGCTGTTGCTCTGGTCCTGGTGCACCTGTTGCTCTTCCCTTGTCTCTGGCCACCCACGTCCCGGCTGCAGACCACAGCCCATTTCCAAAAGCATATTAGCACATTAGATGACATTCGTGCCTGGCTTGAATATTTGGGCCTCAAGGATGATGGTCAGCTAAATCTTGGCCCAGAGAAGTTATAAACTCATTGGAATCTGATATTAATCTCACTTTAGTCACAGATAATGATTCTGTAAGTCTTCCCTGGATAAAAGGGTCTAGGGCTGATTCTTGCTACAGAGTCGACCACTGTGAAAAAGAACAGAATGCTTAATCTATCAGAGGTTAGAAAGTTTAAGTGATCAGAACTCAACATGAAAGCTGAGTGATCAAAGCAGCTCAGCTTTCACTGGTTTAAACATTAGGATCAGATTAAAAGTTGCAGCGCACACACCATCTGGGCTGAGCTCATTAGAAGATGTATTTATATATATTTACATATTACGAGGATATCTCACCTTTTTTCTGTCCAGGAAATTCAAGGCAGCTTACATCATTCTCTTCCTCCTTTCAATCTTATCCCCACAACAGCAACCCTGTGAGGTGGGTTGGGCTAAGAGTCTGTGGCTCGCCCAAAGTCACCCAGTTGGCTCCATGGCTGAGCGGGGACTTGAACCCGGATCGCCTGATTCCCAGGCATGTGCTCTCAATCACTTTGCCATGTGGGCTCTCAATGCAGAGCTTGAGACCAAGAATGCATCCAGACATTTCTGTACTCTGCCCTTAAAAATCAGTTTGGGAATGGACATAAAGATTCAGGTTTGTTTCTCCCAGTCTGGCTTTTGGTTGGGCACTGGCCGTGACAACATGCATTTGCTGTATTCAAGTGAAGCATTGCAGAATTTTGAGGGAAGCCATATGAACTTCTGGGAGAGTAGTGCTTTGTTAATTTATTCAGCTCCAGCTTTCATAGACCTTCACAATAGCCACATGGCTCTCTGGACAGTTTACAGCAATTAAAAGATAGTTGAACAAAACATAAACATCCATAAATATTAACAAATTTGATAAATAAAACATCAATTCCACATAAATAAAACAATTCCATCAGCAGAATCACCAACCATGTTGATCTTATACAATGACCAGATTGGGCACATCTTATGTTTAAATAGTGATTAATTTTTTAAAATACCAACCTAAAATTAAAATTAAAAATTTGAATTAAAACTGTCCACAGTTAAAATGCTGCAAAAATTTAAAAAGTCTTTGCCTGGCACTGAACTATGTACAAAGAAGGCACCTGGCACACATCTCTGAGGAGCTGATTCCACAAATGGGGCACCATGACCAAAGAGACGCTGCACTGGGTAGCCGTCTTCCTAGCATCCTTTAAAGTAGCTCCTGAAGCAGGACCTCCTATGAGTAGTAGAATTTCTCCTTCGACTAGTGGTGTTTACATATCCTCCATACCCTCTAACTCTGTTGACGTTTGAAGAAATAGGAGGATGATAAGAGAATATTCAGCAATAGCAGATGGTTACCATGACTGATGGCAAGTTACCACAACGGTTTTGGAAAGTGATCATGGTTTCTGGTGGTCATTGTGGTTGTATTTCCACCTATTCCAATATTCCCCTTCAGGCAGGCGTCCCAGGGGTCATCATTACCTCTCTGTGGAGGTACCCTGATTGTGATTTGTCTGCCAAGGCTCCCCTGACTCACTTCCAGCAGGTGCCCTTAACCCTTTCCCCCCATCTCTTTAGCCAATCAATATCACGTTTGTTTGTTCGCGTTGGAAAAAGCAATTCCTGCATATGTTGCCTTGAGTTTCTTTACACGTCACTTTTCCTGCTTTTGCCAAGTTGTCTTCAGTTCCTCCCATCCACCCCCACACACCTGTTCCTGGCACCTCTAGTACAAACTGTCACTTGGCTTTCTTCTAACCTGAACAGCATGCAGCTGCACCGCCCATTAGGAACACCTCTTGTCCTCCATGTTCTCTCTCCTGCCCTTGTTCCTGCTGGGTCCACCATCCAGTGATATTTATTAACATGTTTGCACCTCATATTGCCTGGTTCTCCTAGTTCAAGCAGTGGCCTTCGATCCTCGTCCTTTTCTCTGTGCCGCCCGGCACTGAAGCGTTGCTCGCTCTTCCCATCCATCCCACTTTTACTCCCATCTTGGCTAGGAGACAAGGAAAGTTATTTATACCTCTTCCCCTGGCTCCACAGAGTCCTGTACTTTTAAAAATTTCCTCTCCTGCATCTTACATCCCCATATCTCTAGCTGTTCTTCCCTCTCTCCTGCCTCCCGCCTGTGTTACAAGTCTGAACTAGTGCTTTCCACGTCTTCCCTTCCCCACAGGCATTCTCGCTGCTGAAGCCACGGTTTAGCCTTGACTTCCAACCATTGGCTTACTACTCACTTACACCCCTTCCCTCACACTGCATATTGCAAAGCTCTTCAAACCATTTTTCTATTAAAAGTGTACTTTAGTTTGAAAGAAAAATAAATCCAGCCTTATAAAATAAAGTATACTTTGGTATTCTGATTGTAAAAGTAATAAAGCACCCTACTATTAAAATATTTGGGTATTGCAGATGCTGCTGCAATTGCTTGACTGCCTCAGGCTTGCATTTTTCTTCTGTATGCTGTGATAAAGACAGCAAGCCTTGTGCCCTTCTAAAGGTTTAGTCTTCATGTTTAATAACCACTCAGATACCACTCAGTATAAAGTGCAGTGGTACCTCGGCACACGAACGCCTCAGTTCATGACCAAATTGGGTCAGGAACAGAAATTTCAGAAAAATTTTGCCTCAGGTTGCGAACCCTGCATCAGGTGATGATCAAGGTCGGGTGGGCGGGGGGGGGGCGGAGATGGCCATGATCATGCTCAGGGGAAAGATGGCCACAATCACGCCCATGTTCCCTGCCTGAGCATGACTGCGATTGCACCCGTCTATGGCTGTGATCGTGGTTGCTCTCAGGCAGGGAACACAGGCATCATCATGGTTGTGTGTGCGGGGGCAGGGGGATGGGTGTGATCAGGGGGGGGGGGGGGGGAGATGGCTGCAATCACACCCACCTTTCCTGCCTGAGTTCAACCGCTGTTGCGCCCGTCTATGGACGCCATTGCAGTCACGCTTGTGCAGGGAACATGGGCATGATCATGGTTGTGCTTGCGGGGGGGGGGGGGGGTTAATGACTGCTATTGTGCTCTGGGGAGGGGGGAGATGGCTGTGATGTTTGTTGTTCTTTGTCACTTTCCTTCTGATTTTTGTGATGGGAAAAAAAGTTACAGAATGGATTAACCTTATTTACATTGAACCTTATGGGGAAATTTGACTTGGCTCACGACCAATTTGGGTCACGACCAGAGTTATGGAACAGATTAAGTCCGTGAGCTGAGGTACCACTGTATATGCCTTTTCTCTGCTCAAGTGCTACTCCTTGTAAGAGGAGGAAGCCTGTCAAGGCAAAGTGAGCACATGTGTTGCTAGGCAGACTTTGGAACAGAGGTTGGATGCCCAGAGAGGTTGCTTGTTCAACACTTTTGTCATGTGACTTTGTAGAATTCTTGAACTACCAATGATAAAACAGCTCTGCCTGGTTTGGATATCATGACAGGCATCATGGAAGGGACAAATTCTACAACAGACTCTGGTGTGTTGTTTTGCTTGACAACAACAAAAGTCCCAGAGATCAGTCAGCCTGCCTTGGGTTCTGAAGGCATGAGAAACAAATGTTCACAGTCGGTGGTTGTTTGTGGTGTGGTGCAGACCCAGTCATGATGAAGCAGCTGTTCAGAACAGATTCCAAGTTCCCCACCAGCCTTGGCAGGGCAGGAAGGCACAGACAAAAGGGACCATCTTCAGCAGATGTCTCATTTAGCAGGACTAGATGCAGGACTGTTAGTTTCTAATCATACCTCAAAAAGTACACAAGCCCCAAAGCAAGGGGACGGGGAACATTTAGGCAAGACAACTGTGCGCTTCTTAAGAAGAGCAACACCTTCCTGGAATTGGGCCAGTGACTTGCTATGTGCTTTGATTGCTGCAATCCAACTGACTTGTTGTTGAAACATGGGCTATCTGAGGGTGTTTTAAATAAATGAACAAATTGTTCTATATCTATCTATCTATCTATCTATCTATCTATCTATCTATCTATCTATCTATCTACATATCTTTATAATTGCAGAGGCCTTCCTAGGCAGCTTACAATGTAAAACATACCAACAGAGTAAAAACACATTAAAATCAATTAAAACATAATGAATTAAACATCTATAAAAACAATTAAAAAGGGCCACAGCATACAGACTAAACATTAAAAATTTTCCTAAAAAGAAATTGTTCCTGTTGTTTGCCATATAGGAAGTTAAGTCAAGCAGAGTCCATTCCAAGTTCCTGATGCCACTGCAGTGCCTAGTTAGCTCCACATTTGTTCCACTGTTTGAAAAAGGAACTAGGCAATGTTGTCATCAGTGCATGAGAAAAAGAAGTGCAGGTTCTTCCCCAATTAATGTCATATAAGTTGTGGCTGAGTACTCCTGTACTCATTGGGGTGCCCGTGAAAGCTTCCCTATGTAAGAGGAAAATATAGTCTAGTTGTTAAACTATAATTTTAGGCATGTTTGCACTGTCCTAGATGGTCTCTTCCTCCTTATGACTGTTGTGTAAATTTACTTTCTGAACCCACTTAAGTAGATACTAGTCCCGTGTAGATCAATAGAACTTATTTCTGATTAGACATAGACAGGAGTGAACTATTAAGGAAACTGTGCATTGAGGTCAGTGGGTCAAAATAGTTTAACTGAGGTGCAGACAGTCTGCCCATCACACCATTATTAATGTCTAACCTTATGGGCTAGGCAAATTATGATGGTGGAGGTGAATGATAAAACACAGAGATGCTAAACATGGATTATTGTGGCAGAATGCTTCATAACACACTTCAGGATTTTGGCAGTCACAAAGTTGTTGTTAACCACTTTTTTCCTTAAGGGAGGGTTTGTATTTTATTAGATCCAACTCAGTCAGAAATTCAACCAATGAAGCTTTCCGTAATACTACATTTTCAAGCCATGAAGTTATACCTGCTACATTTCTGCCTTCCTTGCAGAAGTGCCAGCCTTCCTCCTCTTTTTCCTTTATTTCATTTCATTTACTGCCCAAAAGCCAAAACGTACAAAATAAACTTTATTTACAATTATTTGCACCTGAGTAGCTGTATTTTGTTTATTTTTACTGTTTTAAAAATTGTGCATGTAACTGATTTAAAAATACTGACCCAGGATTGCTTCATCGCTGTGGCAAAGTTCTTCAAAAAGGCATCCTGGAAGGAAAAGGTGCCACTGAGGTTAGTTGATTTATTGCTGATTATCAATCTCAGACTACAGTGGATCAGCTTGAATTAAAATTAATCTCTGACTAAAATGTAGATCTTAATCTGGCCAACCATTACAAAGAAAGTGTTCAGGTCTGCATTTTTATCTCACCTGGGTTCCAAGGAGCTCATGTTGTAATACATAACAACTCTCCCTCTTTTACCATCACAACAACCTTGTGAGGTAGGCTAGATCATTGAACTGAGTGAATTACTGAATGGCCTGGTGTGTTTCAAGCCTGAGCAGTGATTTGAAATGTGGTTTTCCCAGACTTACACTTTATGCTATACATACATTGATAGAAACACTTAACCTATTATATTTCCCTTAAAGAATATATGATGTAGGTTGCATCCCTACATATTCTCACCTGGGAAGAAAGGTCCATTGAACTAGATGAGGTTTATTTCTGAGCAGATATGGTTAGGCTTGTACGGTTAGTCAAGGAAATAATAGCAGCTTTCATTAAATATATCAACCTATCTAGTATATTAAAACACTAAACATTCTGGGGTCTCCCTGGCCAAACTGGTCCTGAAATTCTCTTTCCCCATTACGATCAAACCAACTCATCCAGTTGAGATACCCCAGCGGGATGCAATTTAGCTCATAACCCAGCATTAGGTTCATAATTCTTGCTCTTCTTTTCAGCATTTAACACTGAAGAACCCAGCGCTGCTTGAGCAGATGGGCTTGTTTGGATGTTTGTACGAGGGGCGGGGGAGTTACACGGGGGAGCTGTCTCTGGTGCTGAACGCGAGATGCTTTTTCAGGGGAAGGTGCCCACAAACAGCAAGCCTGATATTTTAACTACGAAGCTGTCTACAGCTTGTCTACAGTGAGAACAGATGTGAAAACCAAAACAGCTGATTTTAGCCATATTGAAGCACAAGCACTAACAGCCATCTGGAAATCCTAATAATGGGCAAGAAAGCATAATCTATCCATCTATAATAAGGCCTGTCAGTCGATGCCATAGTCGCCCAATCTGTACTATTCATCTGGATTAGAAACTGAATTTTCGCCTTGGTTGTGCCGTACGGTTTGTTCATCGTTCCCCTCTCCCATTGTCCATTCCAGGGGGCATCGCCTGTGTGACTATCCCTGCTTCAAACATCATGTGGCCTCTCATGCATGGTGCGGGCTCCTATTTGGTCATCCAGGTTCAATACATGGACATCAAGAGTCAGAGCTGGCCTGCTTCTGATCACCACTGGATATCACAGCATCTGAATGCAGTCCACATCCTGAAGGGTTGCTTAATTTTCAGCAACAAGCCACCCTGAGTGCCCATGGATTGTTTCGGGGGTTATATGACCCATGATGGGATGGCTTGTCATCTGAACCTGGTACAGCAGTGCATTTTTACTGGAGAAACAGGGGCTGGAATTTTTGTATTAAATTTCCTTGAGACGGTGATTCAATTGCAATGAAGAGCAGTAAAATAGCAAACACTAAACATTAATATTGTTCGACTATGGGTTATTGGAAAACTACACCCTGTCTTTGGATAAGAGCAGCCAAAAACATTGCCTCTCCTTAGGGCTGCGAGGTTCTGGTCTGGAATCTGCTTCTCTTCATTTGCAGACTTCCCCCACATGCTCAGCCCGATCTTAGAAAGTGTGCCGGGCAGAGGTGAGGTCCAGGAGCACTCGTGGAATGAAGCTGGCACAGCCTTCTTCCACATCATGTGCAGCAGCACAAAGAATGGATGTGTGCAGAAGAAGGAGGCAGCTTGCACAGTGGCCACATGAGGCTCCGTTCCCAGCAAGCATGTGCAAGTGCATAGTACGCTTGCCTGGAAGTCTGATTCACAGCCCCGAGAAGCTGGAGTCCAGGGAACCGAGCCCAGGGAATTGGATAGAGCCCCAACCCCAGCACAAATCCCTCACACATCCCTCTCCGGATCAGCAGATTGGGTTTCCGAAGTCTACCAGGTAAGATACTGTGATGCAGCTCTCTGCACTCACCCCAGTGCCTCCGTTGTCTTCTCGCCTGCAGTCGGAAGTGAACAACTGCACCACTTGTTAGCAAAGTCCTTCTGGATGCTGTGTGCCGCTGCTTGTGATCTACACAATGGCCTTGAAAGAACTTGTCTCCCAACATTGGCCGTGTGTTGACGTCGCCCTTCTGACACTCCCCCCACCTGCACTGCAACGTTGCCTAAGGGATTCTAAAATCTTGTTTGGTTGGTTGGTTGGGTTTTTTTGAAAAAAGGAAATTTGTGCAGTTGTTTGACACTTCAGATTGTATATTCACTTGCCGTAATGATATATAAAATTTTGTCACATTTGGGCAACTGATCGATGCCAATCTTAATACCATGCCCTTTTTGGAGAAATGTTGCCAGTGATTCCTTCCAGTCACTGGAGTCCAGAGCTGCCCACTCCAATACTAATCCCTTACTGTGCTGTGGGATTAGTATTAAACCAATGGCAGCTGCTGTAGGTACTTTTGCAGGCACAGTTTGCTTGCTGGCAGCACTTCCCGACCACGCCATGGGGCCCCAGAGGAGACCAATGCTGAGTCCTTGCCATTGCTCTTTTCACGGGACCCCTCTCATGATGCGTCTGGGGCTGCAGCTGATTCAGAGGGAGAGAAGCACCCTGTGAGAATCTGGGTGCATGACTGGAGTAAGGCTGACCTAGGAATGCTCATAGATGTCCAGGTAAGTCCCGAAGCCCAGGAGTATCTAAGAGCACCAAGCAAGATAAGCTGTTCTCTTGTTTTGTTTTGCACCGATGTCATCCCTGTTCAGTGCAAGGGCAAGTGGTATTGCCTGAAGACTTTTAGCAGAATTGTGACTCAACCGGTGCTGCAGAATTGAGCAGCACATCATGCTATCCAGGTAATAATCCTGCTCTGGTAGAGACACAGGGTAGTGTGAGCCGCTGCAGTGGAGAAGGCCAGAAGACCATTTTGATCACAAGGAGACACTGGGATATGGGAACATTTCCCCCTACCTGGGCCTCCTCTGTATGCCATTCTTGCTCTTTGTTTCTCCATTAGGACCTGGGTTGGCTGTCCGTTGCTGTCTTTCTTTCTGGTGTCTAGCACCAACATGCTCATGATGTTCAGACAGGCATTTCCAGTTGTGTTCTTTGATGGAGGCTCACAGGGAGAACTAAGTTCAGAATGGAAAACTTGGTGATGCTCAGTAGCTTCCACTCTCCTGGCCCATCAGCACAACCAGCTGCCTAACGCCCCATTTTTCCCCATCTCCCCCACCAGCTGCCTAATGCTCTATTTCTCCCCATCTCTTTGTTTATTAATAAAGGGGGAAACAGATATTTGTTCCTAGTTGAACTTTCAAGGCCACTTGCAGTGAGAAAATTGTGACGTTGTTGTGCACTGGTCAGTCTGTTGGTCTGTGATCCTTCACTTTCATTTCTACGCCCATGGAGGTAACAAAGAACAGAAATGCATGTGCTCATCTGCCAGCATAGAAGGACCTGGCAAACTACAGAGGTGTCTTTCCATCTGAAGTTGTAGGACTGGGATGCCTGTTTGAGTCCATGGGGGCCTGGAGTATGCCTTGAAATGCAGGCACCACTGAAGAGTTCAGAATCATTTTCCCCCTGTCTCTTCACTCTTACTCCTTCTACCACAGCCTCACTAATCTGGTTTATAAATATAAACCCCAGCACTTCTTTTTGAGAGATGGCGCAAATGTAAATATCAATCTTTGAGAGCCGGTGCAGTGAGGCAGTAGAGTGTTGGACGGGGAGCTGGGAATGCTCAAGGGGTGACATTGAGCCAGTCACGGACGGACTATGAGCCCAACCTACCTCAGTGGCTTGCTTTGCGAGAATAACTTCGAAAGGAGGAGCAGCTGCCGATATAAGCTGCCCTGGAAAAAAGGTGGCATAGAGGAACAAAAGGAAGGAAGGGGGAATGACCGACCGACCGACCGACCGACCGACCGACTGAAAGCAAGCAAGCAAGCAAGCAAGCAAGCAAGCAAGCAAGCAAGCAAGCAAGCAAGCAAGCAAGCTAGCTCCAGGCATGTAGCCTGGACAGACTAGAGCACAACACTTTCAAAGGAAGGATCCCATTCCCACTGCAACATCTCCTGCAACGCTAATGGCGCTGGTTTCCCCAGTGCTGCCAATAAAGCAATGCAACAAGAGGGGCTGTTTTCTTATGCCACCTCCTTTGCCCCCTTAACATGCTCCCCTTCATCTTCTTCTGTTCCTCATTTCTCTCGATCCCGTCCATTGCTATACACAGCTGCTTCTACTTATACTGTACTAGCCTGTACTTTGATGGGATGGCAGAAGAAGCATTGATTTCTGCAGCAGCTAACACGGCAATAAACACCTGCAATAACGAGCTCCTTGTGCGCCATTGCTCGAGAGCTACTTTGGCTCCCTGCAGATTGCACTTGGACTGGAAGGAGAGGGATAGAGCAGGTCCATTGAGGAGTCTTTCCCAGGCTGATGGAAGGTTTATCCATCTGCAGTCCATGCAAATGTGGCGCCATGTTTGCTGCCACCATGGCAGAAGAGCTCGCCACAGAGAGGTGCACTACCTGCTCCCCCCAAATGAAACTGGCTGGGCAATGATTCCAGATGAGAATGTCTGGGACAATGCCAGATTTGGGGGCAGTTCCAGTGTTTTGCAGGCCAGTTTTCAAACCATAGCCTCAGAAATTGGGCCCATCAGACACTATTCCAGTCTGATAATGCAGAAGCCTTTATTGGTTTCAGAAAAGACTGGGCATGGCCAGTCTTGCTTTCCACATTGGGTATTTGCCAGTCAACACTACAGTTGAAGTAGGAAAGTCTGCCACATGTGAAATCTTTAGAACAATGGTACACGTTCTGAAACATGGGAGACTTCCCTGAGCTCAGGTTCCCTGGATTGTGGGGACCCTCGATGCTTTGAGAATGAGGAGTACTATCACCATAAATACCTCTTTAAGGTGCCTCTTTAAGGGATGCAGTACACACATTGGATTCTACTGCCATTTAAGTCTACTTGTGTATGTATAAATCAACCCAAATAACAACCCTAAGCAAACCTAGCTTAGGTCCCCCATGGTCTCTTCTTCCAAAGTATCCCAAATTCTGTGTAAGTCCTGCTCCAGGGATTTATCATCACTTGAGAAATCCATAAGAGTATTAATCTCCAGCTTTACATGTTCATTTATTTGTGATATTGGTATAATGCTTAAATATAAATATATATAACATAATTTATATAAATAAATTCAACAAACTTCCTAAGAGTTGTAATATAATAAAAACCCTAACTGGCGTACCCCTGTAAAAATGGAAACACGTGCAATGAGCCACCTCTGCCAATGAGCAGGACAGTGGACAAATGAGCTCTCCTGAGCACTCTTGGCATCCACCGGGAGCATGGGATGTTACATTCCCCAGCATCCCTCATGCTCAGCTTGTGCAATAATAGAGCCCCTTCTTCCTTACCAACACTGCTACCAGAATTTGAGCAACCTCAAAGCAACTAGACTGGAGACCAGCTTGTGAGCTAGAGGTTTGATGGGAACATACAAGAAAATTGGCACAAAAATAGGCCTATTCAAGTCATATCTGAATCTCTAAAAGTAACAGGAATTGGTTCACTAAAAGTCATGTGTCAGAACTGGCCCCATTACTGGCACAGAGGTTGCAAATCCTCATAGTTATTATGCTTGCAGGACAGATCAGAACTTCCTGTCTGCCTCCCCCAACTGTGCAATGCAAACATTTATAACTTTTATAATTCTAAAAGCAAAACAAAACCCTACACTGAACTGTCCCACTCGGGACAATGAGTGATGCACAAAGCCCCCATACAGGGAGGTATTTGAATTTTACCTGTCTAAACTAAAGGGACTTAAAAGTGCTTCAATTTGGCTTATTATTTTTTTATTAAATTTAGTGTGGCATGAACTTCCATTAACAGCGGTCTGCCACACCAAATATAACAGCCCGGTGTGCAAATGTTTTGGTGTATTTACAAAGGGAAAAGGTTAATATCAGTTGTCCTGTTTATTTTATGGCATAAAAATCTAATACAAAGAAGACATTTAATTTAGTGTGGCATGAACTCTCATATGAAACACCATCTAGTACCCTTTATACAATGGATAAAAAATACAGTGTGCTAGACATACATGAATTAAATACTCAGGACCAAATTCAGGACAAGAAACTGGGGGTGGGGGGAGCAGTTCTGTGCTGAATTTCCCCCTTCTTGCTAGGGGTTATAAATGTGTGATTTCAAAATAATTAACCACAACAACTACAAAAATGCTGTGTATATCCACAGAAACCTCCATTTGAATGAGTAAATGTAACAGATAAACTGGGTGATTGGCCATTACTAGTGTCCATGATTTTGCTCTTTCAGGATGCAGTCCTATTGCATCAGAGCAGAAGCTGGCAAGCCTCCAGACTCAAAGGGTTACAAGCATCCAGTACAACATGTGAAGCGTAGCCGTGGTGACTGGTGTGCAGGCCTCTGATACATCTATTCTAGATGGTCATTTCTGGTTTCCACATTCTGGGCTAGCAATGGGGAAGGGAAGAAGGATGGAGCTCCAATTGGAATCTGTGCAACTACATACTCAGCCCCCCCCCACTGCCCTTAGTGGACCCATCTTACCCCACTGAGGCCCAGGTGTGGTCTGAAGATAGGAGGGTAGGTGGCACAGTTCCTTCTAGCTGCAAAGGGGCTGGGGCAGGACTTGGCTTTTGGAGTCTGAGGACCACAGTGCTTGGACTTTAAGAAATCCTGTGGTCCTCCAGATGAGTTTGTGCCTTCGGAAGATAATATTATTCTTTTATGCTGATGTTCCTGCAGTGGTGTTTTGATAGCAACTCTGTCCATGTGACCTGGTGTATTCCATATTCAGGCTAGCTTTTAAAACTGTTGTAAATATGGGAAATCGGGTGCCCAGGTAGCAGTAGCAATCACTTTGTTTAAGCAATTTAAAATCAGTATCTGGTATGCTTTGTTTCTTTGTTTTCCATTATGGCAAAAGGGTTCAGTGAATCCTTCCATGATATTGACTACTTTGATCCTAGTGCTTTTTCACTGCCCCCACTTCTTTTCTGAAAGGCTGTTCTGATTGCATTTCAGGGACCACAACAATGGGACCCTTCCATACCTGTACACACTTGTCCAGTAAGAGGCCTTAGGAGAAAAAAAAGCTAATCAAGATAAGCCTCTTATTGAAATACAAGGCACAAAGGTTCCAAAGAATTCCCTATGCAAGCTAGTTTTGGATACTCCCAAGCAGGTTCAGAAACAAAGGGTTAGACCAAAAGGACACTGTTCATCTTTCTGTGCTCAGTAAGAGGCTGAGAGGAGTGGAAAGTACAGGGGTGACCAAATGCAGTGTCCCAAAATGGGGGAATGGGAGGGGTCTTGTGAGAACACCTGTTATAGAATCCTCTTCCTGAAGGACACCTCAGCCCAGGAAAACTTGACAATTTTATAGTAGCAGTTGAAGGGGGAAGGATTGTCCCATGTGGCCCACCTTGTAAATGTCCTCTAAGAGGGAAAAGGACAGTGTCTGTGCTCCCTGAAACCAGAATGAACCTCCCATCCTGTCTCTCCATTGGCTGTGCTGTCTAGAGCCCTAATGGGAAATGCATGCTCCCCATCCCTACTCTAAGAGAACATTAGTAACCCTGACAGCTAAAGCCAGCATATCTCACCTGCTGTGTGTGCTGCAACACCCGAGGGCAGTGGGCATGACTGAGCTGAATACGCCGTGGTGATGCAATCTTTCACCCACCTGCTGAGGGTAGACTGGGACACATAATTCCCCGGTGCGCCTTCATTAACTCTGAAAAGAGAGTTTGATATAGAAACATAGAAACAGAGCAAGTCAGAAGGGGTCTCTGGGCCATCTAGTCTGACCTCCGGCACCAGACGGCTCCGCTCACGACATGCCCACCATGTGCATGTCCAGCCTATCTTTGAACACCCTCACTGATGGGGCCTCAACCACCTCCCGTGGAAGCCCATTCCACACCCTCGGGCTCCTGACTGTCAGGAAGTGCTTCCTGGCATCCAAATGGAACCTGGGTTCCCTGAGCTTTGCTCCATTGGAGCGCGTCCTGCCTTCCTCTGCAGGGGAGAACAGGTCTCTACCCACCTCCGTGTGACACCCCCTCACATACCCGTATGTCGCCAACAGATCCCCTCTGAGTCGCCTCCAGGCTGAAGAGACCCAGTTCCCTCAATCTGGCCTCATACCCCATCCCCTGCAAACCAGCCACCAGCCTTGTGGCCCTACACTGCACTGACTCTATCCTGGCTATATCCTTTCTGTAATGAGGGGCCCAAAACTGAGCACAATACTCCAGTTTTGGGCGCACCAGAGTCGTATAGAGTGGTAGTAATACCTCTCTCGATCTAGAAGCCACACTTCTGGCTATGCAACCAAGAGTGGCGTTCGCCCTCTTGACCACCGCATCACATGCCTTCAGGTACCATAAATGCATGCCTGATGCCCACCTTCTCCTGGGTGAGAGGCATCATGGCAGAAAATGGGAAGCACTATCTGCAGAGCATATGAAAAACTGAATTGACCTTTGGGATCAAGTCTAAGTTGATGGGATCTGACCTAGCAATGACTCACCAAGAAATAGCTCTCAGGATTGTGGTGGACAGCTCAATCAAAATGTCAACCAAGTGCTGTGAGAAAGGCAAACTCCATGTTAGACATAATTATGAAAGGAACTGAAAATAAAACTGTCAATATCACACTCCCTTTACACAGATTTATGGTGTGACTACACTTAGAAAACTGTTTACCATTCTGGTCACCACAGCTAAAAAAGGGTATTTTAGAGTTGGAAAAAGTGCAGAAAAGGGCTGGAGGCAATTCCCTGTAAGGAAAGTTTACAACGGCTGGGAGTTTTTAGCTTAGAAAAAAGGTAAGCCAAAAAAAAAGTGTACAAAATTATGTGTGGTGTGGAGAAAGTGGATAGGTAGGACAACATTTTCCGTCCTCTCCCATACTACTAGAACCCATTAGGGTCATTCCACAAAGCAGATCGGTGGGAGATTCGGGACAGATAAAAGGTGGTGCTTCTTTTTGCAACACATGGTTAAACTATGGCATTTTACTTCCACAAGATGTAATGGCTTTGAATGGAGATAAGAGAGTTTGATGGAGGATAAGACTACCATGGCTCATAGCCCCGAAGGCCCTGTGCTGCCCCAGTATCGGAAGAAGTACGCCTACGAGCAGCAGTTGCTGGGGAAAATGGGCAAGGGGGTGATGTTGTACTCATGGCCAACCTGCTTTCAGGTTTCTTGTGGACAGCTGGTGTGTACTGAATGCTGGACCAGACAGGCAGGTCCAGCATGGCTGTTCATAGGTTCATATGGTCCAGGCATGATCTGGGAAAAGAAAATGCAAATCCTTTCAAACTGGTAGGGTCCTTAATTTCCATTCTTCCAGGTGGGGTTACTGGCACCAAGTGAGTTTTCTGATATTATTTCATTTTGTATACAGCCCAATAACTGAAGCTTTCTGGGCAGTCTACAGCAGTACCTAAACCAATACGACAAAATACTATAAAATGCTATATAATCTTATGGCTATGAGAGTGGGACCATAAGGAAGGCTCAGCATCAAAGAATGGATGCTTTTGAATTGTGGTGTTGGGGAGAAGGACTCCTGAGAGTTCCTTGGACTGCGAAGAGATCAAATCGGTCAATCCTAAAGGAAATCAGCCCTGACTCTTTAGACCAGGGGTCTCAAACTCAACTTACCTGGGTGCCGCTGGAAGTAGAGTCTGGGTGAGGCTGGGCCGCATCAAGCGGTGGTGGTGGGCCGCTCATCCCGCGTCGCTCCCGGAGGCCGGCCCGGGTGCCACCGGTGCTTTGAAGGCCGCAGGGCCCCTCCCCCGTGCCCCACCATCCCGGCAATTGGCCTGCGGGCCGTGAGTTTGAGACCCCTGCTTTAGAAGGACAGATACTGAAGCTGAAGCTCAAATACTTTGGCCACCTAATGAGAAGGAAGGACTCATTGGAAAAGACCCTGGTGCTGGGAAAGATTGAAGGCAAAAGGAGAAGGGGATGGCAGAGGATGAGTTGGCTAGATAGTGTCACTGATGCAATGAACATGAATTTGGGTAAACTCTGGGAAACCGTGGAGGACAGGAGGGCCTGGCATGCTGTTTACCCAGAATGTTCCATAGACGGGCTGGATGCGGTGTACTTCTGAGGCCTGTGTCATTATTAGAATGCTATCCATCTGGTAGATCATTTTGGTGGATGACTACCTAGATGCCAAGATAGCCTAGACTCTAGTGATCACCGCCATTCAGCATGCACATGTTGAATATAACATTTGGCTCTGGGGGACACACATGGGATCCTCCATGGCAGGCCAGTACAGAGCTCCACCTGAGAACAAGGACCACTCCGGCCAATGTGAGGCCACCACTTGGAATTTGAGCGTATTCTGCAATGTCCAGTGTTTTTAGCTAGGGGGTGTTGTTTTAATGCTTCTATGATTTAGAACCCAATCCCATGGATAGACAGAAAATTCCTACAAGTCCCACCTTCCCCAGCCAGCATACAACTGTAGGATTTTTTTTTTCTTTCTAAGTACAGTATGCATAAGATTGCACCTTTGAAGTGTGAAATCAGAAAGTTACAGACACTGAATTGAGTGCTATCCTCACCCTCAAGTTCAGGTACGACCTGGATTTGGTGGAAGTGTCTCCAGCACTACCCTGGAAAAACCCCACAGTGCTTCTCTCAAAAATGACCTTCCTTGCCTAGGGCTGCCTTGACTGAAAGGGACCCTTCACAGGCAGAATCCCTGCCAAACTCTCCAAAGTCTTTTCCAAAGCAAAAGCAGAGCCTCCTGCCTTTTCCCATGGCCAGCTGGGCAGTTTCTGCCTGTCAGAGGACTATCTAGCTGTTTTTGTTTTTTATCTACTGTACACATCTTTTGCAGTTTATAGGGAAATAAACAAATAATGCTTAACCTCCCGTTCTACATCTTCTCATTTTGCTTTCTCACTCTTTGCATACATTCCTCTTGGAATAGTTTTCCATCTTAGAAAAATACATAATACTAGAAATTCCACTCTCATGTCTCTAAGAGATATGGCCATTCAATTAATGGAAATAAAGATATAGCTCTCCTTTCTACTACAATTGTTCACACCTTGTCTTTTCTCGCATCAGCTTGTTTGAGGAGTGGAATAGCAGCTGGCACCTGCATACCAAAGGAGGATCCATTTGAGATTCAAGTGTTTGAATTCAACACTTCAAACAGAGAGCGTTTGGCTATGGGGCACCATGCAAATGCAATAAATAAATAAGTACATGAATAAATGATACTTCCAAATTTGGGATTCAAGTGGTGTGCTTCCAATTAATGACTTTCTGGTAATGGCTTTGGGATGAATTTTTTGCTGTGACCTGCCATGAAGTTATCTCCGAGATATGGTGACCCTATGCATGAATGATCTCTAAAGAGGCCTGCCTTTGACAGCAGTGCTCAGCTCATCCAAACTCAAGGCTGTGGCTTCCTTTATGGCGTAAAACCATCTTATATTTCCTCCTCCTCTTCTGCCTTTGGCTTTTCCTAGCACTATTATCTTCTCAAGTGACTTGCCTTCTCATGATGTGCCCAAATGACACAAGCTTCAGTGTCATCACTTTTGCTTTCAGGAGAAGTTCTGGCTTGATTTGCTCTAGGATCCCGGGGTCATCTTACTTACACAGGCCAGTGCTCTGCACACTTATTTCATCAAAAGAAGTGAATCTTATATGTTTGTTTATTTTTAATTATATTTCAGTTTAACTATCTCTCTTCATAAGAGTTGAAGTCATTAACAGGAGAAAACACACCTAGCATAAAAACATATTTACAATTCAAAACAAACTCCACTAGACATTTAAAACACGAACAGCAGCAGGTCATAAAATGACAACATCAGTCAAAATATTTAAGATATCCCAAAGACAAGGATAAGTTAAAACACAGGGTTAACAGTAACATACTAAATGCCTTGTAAAAAGGAAGGTCTCTCTGAAGGTTAGGCAACCCCTCAAAACCCCCATACACTTTTGCTAGTTTCAACTTAAAAGTGTACCTCTAGGACTTCTGGACATCCAAGAGTACATCTGAAAAGGATCTTATGGATTTTCTTCCTAGGCCAAATATGCAGAAGATGTGCATGATCTTAATGCCACAACCTAATATATA
Source organism: Varanus komodoensis (assembly GCF_004798865.1). Lineage (NCBI taxonomy): Eukaryota > Metazoa > Chordata > Lepidosauria > Squamata > Varanidae > Varanus > Varanus komodoensis. The sequence goes on along the minus strand of NW_025336347.1, from coordinate 14,209,266 downwards.
TGTACCTGGGGAAAAGCCCTGTTGGCCTTAACCAAGGGGAACATTTATTGGACTTACCTGTGTGAAGAATCAGCAACATTGACCTTATATATTAAATCACATGGCCCAAATTTTCTTCTTCCTCCTCCTGTCTACCCCTCACTCTGTGGCTTTTCCCATTGCATATTTTAGATTGTAAAATCCTTACAGGCAAGGGACATGTTTTTGCTTATGCAACTTAGTAGCACTGCTGTGGGGAACCTCTGGCATCCAGATATTATCAGATTCCAGTCTTGGATGGCATCTACATTTGATCCTTTCAGCATCATGTTTATTTTCCCAGCCCTTTTAACCTTTGGTTTTAAAAATCATGTTACTGCATTTTCAGATATTTGCACTACCGCTGACATTTATCTTGGTGCTTAGTCTGGTTTTGTTTTGAATTGGTAGGGTGGGTTATTTTTATTGTGTTAGGCTGCACTCCAATGGACCGTGCCCTCAGTTTGGAGCCGCTGAGTGCTGAGTGGGGGAAGTCGCCGAGGTGATCTTCACCTCCCTGATCCTTGTAGTCTGGAATTCAGCTAGACTACAGATTTTGGCTGTCTAGCTGCAGCCCTTCAGAGGAGAAAGGATGGTCTGCGGTGCTGTCAGGATACCTCCTAGCCTGGAGGATCCAGCTCCTCCTCCACCTCTCCGCCTCTTCACTTTTGTGACCCCAAAGAAGTAGCCCTGCTCTTTCTGCACCAGCTGCGAAGGGGGTGAGGAGGATCCAGGCTGACCCCCAGCTCCGAAGTTGGAGAACTGCTTCCAGCCGCTCATTGAGGAACCTGAAATATCTTATGGCCACCTAGATGCTGATTAGGTGACCGTTGGATTATTCTTATTGTATTTTGAATTTTTAAGTTTCTCTTGTGCATGTATCACTCAGCGCTACGACTAATGAATGGCATAACATGTAATAAATAAATATAAATTACAGTACACTCCCATCAATCCCAGGCAGCACAGTCAATCTCCCGGATGATGGGATTTGGAGTCCAGCAAGCACCCCGAGAGCTCTAAGTGCCTCACCCCTGCCGCAGCGAGTGCCGCGGGCAGGGCTGCTGCCGTGGAAATAATGCAAAGACACAGCTCGCCCCACGGAGCTTGCACTCCCGGTGAGCGTACAAAGGATCGGGCTGCGCATCCCACAGTGGCCGGGAAGCGGGCGCCGCTCCTCGGCAGCGCGAGCCTGGCGGGGTTGCGCCGAATTCCCGCTTGCGCCAACGCGGCCGGGGCCGCTGCGCGGGAAAAGCTGCCGCCGAGCGCGTAAAGCCCCGCTGCGCCCTCCTGCCCCTTTGGCCGCTGTCGCCTCCTCAGCGGCCGCAGCTTCCCAGGGGGCCGGCCCCGTGCCGGCACGCCGAGCGCCGCTCGCCCGCCCGCCCGCGGCCGCCTCAGCCCCGCTGCGCGGAGGACACCTGGCGAGGCAGGGCCGGCGCGGCCGCACCTCCGCGCCCTCCAGCGCGGCCCGGGCAGCTCGCCGCGCCTCAGCCGGCGACGGGAGCGCGGCGGAGCGGCGAGCCGAGCGGCGAACCCGCCCCCTCCGCTCCCTCCCCCGCCCAGCGCGCGCGGCTCGGGCGTGGACGCTCGCAGGGAGCTCAGCTCTGCCTCGCCTCGCCGCGGTCCGGGCGCTCGGCTGCCTCCCCCGGCTCGGGCCAGCGACCTCTCGCCTCCTCGGGGCGCTCCTCGCACCGGGCGCTGCCGCCGTCGCCGCCTCGACAGAGCCGAAGTTTGCGCGCCAAGCGGCGGGCAGGCATGGAGACCGTGGACCAGGTAAGGGCGCCTCGAGGAGCGCGCGGAGGAGGCGCCGCCGCGCGGGAGCGCTTGGCCGCGGGGGCGCAGTGGGGAGAGCCCCGGAGCGAGCCGCCCTGACCCCTCGCCTTTCTTTCCCCGCAGCTCGCTTCCAAGGGGAGTTTCCGGGCGGTGAAGGAGCCCCTGGCTTTCCTGAGGGTGCTGGAGTGGGTAAGTCGGACTGCCGGAGCAGATGGGGCGCGCGCGGGGGGGGGGCGGGTGTGTGTTGTGCGCGCGCGCGCCTCCAGGCTCTCGGGAGTTCGTGGTCCCCGGGGCGGCTGCAGAGGCTATATAGGCAGGTGCCTGGAACGGGCCGAGGGGGAGCTGCGCTGCGGGCGCAGAAGGAGACGTCGAGGCTCCGCTTGATTTCAGCCAGTGCTTTTGGGCGCCATCCTGGCTCTTCAGAGTGCGTAGGGCTCCCTATAGTCCCTTGCAAATCCAGACTCCACTGACTTCTCCTCCCCGCGTCCAATTCACTGCCACTGCCTTTCTTGGAAGGAAGAAGGAAGGAAGGAAGGAATCAGTCTCGCTCCTGGATTTCCGCCCCGCTTTGGGCAGCGGAGGAGGCAATGTGTGGTTTTAAGAAGAGCGTCGCTGGGGTTCCGGCCTCCCTAGAAAGCAAATTCCGTGTATTGCCCCCTCATTGGAGAATGATCCTCTTCTTCTTCTCATGATGACGATCATGAAATCGTTTCTTCCCGAGTTGAGTCCTGGCTTGGTAACACAGCTTTCCAAGGTTTTGGTGAACCCTGGTTTGGATTCAAGCCCCATCGGGAGGAAACAGGCTCTTGAATTTTGCGGGTTTAAGCGCATGGCTTAAGTTGGGGCTAGAGAATTAGCACGCTTCCTGGGATAGGGTTAGGGAAGGGAGGATGCGTTTCTTGAAGTGTAAACACACGATGGGCTTTAGGCACATGTTCTTCCTAGTAACCAGCTAGGGAAAGAAGAGGGGATTGGATAAAATACTGGGAAAGGAAATGGTTCGGGAGGTTCTCTCCATCTCTGCTTGTTTGTCACAAGGGCCCTTTCCTAAAAGCTTGTGTGTCACTCCACTTCTCTCTCCTCACTTTTTTTTTAGCTTTCCAATGACTCCCCAAATGGATAATATTTTAGTTTCTGGTTCTATGTGTTTTTGCTTGGTGTCATTTGACTTCATCAAAGAGATGCATTCATTTAAGTGCAAAATTTTGGATATTTCATCTCCTTTCTATCCAGTCCTTCCTCTCATTATGCTCCTCTTATGCATTTAGCAAACTAGTCTCTGGGTTTGAGCAGCAAATTGAGGCAGATAATTGGTTCACGGAATAATGTCAGTGTTTGTTTCCCTGATTGTGATTCAGAGTGAATTCTGCAGGTCAAATGACATCCATTGCCAGTAGGACTGAAGGAGGAAGAAGAACCTCTCTGAACGGAAAGTTCAGTGCATGTCATGGAAGATTAATCACATTCCCCTAATGTTGAATGGCTAGGAAATTATATAACGTGTGTGTGCTCTCTGCATGTATTGATTTCACATATTATGAAATTACAGGTGCACGTAAGGCTAGGGTGGATGTACATAAGCAATTTGAAGAAGAGCTTGTTTTCTTCCTTACATGATTTCACTGTTAAGTGAAATGTATTTTACACATGTTTGCATATGTGGCTGTATTTCCATGTAAGACTTCCAAAATCAAGTATACTGTGCCTTGAAAACCATCTTTGCTCCCTTTCACTTAGGCTGCACTTATTGAAACGCTTCCAGATCAGATTCTATACGCATGTTCAGCAAAACTGTGGTGGTTTAATACCCAGCTCCTCTCAAACCATGGGAGGACTGTTCTTAAATGTATACTTTTTTTGGTCAGCTGTTCTCTTTCTCCTTAAATACTTCTGTGATTGTAGAATGCATAAAAGCACCTTTTAAAAGTTTTAGCTGCCTATGAAGTGTTCTATAAGAGCAGTCTATCTACCTTCTGAAAAATAATTGATGTTTCTGGTCAAGCTTTTCTACACATTAGTGTTCTTCAAAAGTGCACTAATGTGTAGAAAATTGGTATTGGGCTAATCTTAGTACTGGCAGTTTAGCGCTTCCCCAGTGAGTAGGGTATAATAGTGGTTATTGTCTTATTTCAAGGATGGAAAAGAAACTGAGATGTTGTTTACATGTGGCCTGTCTAAAGTCTGAATTACACAAAATGTGAGGGTCAGAATGAGAGAATTAGGAAGGTCTTTGTTATAAGTAGGCAATTGTTGTAGAACACTGGTTAAGCCAGAACATTTTTATAGTTTGGAACCAAACACTGTTGCAGCTTGGGATCTAAGAGGCCGGAGCCTTGTGATACTGATATTTGTGTGTGTTTCCTGGGTCTTGCAGTTCAGCTAGATAATCTCAGTGAAAGAGCCTGCTTTCTGGTCACAGCTGAATCATTTTAATAGACTATCATGTGTACGTCTGCCTATTTCTGTAGGAGACATGATCAGTGCTTTCTTTGTTCTATGGCAAACCAAAGTGGAAGCCATACTATATTAGATCTACATTTTGAAGAATAGTAGGTAATGTGTATGTTTGAAATATTATTTATTTATTTATATTGGATTTATGTCCCACTTGTTTCTTTTTATAAAGGATTCAGAGTAGTTTACACCTTTCTCCTTTTGTGTGATCAAGTAGAAGAAAGAATCTAGCTGTGATTGTACAGGACCGATTAGTGTCAATTAGAGGAATTTTATACTTTGGGTATATTGTTGTCTATTAAATCTGCAGTACTTTTCTTCTGGCAACTCTTCTAAACCCACCTTAGTACGATGATTTGTACTACACCTTCCCTCTTCTTATATGACTTGAGCCCACTGATGTCAAGATGCTACCATGGCCCTGCAAAGAATGGTCAGAATCAGCCTTTAGGTAGTGAATACTGGATTGTGGCTCTTTATATTTAAAAACTTTCTTTAAACCAGTGTTCATCTTACAAACAGCAAGGTGGTGCAGAAGTATAATTACAATAATGCAAATGCAATAAATACAAACAAAGCCCTGGAACTGTACAGCTGCCAGAAGGCAATTGTAGAAAATACAATCAGATGGCCAAAAATCAACCAATTAACATGTTTGGGTGAATAAAAAGATTTTGAGCTGGCGCTGAAGTGCTGGTGCCAGCAGCACCTTCATGGAAAGCTACTCCATAGTCGGGGCCCACAGTTGAGGAACTGCTCTCCCTTGTTGACACCATGTACCCAGGAGTCTTTCGGAAGGACACCCCAGGCAGGCTACGTTAAGAAGAGGCAGATATTTGGGCCCCAGGCTTAGCACCTTAAGTGAATCTTAGTAGCGGCAACCATTGCACCTCCTTCTGAAATGATTGGATATGATTCCGTCCAGCTGTACCGGTTATAGTTCCGGCTGCCATATTCTGTAGTGGCTGCAGCTTGCAGGCTGTCGTCAAGGGTTGCCCCATGTACAGGGCATTACAGGGATCCAGTGCTTTTTTTGTAAGAAAAAAGGTGTCGGAACTCATGAAATTGTTTACCTTTCGCACGTAGTCAATCACTGTACACACACCCACACACGTCAGTTGTGGAACGAAACATAATGGTCGCCACCTATAGTAAGCACTCGGCGCACGACCACATGACCAATCACAAGCTGAGCAGCACCATCACAACCAGCGCGGACAAAGTACGCATGCATCGGATTCGACACACAAGCAGCCCACATGCACCATTTTAATGATTTTGCCGCTGACCTGCTACGCTAGACAGGGCGATTCAAATCACGTGGATCAAACATCAAATTTTCAAAAATTACTTTTAAAACTTGGAAAATCTGTTGAAAAAAGGTGCCGGAACTCTGTTCCGGTGCGTTCTATGACAAAAAAAAGCACTGCAGGGATCTACCTGGGAGGTTACCAGTGTGTGAGCCACTGTGGCCAGGCTGACCTGATTCAGGAAAAGTCACAGCTGGGAAATCAGCCAAAGCTGATAACAGGCTCTTTTAGCCTCAGGATAGAGGCTAAATGCTGGATAGAGGAATACTCCAAACTGGGCACCTGTTTTTTTAGGGTGAAGGCAGTCACCTTTAGAGTAGACCAATTCCTGGCCTTTAAAGAGAGAAGCTTAGCTAGGCACTGTGGGATGCTTCTACCTTCCTCCTCTCTTTTCTCTCCCCTCCACCTCTTATGCCATATGAAGGTGAAAAGAGAGCATTTACCTTGTTCTCCAGCCAGTTCAAAGCAATATAGTTTGAAGCATTCAGAGGGGGAAACAAAGAGTGCTGTTAAGACTCTATCTCTGAAGACTCTGCTCAAAATAAGTCGATACCTTTCTTCAGTCTCTACAAAGCTACAGATTTCTGGAGCATCCAGAGGTTTGAAATATTTGAAGGAGAGCAAAACATGACTCTACTGAGCAGTGGATTGTGACTCAAAGAGAGCTCAGGCTAGGGAAGGCAGTGGGTAGAAGTTATGGGCCTGTATATATTGGCTTTTAAATTAATTGGATTGTATTACTATTGGAAGATTTGTTATGATAATGACAGACTTTTAGCAAAGAGTTCATCAGTAGCCATACAGTGGATCAGTGGGCTGATTACACTGCTTGCCTCACATCTAAATGCCATTTTGTTCTTCCTTTGCTTAATGTCTGTGCCTTGGATAGTTCTTGGTCATATTAAAATGTCTGAAATTACCTTTTAAAAACAAAACTAGAAGAGGAACACACTTGGGTTTTTTTCTTTTTTCAAATTTATATGCTTCTGTTTCAGGTTAATCAAGTCTTTAGAAGACTTTACAATAAAACCTCCAGAATACTTCATATTGAATTCTTAAAACCCTTCTTATTAGCTAACTTACTAGTGGAAATAAGCCAGGGAATTGTTGGAAGGCGTTATCATTGCTTATATGATAAAGTTCTGCTGACTCAGGCTTTAAACCTGAACACACATCCTAATGAGTAAGCACCGATGAACTGTGAGTCTGAGTAAACATACTTAGGACTGTGCTACCATATGGATTATTTGCAGTTGTGGCTTAGTTTCCGTTCTACATCATGGGTTTACAATCCAAGTGCTCTTTTCTTGCACTTAATAGCCCAGAAGGGCTGCCACTTAAAAAACTTAAAATAAGAAATTGGCCACCTTTGCTTTTTTCTTTCTTTCTTTTTTCTTTTTTTGGTGACAAATTCTGTACCAGTTGAAATCTTTTGATGGATTTGTTCAGAACAGTGCAGTTATGCCCCTAATTGCCATATTTACAGCTGTTTCATTTTGAGGGCTAAACAGCATGTGATCTGACCAGATCTTCCTCCTCCCTTCTCCTCCTCCACTCTCTCTCTCTCTCTCTCTCTTAAAAGAGCTAGTTCTGATTTCTTCCCTATTGGGCTGCTTATAGCTATTCTTGGTGGTAGAGCTGCACGTCTTTCTCTGCATGCAACCATGTAAACTATTGAGATGCTTACTATCTTCAGTGCAGTGTAATCTAGTAGCTGAGTTTCTAATAAAGACCTTAATTTTGAATTAACACTTATCTTTCCAGTAAAAGTTGAACTACTCTGTTTCTTTCATTGTGTCAATAAACCCTGTATTTTAGAGCTTAATGGTCTCCAGAAAGAGTATCCTATTGTCAAAAGAAGGGTGGCAATCCTGCCCTGCCCTGTCCTGTCTAAATCTATGATACAAAATACAGTTATACATTGAAAGATTATTACTTTGCATTTATATGCCATCCTCTTTTCCCTTTTGTGAGGAACTCAAAGAAGCTTGCATTACACAGCTCTGTTTTTTGGTCCTTAGAACAAAACCCTGGGAGGTTGGGTGGGCTGAGAGTCTGCAACCAGCTCAAAGGCACCCAGTGATCTCCATGGACCGGTGGGGACTAGAACCTGAATCTCCTGGGTTTCCAGTCCAGCGCTCTAAGTACCACACCACCCTGGCTCTCAGTAATAAAGGTCAATTACATCAGCAGAGTGCCAACTAGGAAGCCAAACAAAAACACAATGGAAAATTATGTTTAAAAACCCTAAATTGTATATTAAATAATAAAATGATTTGTGCAAAAAGAAACATTTTAATTTGGCTTTCAAAAGAAAAAAAAAAAGTCAGTGCCAGTTATATCTCCTTTGGGAAGGCTTTCCCAAAGTTGGGGCTGAGAAAGACTTCTTTTAAATGTGTAGTGTAATACTCTAAATGGTACTTAGAGTAATAATGTTATTAATGAATAGGGAACCAATATAATTCCTTAAGAACTGGTTTAATATGGATCCATCGAGATGAACCAGTCAAAATTCTGACTGCTGAATTCTGCACAAGTTGATGCTTCCAAACTATTTTCAAGAGCAACCACATGTGTAGAGAATACTATGATAAGGTAATCAAGGAAAGGCCATCGGTGTCAAATAAGCATTGTTACGAGCATCTCATGAGCAGCTGTCTTTTCGAGGTGTGGTTTGCGTGCTTGCTAACCATGGCAACGTGCGCAGTGTGTGTGTGGACAACAGTGCGAATACTAGGATTGGTGTGGGGATTTTTGCAGAGGTAGTTGCATATTTGGGAGAGGTGGAGTGACATGCGCGTTCTCGCTATCTTCACATGAGCACCCAAATGAACTGGCTTAGTGTGGATCCATTGAGATGAACCAGTCAAAATTCTGACTGCACAAACTGATGTCTTGGAATGGCTTTCCATAGACTCTGTATCAGGAATGTGCTTTATGTTGTGCAAGGAATATGCATTACCCCAGCAATAAGTATGTTAGGTCTGTTAGTTCCTTCCAGTCTTTGCAGGCTGCTGCTCTCTGTAAATGAATTAACTTCATAATTGTGTATATTTCAAAATGATTGTTTTGTATACAAATTGTTCTGAAATGATCATTTGTGGAATAATACATGCATGAATTTTAGCAGTAAAATCAATTGTACACTGCTTCACTTATACTAGCGATATCATAAAATATGGGGGCTAGATACTTAAAATCTAGCTAATACTGTGCTGACTATGCAATACATTATTCTCTTGTTTAGTACAAGTATTGCATGAGAAAATGCTTCTGAATTTCTCATCCCTTCCTGCTGCTACATTCTTAAAACCACAATCTGATTCTGAAGCAGTGGACTGACTTGAAACATCTTCTCTGCATACATCTCCCCCTCCATGCAATAATGGTTCCCTTTGAAGCTATTTTCATAGCTGCTACAACCGTAGGCTTAATCAAGCTAGGAAATTCTCTAATTGAGTGGTGCTTCAGTGAAAAACGCAGTTGGGGTGTAGTGTTGCAGAGCTTTCTTATCATATGACTCTCTAAAGGTTAGCTAACCAAATAGAAGAGGGTTGTTTGGTTAGCAACTGGACTGCTCAACTGTATAGCATTCAAGTCCATGTTTACACTGTGGCCTTTGATTACAGGAAAGACAAGAAGGACTAACCAGAGGGTCTTCTGTAATGTTTATATGCAATTCTAATGTATCTACCCATAAGCTGCAAAATGAGCACACAAAAAATTCACTGTACAGTCATAGTGTGATCAAATCAGCTTCTCAGATATGACAAAGGTTGGGAAGAGAACCAAGAGGGACAAATCCCACTGCTGCAAATTCTGCTGCAGCGAGTTGTGGGGGCACTCCGTCACCTCCTTATCTTTACAGAGAGCTTCTCTCGACTTGTATCATTGTCCTGAACAGTGATGCTGCCATTGGAACCTGAGATTAGGAATGGAGGCTTGATCTGATTTGGGGGGAGGCCTTGAGCTTTGGCATCCAGTTCTGTTCTTCCGTCAACATTTAGGCTCACTTCCCATTTTACAAGTACCTACATTTTTTTTAATGTGAAAAATGTGAAATAGATGGGACTAGTGTGCACGCCTGTTTTTGGCCTTCTGATCACTCCTGCTGCAAATGGAGGAGTGAAACCTGTGTTAAGCAGGGGTTCCAACTTCAGGTTGTCTCTCCTGCAACAACCCAGACTTCCATGGTCAGGTGTAAAGATAAACAACACAAGGACACTCCTCAGCTTCAGCAGGAGTGACTATGTGGCACGGAGCCAGAATACTCAGTGGCACCTGCTTGTTCATGACTACCCAGCATTAAATTTGTACAGGATTGCAGCCCTGGGAAGTAAATTCTCTGTTTTTTGTTTAGAAGTTCCCATTTCAGATTGAAACTTAAGTATCACTTTTGCTAATTTTTAAATGCACTTTCATTACTTGAACTAAAGCGACAGAAAGGCAACCTTAATCAAAAATAAAACATGCAGAATGCAGTGAGTAGGTCAAACTTTGTTTTCCTTACCTGTGGTTAAAGTAGCTTTCCTTTTCAATTTTACCTTCATGCTGTTCTTTCTTACCCTTCTACTCCTTTATATGCATTTTACTTTATCTTGAGGCAGAAGTGGGAAACTCTTTAATGTACTCTTTAATGTATCTCCAGCAGAAACTTACTTTGGAACCTCATCATGACAGTGTTCAGATAATTAATGCTGATAAATCTCAACTTTTGACATATATCACCACAAACAATGGGAGATTGAAGGCAAAACTTTATTCTAAGAACACACATACTCTGGGTTGATAAACTTTGCAGTGAGCACACACTCCAAAAAAGTATTGATTGGAAAAGAGTCGGGACTATGCTTGTGTTGGTTCTGCAAAGAAATGTACCGCAGCTGGGATGCAGTGGGTACTAGTGCAGTCATGGTGAGGAAGGGAGAAGCATTCAGAAACTCCAGTTAGCCGAAAAGGCCTCTGGCAGAATATTGACTTGGGCATGCCAGACAGTGCATGAAAATCTAATTGTTTAATTTTCATTGGCTGCCGGTTTGCACATTTTATCTTTAAATTCTTAGATAGCTTAGGAACAAGATATCTTAAGGGCCATTTCCTACAGCACTATCTGAATTTCAGTGGTGGGTATTAGACACCAAGCCTTCCTTTCTCAAATGAAGGTTTATTTTGAAATTAGCTACAGAGGGAATCTTGCCTGGTTTCATCAGCATTTTCCTTCCAGTGTATGGTCAAGACATGGCTTTTTCAGAGAAGTATTTGTGCAGTGTGCTGCAGTAAATTGCCCTTGCTCCAACCTTTAGATGGTATAGAAATATGATGATGATGATGATGATGATGATGATGATGATACTCTGCTGATTTGTGCTGCTGCTCTTATTTTGTTGTTGTTTTCTTTGTCTGCATTGTTTTTCTCTCAGTATCACTAACTGCTTTGATGTGTGTGTGAGTGTGAATAAAGGAAGGAAGAACAAATACTGCCAAAATATGCTCCTCCTTTTATCACATAGGTGAAGAGCCTCATGCCTGGAGGCCAGATAAAACCCTCCTGAAGCTGAATCCTACTGTGGGTTCTCAGAAGACCTCTTTGTCCCCAGACCCCACTGATTTGTTCTACCATTGGCTGTTGTGCAGTTTTTCTGTCCATTCTGTAACATAAGAAAACCTCTCCTAGGGCTTTCTTAATTACCTGAAGCACTTCAAGCTAAAATACTGAATTTTGGTGGCTTTGGCCTTGCCTTGGACCCCACCCATTTGTCTGTAGCACCACCCGTCGCTGGAATGTGGCCCTTGAGAGGGTCTCTGCAATGGGATCCAACCCTTGAGTTGAAAGCATTTCAACACCCGTTTTTGTGACTTTCCACCACTTTTTGTAAAAAGATTTGTGCATCTGTTTAAATAGCCTTAACTTGCTCTTGGTGATATAATTGGGAGCAAAATCTGAGTGGCTGTGTTATTGTATGCTATTTTGCCTGGCATTTGGTGAAATCCTATCAGGCACATGACATTAGAAGGTAATCCCTGGTTGGATAGGAACATCCACATGACCAAATCAGGAATTAAGAAGCAGCAGCAATTGGGAAGAAAGTAGTGCCAAAGCAGCAAAAAATGGGAGAAACCAGAAGCAAATGGCTGTATGAAAGAGTAATATTTATGGAGCCTGACTTTTAGTAAGGCACTCATGCTAGTCTGTAGCAGCAAAAACAATAAAGAGGTTTTGGAGAACGTCCATCCCACACAACCAAGAATTCAACAAAGGTGAAATATTCAGAGCAGGAGCCTTTTGAAAAAGCTTGCCTCAAACCCAGGGCAGGAGAAATGGGTACAGAGGTTTAACCCTCTGTAACTGGAGACCAGTGGTTCTGATCCCACTAGGGGTCACACATGCTAGGATACAAGAAGATAGGCCACAGACACACAGATCACAGTTAGTGTAACACGTAGCTTGGCTCTTAGGTGTTGAGTAAGAGTGCTCGTGCTGGCTGCAAGGTTGCAGGTCAGCAAGCAAGAATTTGGCCTTGGTACTTCCTATGTAATCATCAGTAGTAGCAGCCACTACTCCTGCTTCATAGTTAATAATTTGGTCACACTTCTTTGATATCGTTACTCTGAAAAGGTCTTATAGGGCTGGTTTGCTTCCTACTTTATACGAAGGCCAAGATATGTCTCTGGAAAGCTTTGAACAAAATCCTCTCACCTCCCAGCAGCCCCTATCATTTTAAGAGCATGGAAATCTAGGTCAAGAAATGTTAGTGGAATCTAATATCTCCTGAATGCTTCCCCGCAGGCTCTTCAGTCTCCTGGGGCATTGCATGGTGCCATCAATTTGGCTTGTACAAATTATGTTTTGTTTAATATTCTTCAGTAAAAAATAAACAAATCTAAAACTAAACACATTTTAGTGTTGTTACCAGTATAAATATCAAAAGCAAAACAAAACGAAGTACATTACTGCATCAAATCTCACTTTAGTCAAGAAAGGAATAAATGGCCTTGGAGAAGGCCATGATCTCTCCACTCCTGCCTGTAACATGCTGAGCGAAAGGTACAGCCCATCCAATAGGTAATCCTTACTGAGTTAAGAGGAAGCCTTGGAGGAGAAAAAAGGAAGAGAAAGCAAAACTAGATCTTAATTGCCTAGATGAAATCCTGGGCTCATAGTAAATAATAGGAGTTAATGTACAGAGTGGATTTGCTTTGAACAGGAAGGGAGAACTCTGGGTTCTGTGTGAACCTGAATTATGATCCAGACAGGATCAGAAAGCAGCTTTAAACAAAGGCTTGCATTCGATTCTTGTCACCCACACCGTGCTTAGTTACAGCATGATATTAAGCTAGGATGTCTGAAATAATTATAAGGCAGCTTACCAGTAATATTGGCAGTTGTAGAGATAATCACAATCAACTTTTTATTGATGTTTTAGTCACCATAATCCTTTCAGCAGGGCAGGTGGTGGTTGTTATGCTGGTGGTGGCAGTGGGAGCTGGCTCTGGGGTGATGCCACCTGTCTTCTTTGCTGTCCTTACGCATAGCCATGGGGCAGTGGCATGAGGATGCTGGTCTGTGCCTCTCTGTATCCCTCTTCTTATCCAAAACAGTTTTCTTTCTTGATTTTTGCGTTTTTCATATTGTCGTTAGTCACAGAGTCGTGCCCCACCCATCACGACCCCATGGGCAACATCCTCCAGGCTCTCCTGTCCTCTGCCATCCCTCAGAGTCCAGCCAAGCTCACACCCGCTGCCCAGTGACTCCATCTAGCCACCTCATCCTCTGCCGTCCCCTTCTCCTTTTGCCATCAATGCATTTTGTATATTTGTTTACAGATCCCCCCACCCTTATGTGGGTAGCCTTGTGCACAACATAACACTCAAGGTGTAGTCTTAGCCCTGCTATTTCTTGATTGCTTTGGCCTATCCCATGGCCTTCTCTGATGGAGAACTTCCCTGGTGCCTATCCTGGTGCAGAGAATGGGAAGCACATCAGGAACAGTAGTCCCTCCGTATGTGTGTGTGTGTAATCATTGCAAGGTTGATTGTACTATTCTGAGAATGTCCATTCAGAAGTAAGCTCTGCCGCGATCTGTGGGACTCACTTCAGGAATTCAGCTTTTGTGCCCCAGTGCTTCCTTTGAATACCAGCGTGGAAAATATGCTTGCAAAGCAAGTGTTTGCTTATATCCTTATGAAGGTGAATCCATAAATATATATTCTAGTTCAAAGTATAAGGGATCATGTTCATTCCATAGAATGAAGTGACAGACAGGCAAAAGAGGAGGTGAAGAGTGAGCTGTGCTTTAGGCTAGTATGTAACTTGCTAAGAGATTGAAAACAAAAAGTAAAAATGACAAAACTGGCGCTGTTAAATTTTGAGCACAGAATGAGAAGGTAAGACTCAGTGCAGATGGTAATAATGCCAGGGACAGTTAAAGGCAGAAGAAGAAGAAGAAGAGGAAGAGGAAGGCCAACTTTGAGATGAACTGGTTCCAGAAGCGAAGACACTGCCTTGCGTTTACATGAGTTCAGCAGGGCTGTAAAGGACAGAACATTTTGGAGGATGATCATTCATGGGGTTATCATAAGTTGAAAATTATTTATGATGATGATCTATTTCATTTTTGTCCTGCCCCACTGCCAAAGCTCACTGCATGGTTTACAACAATTCATAAAAACAGACAATAAAATGCAATTGATATCAGAAAACAATAAACAGTTTAAAACAGCCAACTTGACAACAACACATGACATATGAAATATTACATGAACAACTTCAGATATGAAAGCAGGTTCCACAGGATTTCTGTGTTACTGTGTCTTAGATTCCAGCACGGAGAATTAATTTTGCAATGTCTCCTGAAATACATCACAGCTCCAAATTCTGTCCCTCCCCCTCTTCCCTTGGCTTAGGAAAAAGCTTGTTGGAGGTCTTCATTAAAAGTCATGTCAGTAAGCTGTTGATAAGAGCACTTAAGTTGTCAGCATATGACATGTGTGCAGCCCATACTCGCTGACATCATCCAGTGGGCAATGCAAACAGAGCAGAAAATTAAACAAGGACCTGAGTGATCTGGGTAGAAGACCTGCCACCTGGATGGACAATAATTTCTTCACAACTGTTTCAGTGCCAAAGGCAACACATAGTGTTTAAATGGTTAAACTCAATACATGCATAGTAATAAACCATGCAAAGAGTTGGCAATTATATTTTGCTTTGTAATATAGCAGTCTTCTCTACTATGATGTCTAACCCCAGGGGCCAAGGCCTGGTGATGTTCCTCACCTTAGAATTAAGAGTAGGGGGGGAATGAAACCACCCGTGCCAAAGATGTTATACAGTTTATTGAACACAGTGATGAAATATGAATCCAGAAAATAGCTTACATGCCCATTTTCCAGGGCTGTATCTCTTTCCTGAATAGTCCATGTGATCCTCCGTGGGCCACCATGGGCCATCTCTCCAGGCTGAGGAAAACAAGATGATGTCTCTCGCAATGGGTTTTATGAAGTTCCTCTCTGCCATTTCTACAGAATCCGTCTGTATCCCTACACCCTCACCTCCCCCTTCCTCTCTGCTTCAGTAAGGCAAACCGCTTTATTCTCGTAGCAAAGGCAGCTCTTATCTGCAGAATGATTGGGGAAGGCAGTTTCAAGGCAATTATCTGGTGCTCTTGCTAAAAAACTGAAAGCTATAAGGACTTTATCTTCTTTATCTTCAAGAAACTATTCTAGATTTTGGACAGTGGGAAAGTTTGCTATACAATGTATACATTTATTTTTCCAATATTTATATCCTGCCTTTTTTCCCCTGAAAGGAATTCAAGGCAGCCCACACATTTTCTTCTCTCCTTTTAATCTTCACAACAACCCTGTGAGGTAGGAATGCCTGAGAGTCATTGACTGGGCCAAAGGCACCATGTGAGCTTCATGGTCAAGTGGGGACCAGAACCCAAATCTTCCATGTTCCAGGCCAACATTCTGCTACTGCCTATTGAACTTTAATAACCTTCTCACCATTTTCTGATAAAGTCCATGCAATACAGACATCAACTTGCATCAGCAAGCGTGAAAACACAGGATCAGGGGCTACGGGAGTTGCATTCCAAAATGTCTGGACAGCATCTTTCCAACAGTGTTAAAACAGATATTAGAATGTGCAGTACAAATGGGAATGTCCTGTCAGCAAAGCTTGAGCCTTGAAACATAGAAACAGAGCGAGCCAGAAGAGGTCTCCTGGGCCATCTAGTCTGACCCCCGGCTCCAACCAGCTCTGCTCGCGATATGCCCACCATGTGCATGTCTACATTAAGCATATCTGAGGAAATGGAGACCATCAGTCCAAGTTCAGTGGCCAACTGGTATTGTGCAACAGAATGACAGTCTTGGAGTAACAGGAAGATCAAGCCTTTTTCATGCTTTTCTTGAACGCATGGGTCTAAAAAGTGAAAATAATTGCTCTAGGCTTGCTGAATTAAGTACACACAGATGTTTTGGAATTTTGCTGCTTGATCTATTGTTAGAGTATTTTATTTTCTTAATGGTTGTGAAGCAAGATACAGTAAAGGGAGCCGTTTCCAAAAGAGCACTCTTGAAATTGCTGTTATCTAGGAGAAGTGTTTAGAGTTTAGCACTGGTGTGTATCAAAACTCTAGAAGAACTATGTATCTGTGTTGTTTGTGCTTCTGGCCCCTTTCACTACAGTTAACATGTTGCAGTAATGCAGAAGCAGTGAATCCATAGTTTTATGTGGCTTCAAAATGAAGGCTGCATTTGACTCAAATCCTCTTAATGCTCACACATGGCAGTTCAGAGTTTCCATGGGGAATATTATTTAGATGGATTTTTATCTTCATTGCGCAGAGATTGTTCATAGTCCTTGTTGCAGTGAGCTTAGTATAGGCTGAGACTTCTTTGTATAGCTATTTCGGGCTTTAAACTTCAAAGGGAAGAGGAGATAAACAGGATGGGTTTGCAACAAAACTTTTGAAATGCTCTTGAAAGCAAAGCCTATTTGGAAACATTGGCTGAATATACACATTTAGTTAGGAAAGATATGTGCACTGAGAAGTCATGTAAGCAGATTGGAAATATTAAAATTGAGATAAACATATGAGGGCAATGATTCCTCCCTGCCAGAGAGGGAAGAAGAAAAGGGTAAAGTTAAAGGCAGGTGAATATTTTTCTGCAAGGTATTGTAAGTTCAGGCGGTGGTTGTCCAGAAGAACTTTCTTTGCCCCCTGGTGATCTGAAAGTTTGAGTTGCTAGTTCTTTCATGAGAATTTTTAATTTAGGATATAAAGGATCCTCACAAAAGGTTCAAGACCAGGCATGTGACATTTTGCACAGGAAGGGCCACCACTCAAAAAAGCTCCATCACCTGTAGAAACCATTTTCTTTGCCATTACCCTTTCCGGGTTTCACAGGTGCTGCATGTGATAGTTGGCAGGTGTAGGAGATCTGTGACACAATTGATTTCCTTCTGTCAAGAAGAAACTGTTGTACCTAAGGCAGGAATCACTTTCTCTTCTTTGAAATCTTCTGGGAGAAGGAGCTGCCCTCTTGTCCTGCACGAAGCCCCTTACACACGGATGGCACTAGAAAGATGTTATGTGCTGTCAGGTTGTCTCTGACTTATGGCAACCCTATGAATGAAAGCCCTCCAAAATGGCTTGTCCTTGACAGCCGTGCTCAGTTCTTGTGAACTCAAGCCTGTGGCTTCCTTTCTGGAGTTTATCCATATCGTATTTGGCTATCTCCTTCTTCTTTGTTTGACTTCCCATTATTGTCTTCTCCAGTGAGTCTTACCTTCTTGTGATGTGCCAGAAGTATGACAGATTCAGTTGCATAATTTTTGCTTCCAAGAAGAGTTTGGGCTTGAGTCGATCTAGAACCCACTTCTTTGTCTTTCTGTCAGTTCAGGGTGTTCAGATGTGTTTGAAATATGATGCTCCTCCAGCACCACATTCCAAACTCATCTATTCTCTTCTTGTCAGCTTCCTTCAGTTTTCATACCCAATCATAATGACTGGGAATATAATAATGCAGATGAGTTTTGCTTTGGTCTCCATTGAAATGCTTTTACACTTGATGATCTTTCCTAGTTCCTTCATTGCTCCCTTCCAAGTCTTCATCTTCTTTCAGCTTCTTGGCTACAGTCTCCACTGAAATTGATGATTGAACCAAGTAGGCAAAATCATTCGCATTTTCTTTTTTCTTCGTTGTTGACAGTAAAGTTACGTAATTCTTCTGCAGTCATGATTTTTGTTTTCTTAATGTTCAGCTGCAGTCCTGCTGTTGCATTTTCTTCTTTTCACTTTCATCAAGAGTCACTTCAATTCATTGCTGCTAATGCTGTGTTCATTATCATAACTTTAAAAAAATGTTGACAGCTGATAGCGAATCATATATGTAAGCTAAGCACAAACCTCTCCTGTCTTGTCCCATCCTAAGATAACTTTTTCCCAGCATGACTCGCTTCCAATATTGCGCCCTGGCTAATAGGTAAACCAATCTCAGAAGAGAGACTGTGAGGACAGGAGCAGTGAGCAGAGGTGGATTCTGCTTTCCCACATCCTCCCCCATTCTTTTGACATGATTGGAACACCCACATAGACACATCACAGCAGTCACCGTTAGTTTGTACACTTGTACAATGTACTTTATACACTTGATACAAGTGTACAAATTCCACTTTGGAGCACTTCTCCATAGTTAGTTTTCCGGAAATACAGAAAGAAAGTTCTCCACCTTTTTTTACCTGATTCTTATAATATCAAGAGTTTGCAAAGTCCTATGAGGAGCTTTGTACCTGTTGCAGCTCTGATACATCTCTGCCTACTTTCCCCCTATTTTTTCCATTCTGGATATTAAAACACTTCACTCTTAGTTTGATTTGCCTATTCAGCCAATCTATTTAAAAGTTGCAAAATGAGCTGCAGTAACCCATCGCAGATGCTTTCCCTAGGGTTCTTGCTATATTTGAATTGCCTTCAGGATACGATAGAGCCAATAGCTCTCTGATACCACCAGAATTTGGTTTTTATTTAATATTTCAAAATGAAATATATTTCCTGAGTAATTTCAGTATCTCTTGTATCTTGCGGGAGGTACCAGCACACCTTAAACCAAAAGCAAGTGGTCAGTACATCAGTAACATGGTACTAAATCAGCATGTTGGGATGTCTGTGCCCTTCCGCTAGTACGCTTTGTTTTCTGCACTTGTTCACATTTTTCAGGTAATAGTGTCTTGATCACTTTAATTTTTCAAAATACCCACTAACATTTTCATGCACACATTTACGTGCATAAAAACCGCACGGGCCTTTGCGTGCTATTTCACGCGCCACGTGCATTTTTGCAAGCACATTTCCCTAATACTTGCTTTTCCCTTGATGTGTGCATTTCTGTACCCAGTTTTGATGGGAGAACTGCATCACAAAATGCACAGATGCGTGCAAACTGAAAAATAAGTGCATTCTAACTGGTTTGAAAGCATGAATTAAGTCAGGTCATATTAAAATAATAATTTAACTCCTAGCTTTCGCTTCCATGCCCATCTTCATGCAAAGTTATTCACAATCTAGAGATTGCTTGGTATCTATGCTGCTCATTATCTGCTGAAGAGTTGTATTAAAGTATGTGAAGACACCCATTGTGAAGAACCTGCTTCCCAGTGTATTTAGCCTAGCTAGCTTGTTCTGATTCTTATTTCCAAAGTGGAAAACCTCAAAAACCAGTTAATTTCTGATGCAAAAGAGTTTGCTTGTTTTTTAAAATAAGAAGGTTTGCCGTCTTATGTATTATTGTGCTGCATGCTGAACTCAGTGCACATGCAAATCATGTCATGTGGTCATGGCGATTTACCTGTCCTATCTCTGTGCAACCATATGTATGCAGGCAGGGGACAGTTTCATGTTTTCAAAGAAGTAGCTAGGAAACAGTTTGGAGGACAAGGGAGTTAGAAGAGTGCTTAGTGGGGCTAAAGAGATTGCAGAAAAGCTACATGATATTTTGGTCTACCTTCTGTTTGGAAGATGTAGGGCATCTACTAATAACCTGGTTCTTCTCAAGAAGGGACTCTGCTGAAACAAGAGATTAAGTTCTAGGACTTATTGAGACATTTAGAGTTGTCAGATTACTGACTGTGGATGGTATCCACTCAAGAGTTCCTTGGAGCACAATGCAAGCAGGTTGCCTGTGACTCTCTGGACTCAGGGGTTATGGGCATTGTATGCCAGATGGGAGAAACAGAACGGAAGGCTGCCTCCACATTCCTGCTGCTCTGCAAAGGAGTTGATCTCTGCTTTCTAACTAAACTGCTTTGGAGAGGAAGGAAAGGACGGGAAGGCACTCCAGGAAGCATTGCATCTTGGTGGCTGTCCCTGGAACATTGCTTCTGTGACCTCAGAGGAGCAGCTAACGTGGTTCTAAGGCTATCAATAGTGACTAGTCTTGAAGCCTTTGTGCTACCAAAAGGATCGCACTTGGCATCTCTCGGGATAATACAATTTGCTGGGGAACAACAGTGGAAAAGGACTATGCCTGCCCTGCCTGTAGGCTTCCCAGAGTAATATAGAGAGCCAGTGTGGGGTGGTGGTGAAGAGCGTGGGACTGGGACTCAGGCAACCTGGGCTCTCGTCCCCGCTCAGCCATGGAGCCAACTGGGTGACTTTGGGCCAGTCACAAACTCTCAGCCCAACCTACCTCACAGGGTTGTTGTTGTGGGGGTAAGATGGAGGAGGAGAGATGATGTAAGCTGCCTTGAGCCCTTTGTAGGAAAAAGGCAGGATATAAATCGATAAATGAATAAATAAATAAATAAATAAAATCTGGTAGAGCACTTGCAGTCTCTTTTCCTGCCCACCCTGCCAACTGAAATGCCCCCTCCCCCTCCCTGTAGTAGCTTTCTCTACCCTCTTGGAGGGCAGCCTGAACACTTCTTTTTCATACAGCTGTGAGAGAAAAGAGGATAAAATACATTCGGTTCCCTGTTCCAAGGGCAGAGTGCTGTCTCCAACCTTGGGCTGGGGAAACCAAACTATCCAGTGGAGCTTCAGAAGCTCTCTTCCCCCCCCCCCCACCCCCAGCTCAAATGAATTATGTGACATAAAGGATAAAGTAGAGCCTAAGGCTGCCAGGACTGTGTAGATTTTAAAACATACAGTACACATGCAAGAGGAGGTTTCTTTGTATGGATATTAGAAGGAACACATTTGGTAGAATAATGCAGAATTAGCTTTCAAATGTTTCATTGAAGGTTTTTTTTAAGTTATTTCATTATACTGGGAAGAAACTGTGTGTGTGAAGCAATATGCTTAATTATAACATCTAGATGCTGAGAAATTAGTCAATGGACGCTTACTTCTCCCAGGAGGGAGGGTTAATCTTCGTTTCCTCTATTTCAAATGGGAAAAAATGAAAAGCTTATCACCTAGGAAACACATGGTCTTAATCACACAGGTTTTGCACACACTTAGATTTTTAGGCAGCAAGAATGCTCTTTTGTAACTACTCTTTTCAGAAATACAAAAATAGGTGGCTGGACTTATTTTTACCATTTCCTTTTTTTTTTTTTTTTTTTTGGTAACATGTAGGAGGGGCAACAAAACAACAACTTTGGATGAAAATAAGCAGTTTGTGCAGCTGATGGCTTAAGGAATAATAATGATAACAAAGACTTTAAATGTACCTTAAGTCCCAACACATTTCACAAAATTCCTTCTCAATGTCAGCTTTTCTGAAATTCTGAATAGATTTCACAAAGTTTTGTAGCTCTCTTGTTATTTTTCCCCCCTACATTTGAAAAGCATATTAAGGGCCAAATTGAAGGATTTTCAAATCGCACTGATACCTGGGGCAGAGTTATGTGTGTGCTCCTCCTTCTCTTTTGAAATCAGTGCTCCTTCAACATCATGAAGACTGACTAGAACACTTGGAGTACGTTGGATGCTACCAAATACGAGATGCCCATTCCTGTCGCTGTTATGTGCCATCAGTCATCTCCACCTTACGGCGAGGCTACAAATGAGTGCGATGCAAAGTGTCCACTCCACGACAGCCCTGCTGAGCTGTCCTAAATTCAAGGCCGTGGCTTCTTTTATGGAGTCAATCCATCTCTTCTTTGGTCTTCCTTTTCTTCTTCTGCCTTCAGCTTCCCCTAGCATGATTGTCTTCTCCAGTGAGTTTTGCTTTTTCATGATGTGTCCAAAATATGACAGCCTCAGTTTTGTTATATTTGCTTCTAGGGATTGCTCTCGCTTGATTTGATCTAGGACTCATTTGTTTGTCTTTCTGTCTGTCCAGGGTATTTTGCAAAGCTCTCCTCCAGCACCACGTTTCAAATGCATCAGTTTTCTTCCTGTCAGCTTCCTGCACTGTCCCACTTTCACAACCAAACATTGTGATTGGGAATACAGTAGTGTGGATAATCTTGGCCTTGATCTCCAGTGAAACTTCCTTACATTGATTACCTTTTCTAGTTCCTTCATTGCTGTCTCTGAAGTCTCAGTCTTCATATTTCTCGGCTTCAGTCTCCATTTAAATTGATGATTGACCCAAGGTATGAAATCATTTTTTACTTTTGCTATTTTACTATTACTATTTTCAGTTTCTTCATGATTAACAGTAAAGTTCTGTAATTCTACAGTCACATTTTCTGTTTTTGTAATATGCAGCTGCAGTCCTGCTTTTGTGCTTTCTTCTTTCACTTTTATCAGGAGTTTTTTCATGTCATTATTGCTGCTTTCTACCTGTAGTATAGTATAATCTGCCTATCTTAAATTAGTTAAGGTTCTTCCACCAATTTCACTTCTTCCTTGGATCCTAAACCAGCTTTCCTCATTATTTGTTTTGTGTACATATTGAATAGTTAGGGAGATAAAATACATCATTGTCTGACACCTCTGCCTGTGGTACACCATCCTGTTTTGCCATATTCTGTTTTCACAGTAGCTTCCAGTTACTCCAGGTTACTCAGCGGAACACTCAAGTGCTGATTCAGTTTGGCTTCTTTCAGGACAGTCCATAGCTTCTCATGAGCCATATAGTCAAAGGCTTTGCTGTAGTTCATAAAGCACAGACTGATCTTCTTCTGAAATTCTTTGGAGTACTCCAGTTATCCAATGTATAATTGCAATACGATCTTGAGTGCCTCTTTCTTTTGGAATCCAGCTTGGATGTAAGGCGTTTATATAGAGTAATAATCTTTGCTGCAACTCTTTGAACATCACTTTACTTGAATAGGAAATTAGTGCAATGGTCCTATGATTGCTGCACTCTTCTGCATCCCCTTTCTTGGGGAAGGATGTCTGTTACAGTAGCAGATAACTTGAGCATTAGGGCAGTGGTGTGATCACTGTGCTTATGATTAAGAGCGAGGATCCCATGGCCTGGCTTGGCCACTGCTCTGTGATCTTGGCCAGGGCAAATTCTTGGTTTCTTCCTTTACATCCCAATTGATTTTTTTCTTATTTAGTTTTCAAGTTTTTCCGTTTTTTGCTGTATTTCTGTTCACTTTAATGCATAGATTCTATGTATTTTTAAAGAGATGCTGAGCTTAATGAATAAGCCCTTAATGAATGAATTTTAGTAGAATTATTCTTTAGCCAAAGAGAGAGAAGGAGAATATATTTTATGGGAAACAACAGTTTTGGAAAGGAATGGCCTTGCCTATGCTGACAGATTGTGGGCAGGGGCCACAGAACCATTTGAACATGGCAAGTTTCAGCAAAACCTGTAGCTCTGAAGCCACCCTCATTTATTGATTTGCTGCCTTTGTCATCTTTTGTCAGACTAAGCTGATTTTCTACAGCTGAAGAACTGAGTAAGAAGCATTTTCAAGACTGATTGAACAATTTATAATTATGACTTTTTAAACTCCTGTTGAACTCTCATTAAACTTCCATTGAACCATGTGTTTAAATGGATTATTATTATAAATACAATAGATTGGAATTAATTTATTGATGCAATCAGATCAAACTTTTGAGTTACAATCCAAAATTAAGTACTTAATTGAAAATTGAATGACTTTGATCATAAGTTGCCCTTCCGTTTATGGGAGAAGAGAGTCTACAACTGTGCCCGTCATCTGTTACACCATTCCCAATTGCCTCCCAGACCTTAGGAGAAGATGATCAGGGAGCAAAGTGAGACAGCAAACAGGAAGTTAGGATACAGTCGAGAATCTTTGTCTTGCAAGGTGTGATTAAGACGCACAAAACATTAGTTAAAAAGAAATCTTTCTGGTGTTCACATCACCAAGTTCCTTTGTTCTTCCCTTATGGGCTTCAGTATTTTTACTATTTCCAGTACATAACCTATTCGGTTAGCTGTCCAGATTACACTTTCTGTAGAACTACTGTATCAGCTCATATATTGTGAATTCTGCAATCAGCTCTTTTGGTTGCAGAATTTATGTGTTATAGGATTAAGATTTTGATTATTTGGGAAGGGTAGAGGGATGTTTGGGGAAGGAAGGTAGACAAAACTCTGTAAATAAGGGCTGCCATGTATAAACTATGAAGACTAGTCTCCTGCTAGAACAGGAGTGGTGAACTCTAGATATTGTTAGATTACAACTCCCATCATCCCTGCTCCCTAGAAGTCCTAGCTGGAGTGATGAGAGTTGGAGTCCCACTCCTGTGCTAGGAAATGGAACATGAAGTTCCTGAAATAAAAGCATATTTTCCTGTATAATACAGTGGGGGAATCAGCATTTTCTGTAAAAAGCAGAAAGAGCTGGGTAAGGGGAACATATTATTATTATTATTATTATTATTATTATTATTATTATTATTATTATAACATTTCTATGCCCTATAGAACCTATCAATTTTCTTTCTCCCTCCCCCTTTTTGCATTGTTTATATGTATTGAATTTAGTAACACATTTTTCTCAAGTGATTTTATTTCACTTTTGAAGAAGTTATTTACCATCCATTTTGCTACCCTTTTCCTGGAATTATAGTCAGTTCATGTCCCTTAGGGCTGTCCAGTCTGATAATCTGTGTGACAGTCCCTGGCGGCAATGGAGTGGGATGCAGAGAAGCTGCATCACCTGATTCTTGTGCCCGTGGGAACCTGCTTGAGGCAACATTTTTGTTACCAGAAAATATTGGGATTTTTCTGCCAATAATGTTAATTGAAACTTGCAATACTCTTTTATTTTGTCCTTGTGTAAGTGCATTAGCTCTTTCCTGGGAAGAATTAGGCGTTGGTTAAACATTTTCAGACATGCTCTTAGCATGTAACACACATGACCCGTTGAACACACCAGAATTATTTCTTGTGTGTAACTATAGGAAGACATATCCCTTCCTACTCCCCTTTCAATCCTTTTCACAGTAATGCAGACTAATTGACTGGTTTTAGGAGTTAAACGATTTTTGCAGTTTAGAAGTATTTTCATGCTTCAGAGACTGAATATAATGATGCTGACTGGGTTATAATTGTGTGTAAGCTGCCCCTGAATTACAGGGGACAAGGCATTTAAAGATAAGTATTTTAAAGAGTGGTAACCTGGCTGGCAGTAAGAGCTTGTTTATTCAACCTGCCTTCCTGAAATCACTATCTCCTCCACTTGGTTCAATCTCTGTCTTGCCTATATAACCAAGCAAGCCATTACATGCAAGTCTGAAGCTAATTTGAAAGCAATATTTTAAAAATTTAGGGTAACCAGATGTAAAAGAAGAAAGGACACCAGGTCATTTAGTAATTGTAGTAGAGGGAATATTGGTTGTTACCCTGTCTTCCTAAAGAGGGTTTCTGAAGGGATTCTGACTTTGTTTTTTGACAGAATAAATAACTAAGCATTTTTACAAACTATGTTGTAAGAATGGTAGCTTTATTCATTTTGGCAGCTGCTAAAATCAGACTGAGCCGAATGTAATTTAAAAGATTATTTCTAAATTGTTTAACTCAAAATTTTAAATGTTTTGCTTGCCATATATGTGTGTGTATTTGTAATGCTCCATTTATTGGTGCTGCTTCAGATGTAACCATAAAAGCCTGACTTTTCTGGCCTTCTGTCATCATGCCAATATATCTATGTGTCAGCCACAGTTTAAGCTTGAAGGTGTGGTTTTGCAAAACGATGACAAGTTCAGACAGGCCACCTGGAAAAGTCTTTTACTGCATTGTACCTTCGGTATAATTAAGGATAACTTATTCTCAGTTGTTCCTAATTTATTCTTTCCTTGATTATATGGAACTAAAGATGCTAGTGGTGCTGGAAACCTACAGCTGCAGTAAATAGGCTTGGGAACGTTATACCTCATCTGCTATAAATAATGACAAATGGCTAGGCAGTAATCAGTAGCTGCTTCTTGATGGCAATTTGGTGCTGTTTGATTTAGCTCTTGCAAAACTGGGTTTCAGGGACTATGGCTGAGGAAAATAAATTCAGGCTAAGGATCAAAAGAAGAAACATTTTGTTGTATTGCAGCTCAGTCCAGCCAAATAGGATCCAAGACCAAGGCAGCCTGCCTCACCTTGACTAATGGCAGATTAACACCAAATCCTGTAACTTAGGCCACTTGGCTCCTCCTTGCTGGAAGAAGCCCTGCTCTTGTGCTGAGACTGCAGAACATCATCTGTGCTGAATAACACCCTGTCCATTTTGCAGGGTTCCTGGTTTGTGGGGCTGAGTAAAAGGAGCTACCTGAAGTTCCTTTAACTTCAAGAGGGTGAACACCACCCTTGGTTGCATAGCCAGAAGTGTGGCTTCTAGATTGAGAGAGGTATTACTACCACTCTATGCGACTCTGGTGTGCCTCCAACTGGAGTGTTGTGCTCAGTTTTGGGCCCCTCATTACAGGAAGGATATAGCCAGGGTAGAGTCAGTGCAGTGTTGGGCCACAAGGATGGTGGCTAGGTTGCAGGAAAAGCCATATGAGGCGAGACTCAGAGGGAATCTGTTGGCAACATACAGGTACATGAGGGGGTGTCACACAGAGGTGGGTAGAGACCTGTTTTCCCCTGTGGAGGAGGGCAGGATGTATCCCGGTGGAACAAAGCTCAGGGAACCAAGATTCAAGGTGGATGCCAGGAAGCACTTCCTGACAGTGAGGACCCCAAGGGTATGGAATGGGCTTCCACGGGAGGTGGTTGAGGCCCCATCGGTGAGGGTGTTCATGGATAGGCTAGACATGCACATGGTAGGCCTGTCATAAGCAGAGCTGGCTAGAGCTGGGGGTCAGACTAGATGGCCCAGGAGACCCCTTCTGACTCACTCTGCTTCCATGTTTGAAATGCTGATGTGATCCTTTCCAAGGCCACCGCTTGCGTTCAGAGTGATGCAGATCTATGGTGCTGAATAACCCTGTTTGGGATGCAGAGCTTCTTTCAACCCAAGGAGATAACTCCATTCTGGTCTCTGGAGGCCCACATTCTAAGACTGGGTGGAGCAGAAAACAAAACAAAACCACATTGTAGGGAATTGCAGCTTAAAGCACTCACTTATTGCCAGTTACCCAACCTTGAGAGAGACATTTCAACTTTTTAGAAATGTACAAAAGCTTGGAATCCACTGCAGAAAAGTGGGCAGAGCCCTCTACAGAACAGTGGAGGTGCTCTTGGAGGGCCACGTTCGGTCCTCAGGCTTGAGCAGCCCTCTAACTTTGTATAAGGTGTTACTTAACTTATTAGAATTAAAATACTACCTCGTGCTGCAACAGGGTCAGTCTGGGTAGATTTCGGCTGTTACGGCTGGCTTGCAATTTGCAACTCACAAAGGAGGAATATCAGTTTCCTCATCTAAGTGCCTAAACATCAGTTCCAAGATAGGCCAGAGCCACCGGTGGTAGCATGATAGGATGATGGAGGTCTTAGTGGAAAGCAGCAAAGGCAAAGTCAGGACCAAAGCAAAGGTTAGGCGCAGACAAAGGCAAAGTGGATCCATAAAGCAAAAGGCAGGATTAGCAACAGGCCGGATTTGATACTGTCAAGTCATGACGGAAGCACTAGTGAAGGCAAGGTGAGGAAGAGTCAAGGATGAAATAGCCAGCAGGCATAACGGCACCAGAGGTGAATGCAAGGATCAGGTACCTGCAGAGTGCAGCCTGACCACAGGAAAGGGCAAAGGTAGGATCAGGAACACAAACCACAAAGACTGTGTTGCTCTGGCCAAGTTGAGCAGAATGGGGAAACTTTTGGTAGAACCTTCCAGAGCCCCCAGCTGCACCACGAAATTGCAGAGCCTCCAGGTCTGATCCTGGTCCAGCAGGCCACCTGCAGGGCGAGCCATGCTGCTGTTCACCATCACTTCACCAGAGGGAGCTTCACCGCCTCCCCTTCTCAGGGTCTTTCCCCATTCCTGGTCCTGGTTTGTCAAGATGAGCACAGTGGGGCTTTGCAGGGCCCTTGATACTCAGGACCGAGCTTGGCTGGGGGTGGCTGGACCGGGATTAGCAGGAGTGGGCAGTGGCTGCAGGAGGCACTGGGATTTCTAGTGAGGAACCGTTGCTCTTGCAATCGTGTCACAGGACTGGATATGTCTCCTGATGTCTGGTCAGCCATCAGATGCCCCAGCAAAGCACCTGGAGGGGTTTAGAGGTCTCCCTGCACTACTAGGGTGGCCTGTCTCTTTGGCATCCGTTGTTAGCAGGATAGGCAGAAAGGCAAAGACCCAGGGTCTGTCAGTGCTGCTTCATGGGTTCCATCACATGACAATGAGAGTCATCCATCTACATGAGTTCAGGTCAGGCCACCTGTTTTATTTCTTTAACATTTTTCTATACTGTCCCATCACAGACGTCTTGGGACAGTTTACAACAGATTAAACTGGGGGAATTTCTCTTTCCAATGATGTGGAAGCAGACATCAGAGCAGCAGGTGAAAACCCATCAGATATTCCAACTACATTGCATAGATTTGGCCACTATACCCAACTGGAACAGCTTGCATTGGTTAGTGAAACCCTGTAAGTTCTTCCATTTGCCATACAGTTGTTCTGGCAGAATTGCTGCTGGAACTTTATCATACAGGGGTGCTGAGACAGAGGCTGCACTAACGGCACATAAGGAATGAACCTCAGCCTATAGGTATAACACCTAGGCTTATATGGTGTGCAGAGCATTTGATATTCCCAAATCCATTCAGTTCCCTGGACAGAGAAGTGGCCACAGCAAGCTGTCACTTCCAGGGTGTAGGCAGCAGACGGAGCACCAAGACCAGGGATGATGGAGGTCTTCGCAGAATGCAGAAGGGCCAGAGGCAAAGGCAATGTCAGGAACAAGCAGAGGTCAGATACCGTCAAGGCTCTGCCAGGGGCAAAGTCAGGAACAAGGAAGGGTCAGATCTCCAGCAAGGCCTGGCAAGTCTGGAGGCAAAGACAGAACCAGAAACAAGCAAAGTCAGATACTGGCCAGGCATGACAGAACCAATGGCAAATGCAAGGTCAGGAGCAGGCAAGGATCGGATACCCAGCAAAGCATAGAGGACCAAAGACAAGGGTAAGTACCTGGCAAGGCAGGGTCAGGAGCAGGCAAGAGTCAAGGGCCACTCAAAGGCAAGGCTGGAAGCAAGATCAGGAGCATCACGAGCTACCTTCACAAAGGCCCGTGCTGCTGGGAAGCCTGTCACAGAGCCTTCCGGAGCTTCCAGCTGCACCTTGTGAATTGTACAGGCTCCAGTTCAAGTACCCACAGGCCTGATCCTGGCCCTTGCAGGGTGTGCCCTGCTGCTCTTTGCCATGTTAGCAGCCGGAGTTCTGTCAAGGCTTCAGATCCTGGCGTCTTCCTCAGCTTTCAAAGTTTCAAAAGCCAGAGCCTTTTGTGCAGTTTAAAAGACAACGAAAGAGACCGAATGAAAGCAACTAGTCACTGCTGGCTTATTAAAGCATTCTGTATGTGTCCTCGCCTGGTAGAATGACCACTATTGCAATTGGATTTCTGAATCTGAGGCAGGTCATGATGGAAAGTAATCCCTCTGACTCACCTACAGAAAGACAAGACCTGTGGGTGCATCCCTGAGGCTGCTTTGCTTGGGTCCCCAGCAGACGGTCGGCAACATGGAGGATATTTTCACATAGGCGGATGCAACTGCCATCGCCCCTTTCCTGCACTGCATAGGCAAATGCCAACAGTAAAAGGAAAAGCCAAAGAAGAAGCACTGCTCTCAGGGAAAAATGCCAGAAGTGAAGCATTTCTGCGGTCATTCAAGCAGTAGCAACAAAACAGAGTCCTCATCTGAAGGCCTACGCTTAGATTTGGATAAGGAATATATGACCTTATATGAAGAGGGAAGGGGGAAATTGCAGGCCGCTTTTGGCTCATCAGGATGGCCTGTCGGGCCTCAGGTGAGGCTGTTCTCCCTCAAACACCACCCGCTGAACCCCTACAGGCAATGGAATCTGCGTTGTTGGCTCTGTCCACATGCCCTCTCCATGGGGAGGGAGGACGGTGCCCAAGTGCTATGTTGCTCCACATATTCTCCCGTGAAGAAAGCCATGGGGCAGGTGGAGACACCCCGGCTGAGGCACTGGTTGGAAGGGGCAATGTTTGGATATGTAAAAGCACAAAAAATATTTTTTGGAAAAATAAACATCTTCCGTTTTTACCTCCTACCAAATTTCTGGGTAGTTTTCATTGGGGGAGGGTTGCTGAAAAAAAATGCTTCCCCCCCCCCCCAAATCTCCCCCAGTCTTCACATCTTTATGTTCCTCCAGCTGGTATCCATCAGGGATCTAGTTTTATAGGGCACATGTTTCCTGCAGCTGTTATTTCAGCAGGGAATGACTTTACAGGGCCCAGCCCTGCTTCCCAATTTCATCCAGCCCTCAGAGGGTTCATTGGTGGATCATCTGCCCCCCCCCCCACAGGTGTGCGTTCTTATTTTAGGAGGAGAAAGGGACTGTGTGGTTCATACAAAGGTTTTGCATAGTGGCCACTGGCCTCCTTAACATCACTTCTAAGACCAGGAGTTGTAAGATCTCTCTGCTACCTGCAGCATCTGATGAAGCAGGTTTCTGGGTACCAGTCACTGCAGAACAGCAGGAGAGAGACATTGCACCCCCATCCTGCTTCCCAGTGACATCAGGGTGACCACTGTAGGAAACAGGATGCTGGATTAGGGAAACTGTAGGAAACCATCACAGCGGTGTTTAGGCTCACTAGATTCTGATGTATGTAGATAAATTCTAGCACAGTTTGCGCAATCCCATCTACTCACACCACTAGAGCTATCTGGCACTACTAGAAACATCTGATGAGGATGCACAAGAACTGTTGGCTGAAAGGTAAAACAGAAATATTTTAATATTTTCATGAAAGCAAGCAAGTTTATGCCCCAAGAAGGCTACATTTCTATTTCCCCCCTTACATGGCTATTGGGTCTTATCTCTGAGTAGACCTGTAGGATTTCACTGTGAATCTGCTCATGTTTCTTGTCTTTTCTGCAATAGACTGAGCACCACAGCCTCTCTAGACATTCCCCAGGATTGCATTTTGGCAATAGAATCTTAAAAAGAAAGGGCCAGTGGGAAATGTTAAAGAGGCATGAGAGCTGAAAAAGGCTGGCTAGGCAGCTGTGTGTAACTTTTTAGTATCAATGAGAGTGGGGAAGAGCCCTAATTATGAAATGCTAGGTAGCAGCTGTGATGCACTTTGAAGAAGGATTACCAGATGGTTAAGTGATTAACTTGTCTCCATGGAGATCCCAGAAATAAAACCAAGTCTAAGATACATAATGAACATGCTAGGTTCAGAATTAAAAACAAAACAAAACACATATGTAAAATAACATATGTGCCAGGTTTGTTTATATGCCTTTTCAATAAATTATGGCTGCTTATTTGCCACAGTGTAGACAGCTTCAGTAAACATTCTCATCACAAACCTGTGTTCTTCCATTTGAGGACATGACACATTTTTCACTGAGGGATGGGATACTTCAGTAAGAGAGAGTTCTTTGCTAGATGCTACAGATGGGATGCAAAGTGTGTTATCCTAAACAGCATGCTAAAGTTTATATGAAAGTTAAAAATAAATACACACCATCTCCAACATTCATTTAACCCTTTAATGGTAATAAAAGGCTTGTTCCTGGGCCAAATGCAGAGTACAGTGAGGCTACCGTATCCGCTGGCTCGGTTACTGCGTTTGTAGTTAACTGTGGTTGACCTCAACTGAAAGAGAAGTCATAAAGAGCCAAAGAGAGGGTGTGAAGTGCTTCCTGTAAGCCAAAATTCTTGCTTTAATAGGGAAATAAAATAATCATATGCTGAGGTAAGAAGAAATGAAATTGTGAAAAAGAAATACACTGCATATAGTATATATAATCTTGTGTTCACTATTATCTGCCATTTCAGGCATCCACTGAAGGGCTTGGAACCAATAAACACTTGTTTGAAACAGTAGCTGCTATTTACTGTAAAGCCATAAAAATATGAGTCCAGGATAACTTAACATCTTCAAGGCAAATTCTTCTACCAATGCCACTGTTTTTGGAAATAAGGAGCAGAGTCTTTTTGGTGGTGACACCATCCTTGTGCAGACAAGCTTCTTTGGTCAGTTGATTGAATCCATTCAGGAAAGTAGCACTTTTCTTGTGAGCTGCCTAGAGAGCTCTTGGGCCATGGGGTGGCATAAAATGCAATAAATAAATATGTGTTTGCTTGAGAGGTTTAATTGGATTGCAGCTGCTTTGAAATTATTTGAAGCTAAAATTATTGCAATTTGAAGCTTTAGTCATTGCAGTTTTCTTTATGTATTTGTTTTAATTTTAACCAGTTGGACCGTTGGAGTCTTACTGAGCAGATTAGTAGGAGGAAAAAAATAACAGAATATGTGTCTGAGTGGCTGACTGTCCTCAAGAGGCTAAATTGTTATTAAGTGTGAGTGGAAGATGTGAATTGAATGTTCCTGCCCTACTTGACTGGGCTGGTGGGAGAGGCCTTCTGGGATGAGATTCTGGTGCTGAGAACAAGGAATTAGATCTGTAACACTCTGGGGACCATGTTGGTGAGAAGGAAGGGGAGTACCCAAGAGAATAGATATACTTGAATAAAAAACAGAATAAAACTACTGGTGCATTAACAATCATAACTGAATAACTGCCCTTTTCCATAAGAACCAGAAGCATCAATCATGCAATTAACAACAGTGTGCTTATTTTTGTGTCAAGTGTAAGCTGTAATTGCAAGGTGGAGCTGATCTGGATTTGGGATCATGGCAGGACAGAGTGGAGTCCTTTGCCAATGGTGCTATCTTGATCTGGATTTTCAGAGCCAGTTTACCTTGATCTGAATTTGGGAACTTGGGACTGTGTATTTTTTAAAGTTGTTATTTAATTACTAAGGTTGTTATCACATGTGTTTTAGACTTTTCTGACCCCTCCCCCCACCACAACTCTCTAGGAAGGTGTGACTATAGAGAGATCCTTTCCATGGTGATGCCCTGTTTCTGGAATACCTTTCCCAAAGGGACTTACATGGTGTGGCATTATTTTTCTCAAACATTTTCTACAAATGTTTAATAATTGTTGTGTGTTAATCCTCCTGCTTATCTTTTTAAAATGTTAGTGCTCCTTGGCTGTTTTAGTTTTTGCAGGATGTCATAATGTTCAGTTCATTTAAATGTGTATTTTGTTATTTTGCTAGCTGTCCCTAACAATTTTTTGAAGAGGTGGAATATAAATAGCAGAAGCAGATAAAGGTCATAGGGCAGCCTATTTGTAAATGTCAGCATTTTAACTTTTGCTCTCTACATGTTTTGAGCAGAAAAAACTTGGTCAAGGGTCACTTTTGTCTAAAATATTAACATAGGTCAGAATACCGTGCTTGTAGAAACATTCACACACACCCCTTTGACTTTTCCACATTTTGTTACAACCTGGAATTGAAATGAATTTAATTGGCATTGATACCACTTGATGTATGTAACATACTCAACACTGTAACAGTGCAACATATTTTTATCATGGCACAAAAGTATTTGACTAAATCCCACCCCAAATACTCCTGAGCAAATTTAGCAGTCATGGAATAAGAGGTGATGTTTTATGGATCAGAATTCCTTCATTCTTTCAATGGAAGGATACAAGGATCTGTACTAATTAATGCCTTTCAACTTATTCATTAGTGATCTGGAATTACAAGTGAGCAGCAAAGTGGCCAATTTTGCTGGTAACACCAGATGATAGAGAGTGGTTAAAAAGGGGGGTTGCAAGGAGCTTCCAGAGGATTTTTCTAAATTGAGAGTGCAGGCATCAGCATGGCAAATGTGGTTCAGTGTTCAACTTTCAAAGGACCAAAAATCCTAACTTTGCATAAAGGTTGATGAGAACAGAAGTGGCAAAGACAGACCTGTCCATATCAGAGTTGTGGAGAACAGGCCAATTAAAATGCCAACCCATTGCACAGCCTCTGTGAAAAAGTCAACTTTTTAGGCATAATTAGGAAAATAAAACTTCAGAGAACAAACTTGCTTAATACAAGTCTAACCATACTTGGAATACTGTATACAGTTCTGATCACTGTACATAAAAAAGTTATTGTAGGTTTGGAAAAAGTGCAGGAAATGCCAACTAAGATGCTTAGGGGGCTTACAAGGAAAGGTCACACAGCTTAGATGAAAAGGTTAGTAAAGAGAGACATAACAGATTGTACAAAATTATTCATGGTGTAGGAAAAAGTGGGTGGGTAAAATTTTGCTCCCTCTTTTGTAATATTAGAACTGTAAGGCTTCCCATGCAGTTGATTGGTGGAAGAATCAGGGCAGATAAAAAGGACTTCTTCACACAGTCCATAGTTTTATTTATTTTATTTTTGGATTTATATCTTGCCTTTTTCCTACAAAGGGCTCAAGGCAGCTTACATCATTCTCCTCCTCCATCTTATCCCCACAACAACAACCCTGTGAGGTAGGTTGGGCTGAGAGTCTGTGACTGGCCCAAAGTCACCCAGTTGGCTCCATGGCTGAGCGGGGACTCGAACCCAGATCGTCTGAGTCCCAGTCCCACGCTCTTAACCACCACACCATACTGGCTCTCCATAACAGTCCATAGTTAAACGTTGAATTCACCTGCACGGGATGTAATGGCTACTAATCTGATTGGCAAGGAATTTGACAAATGAATGGACAATGAAGCTCTCATGGCTACTAGTCCTGATGGTTATAGGCTACTAATTCTGATGGCTGTACGAGAGACAGCATGCCTGTGTACACCAGTTGCTGGGGAACATGGGAGAGTGGGTGCTGTTGCTCTCAGGTCCTGCTTGTTGGTTTCTCATGGGCAGATAAAGGGCAGTGGAGCCAGTACATGAAACCTTTGAGTCCAACCCCAGTCCTCAATTTATGGCACCTTCGACTCTGACCCCTAATTATTTATTTCCTATATTGATTGAAAGCGCTCAACCTATACAACGCTGCAAGTGTCTTTTTAATATTTGCTGTTCTTGTAGATGCTTTTTAAAATCAGAACCACAAAAGCTACTAATTTTTGCAAAGCATGCTTTTCCACAAACAGCATCTTCTATAATACACATAGTATTTTCCATCTGTTGTTGTTGTAAAATGTTCAAAAACAGCCAACTTTGTAGACATTTTTTGCCATTCGTTTTTGCCATTCACTTTTTTGTGTTTTTTTTCATGAAAAATTTGAAATTGGAATATATCCTGAAAATATAATCTGAAAAATAGGTTAGTAAAAATATTATCTGTGAAATAGGAAATGTTGACATATCATTTATATTACAATTTAAATTTATTAGCACATTTTTACCGATTCTGACTCCAGTAACCCACGAATTACTTTCAACTCCAAGTTTACATCCCTGGGCAGATGGTTGTGATAACAGAATGCTGAAGTACTTTGACTCTTGATCAGATTCAGCATGGTTTTATAGTAAGTAAATTTAATATTCTGGATTTTCCTTATCAATTCACATCAAAAGTTAATCTAAAAATGTATTTCAATCATTATCATAGTATGGAACTATAATCTTTCAAATACTAAAACTTGGGAACCAACCTAGTGATTTTGTATGGTGGCATCAATTATGTATTTGCTCATGACCTAGACTATGAATTTTCTGATTTCACATCATAATTTATCCAGCTATTCAAGTTGATTATAAAATAAGCCAGCTATGAATTAAAATCACTGCCTACGGAGCTTCAGCTATGGGGAGGTATGGAAATGGATAATAATAATAGCAACAAGAACAACAACACTACACTAGTTTTCAACATCTTAAACATGGGCTGCATTGTTTCACTAGGCATCTATAGAATAGCTCCATCTAGATTAAGTCTAGAGAAACAGTCCTGATTCTGCATTTTATTTTATGTATGCATATGATACCTTATAACCATGAAACCAGGGCAAATTACAACAAAAATAATATAATATATGCCATAAATCAAAAAGGCATATAAATCATAGCCCAGATAAAACAAATTTGAACAAGAACAAATTTAAAGGCTTGGGAGAAATACATATATATTTGACTGTTGTCTTAATTATCTGATGTCTTAATTATCTGATAGACCCTGCCTAGAAGCCACAGGAAAATTCACAAAAGAACTCCAAGGCTGGACCTGAGGCTCCAAACTTGGAGTGGCTTCCCTCCACACTTGAAATCCATGCAGTCCTTTCTGCAGTGGCTACAGCTCCAAAGTTGTAAGTGGAAATGCAGTGTTGGAGATTGGGGGCGGGGGGGGGGTGGTTATTCCGGGGTCAGGAAGAAGGAGCAGGGCTCCACTGAGATGCAACGAATTCCAATGGTGCCTCCTTATGAATGGGGTAAAATGCTTAGATGGCAAAAATGGGCCATTAAAATATTTTGGGGCAAGGGAAGCATGAAAGCAGTTCTTGCCTCTTCACTCCTCCTTCCTTCCATCCATTGGATGCTCACAATCCTCCAAGTTCAGGTATGGACAGCCATGTTGGATGGTACATTCAGGTAAATATGAAATGAAACCCTTTTGTTCATTCAAAGAATTCAGTGACTTTCAGTCCTGTTTATATTCATACACAACTATGTGTGAAAGCTGGTAGTTTGAGTATAATACATAATGACTTTGCCTAGGTAGGTCTGATCGTACATATTTTGTCACAGCAAGTTCTTTAACAACACATGTTTTTGTTACAGCAAGTTTGAATTGTTCCCTTCCGAAACCATGTTAGAGTTTGGCAGTATTCTGGAAATGGGAAGTCTTTGGTTCAGAAAGCTATTATGAGAAGCTAACCATATAATGTCATTGACCACACACAAATCTTTGGAAAAGTGGGGATAGTGGGATTTGTAGTACAGGCAGTCCAGGAATGACGAATGAGAGTCATTCTTGAAAAAAACAGTCATTCACCTTTAAGTTGAATTCATATATAAGTTGGATCATGTACAGTCAGTTGAGCAATTTTTGCTCTGTGGATAAGCACTGTGGAAAGCGGCAACACTCGAGGGAAACTCCTCACAGGAGGCGTTCCCCAAGTATTGAAGTGGCCATCCACTGCTAGCAGGGAGAGGGGACTTTCCCCCACCTGCCCCCAATTGCTGCTTTTCTACTCTGGGGTCCCTGAGAAAGGTGGCTACCCACTAGCTCCTTGGCTGGAGTGTCAAACCTTTCCGCTTCTCTTTGCAAGACAGTCTCTGCTTTATGTTTGTTTTTGTTGAACTTGACTGTGGGCCACCCTCTTGATTGCATTTGGGTAATAAGCCACGGTGCGATTCCTACACTCTGCAACAAGCCATGGCTTATAAGTATTTTGTGAGAAGAGTGTCATTTATTGCACTTTTAAACTGTCCGAGATGCAAAGGTCTTTAATTAGTTTTTAATTTAGTTCTCTATAAAGACATGCTGCTTTATGTTATAATGTTTTACCCTCTGGGCAGTGTCCACTGCTGGCACCAGCAGGAATGTTGCAAACACAACCAGAAGCTCGCCGAAACTCCTGCTTCCAGAACCGGATGGTCAACGGAGCCAGCTAGCTTGGCCTGCATCTGCAAGAGCTGCCTTCCTGTCGCTTGACAGCCTGTTCCTAATAGTGCAACTAGTTTAGAGCATACCGTATTCCAAGCACTGGTCACATTTCTGTTATAAAGTGACCCCCAATCATGATAAATACATAAATCAATGGAAAACTACAGGCCATCCAAACTGGCCTGGGTATATATGGACAGGTTTAGGATATGCCTGGCAGAAATGACAAGGGTATGACCCAGTAGGCAGTTTTCCATCAGCATGGGAAAAACTTGCCTGACAGCTCCACTTGCAATAGGCAAATGGTTTTCCAGCAATTTAGGGGTTTGAGCAATGGGCAACTTGCCACATGTATGTGGTCTGGGGACCTTATTGCTGTCCACCTGGGGGAAAAGACAGAATGTGAAAAAAATATGTGAGTGCATTGAACTTGCCCTGCATATGGCAAAGAGAGAATTCCAGACGGAAGCAGACGGAGGTGATTGTGAGTGACTTGTGTGAGAAGGGAGAAGGAAAGGCATGACAGGGAAATGGGAAGGAGCCTGAGGAAGTTAAAGGACTAGAAACCACAGAAGATCTAGAAAGAAATCTGTGTGCGACTTTTATCTCTGGAAAAGCAGATTAAACATAGTTGATCTGGAAGCGGCATTAGATCATATCCGTACATAATTCCTTTCATCATTTTGTCATCCTTATTGGTACATGTTAAAACAGAAGGCAATAAAATGCACTAACTAATCTTGCCACAAACTGCACAGTTACTCTGTGAGTAAGGGGAGAGGAAGTGGAAAATATAACTGGCATGACATATTTCATCTAACTGCTTGGTATTTGAGACTGAAAGAGAGGGGAGTGTTTTTATTTACATCGCATGGATTTAGTTGTCTGACCGTGGGCTTTAGCTCTGTAAGCTAAAGTAGAATTTTCCTTTTCAAATCCTCCACCTAATAACCTACTGGCATTGTTCTCAGTATGTATCATTGAACTATTTGCATGTGCATGACCTTTGCTTGAAAAGGTCTGCTCTTTACTTTGAACATCAGATTCTTAATTTCAATCTGTTCTTGCTAAAAATATTGCTGCTGGTATAGCTCTAAATCAGCACTTGCTGAAAATAATGGAAGGTTTTTTGTCCTGGGCATACTTCTAGTTTTATAACCAGCCTGCGTGAGAAGAGAATTATCATGCAAACAAATGAACAACCAGCTATGGCCATTAGTGCACAATGATTTGTTGAAAAGAAGCAAAAACTACTCGGTACTGTTTTTATATTGCTTTAGGTACTTAAATAATAAAAAAACGTAATCTTGTTAGAGAGATTTTCTACCAGAAACAAAAAACCGGTGCAACTTCAACAACTGTTCTCAGTAATGAAAGAAATAAAATAAACAATACAAGCGTCATGTAAGTGCTCATCCATGCCATGGTAAATAGGTCTTTCCCCCAATACACTGGATAAATACAACTGGTGGTGTCACGGTATATTAATGAAAAGAGAAGGAAGGAGAGTATGTATAGTATAGTTCTCTTTGCAAGTCACACACCATCTGAGGAGAACAGTAGATCAAGATTGCTTTGTGGTGCAATCTGCTAACAAGCAGTTTTTATACAAATAAATAAATGTATGTTTAGAAAGACATTCACTGAGCTCAATGGCATTTCCCCCCCAGGCAAATATATATACAGCCATAATCTTCACTGTAATTCTTTTTTAACTTTCTATATTTGTTTTAAATTTAAGGCTGTGACTTCCCTTATGGAGTCAATCCGTCTCTTAGAGAGCATCTTCCAAAAATCCTTTCTTCTTGCTACCAGCAGCAGGCATACATCTATCAGTTCCGTGTCATTTCGTGCTAACAGTTCACTGCATGACATTTTGCCTGCAAATTGTTCCCAGCAAACTTTGTGTATGTTCCCAGTAGCATAAACACTAGTAGACTGAACTGAGGCTTCCTAATTCAAAAGAAAGACCCATCCACATCACAGGAGTTTATGCTTTTTGCTAGAGAATGAGATGAAGGGACTACATGTCATGTGATCAGGGTGTTCCTATGTGAGCCCTTGTCTATCTCAAAAAAGCAAAACTATTTCTGGAAGAATGTATTAGGAATTACCTTCCACAAATTCTATAATGACATAGTAATAATGTTAGATCTCAAATGGGATACCCAGAATAAGGGCTGAAATTCGAATAAGCTGATCACTCTTCTAGAATCGGATCTTGAGCTGGATTTCCTTGAATGAATCAACATAAAAATGCCAGGACATTGTTAGGAAATAGGTATGGAAGCTATTAGAAACAGTATGTCACAAGAGATGAAATCAAATAATCTAAACAGATTGGCCTGGGCATCTATTGCAAGATGTATGCAGGCAGACTTCCTTTTCTAACTAATACGAGGAGAAGCATTCCCGCATCACGAGGCTGCCACCATCGTGCTTCTCCACAGGGATGGTGTTCTCAGGGCAATGAGCACTGTTGGTTTGGTGCCACATGTAACCTTTTGCAGTTTTGGTCTCATCGGACCAAAGGACCTTTTTCTACAGCTTAGCTGTGTCTCTCACATGCCTTTTCCCCAAAGCCCAGTGGGTTTAGATACGGGTTTGGCATTTTTTCAGCAATAGCTTTCTTCTCATCGTTCTTCCAAAAAGCCCAGCTTCTTGAAGGAACTGGGTGATAGTTTTCTGATGGACAGTTCATCCTATCCTAGCTGAAGACCTCTCTAAAGCCCTCTTGGATGCTTCTCTGACGAACGTCCTCCTTACTCAGTCACTGAGTTCTGCTACATGGCCTCCACTGGGCAGAGCATGGTTGAGACACATCCATATAATCATGGCTCTAATAGTATTCTGGGGGATGTTCAGAATTCAGGAGTATCAGTAACCTTGCCTGGTATTTCTATACCAATTAGCCCAGAGTTAATTTGATAATTTTTTTTGGTCTTCGTGAGGATGTTTGCTTAGATATGCCCACCAACAAGCTCTGAAGCTTTCCAGAAATGGTTGCATTTAATCTGAGTCCATGTGCCACAGCTACTGAAAACTGGTTGACTTCACTGAGCTACTAACAGGCCTCTGGAGGCAATGCCTTGCACCAGAGCTCACGCCACAGCAACGGGGGTGAGCACTTATTCAACCTGAAAGTGCCCATTTGTTTCTGTTTACTTAAGGTTTGTGCAACAGTAAAACATTGCATCCCCACAGTGTAGACTGTTTTGTGTACATGACCTCAGAACAATATTAATAAAAATCATTTCACTTCTAGGTTTTAATACAACAAAGTGTGGAAGAGCCACGGTGGAATAAATACTTCTGCAAGGCATTGTAAGCTTCTGTGTTAAAAGGGGAGAGGGAGAGAATGATGAATGGTGATATGCATTAGAGCAAAGAAACCAGATATAGTTTGATTGGGTCTGAACTGGCAGAGACTAGGTAGGGAGATCTCGGGGCCATGGTGGAAGGCCGGATGAACATATTGAGGCATTGAGGAAAGAGATCTAATGTAAAACTGCCAGTATCATAATGCATTTATACATATCTATGGTGTGTCCATACCTGGGACACTGTGGCGTTCTGGTTGCCACATATCAAAAAAGCTATTTGTAGTGTAAGAAAAAAGCAGAAAAAAGCTAAGCTAAATGATCAGATGGCTGCAGCAACTTTCCTACAAGGAAAGGCTATGTTCTTGAGTTTAGAAAAAAGTGGCTAAGGATGGGGGATAAGATACGATTTTATGTATTTATTTGGATATTTCTGTACTGTTCAATTAGCACAACGCTCTCAGAATGGTGTACAGCATTCTATTAAAACTATGTACAATGTAACATTCAATTTAAAAACAGATTTAAAACAAACATGCCTGTCATAAGACATCCATACAACAATTAAATTCAACAGGAATGCACAAAACAATAAACAAAACAATATATATTAATTAACAATCCAATAACTATACCACATGTACCAATAAAAGTCTTAAAAGCCAACATAAAACTAAGTTGGACAGAGGTGCGACCAGCCCCTTCTTTAGAGAGACATTAATAATTGTCTGGTCCCAGGATCACATATGTCTGTAACATTTATGCAAAAAGTAGATTGAGTAGTTCTATGAGTGTAGAATCACAGGTCAAACTGATTTGTAAGAGATTCAGGTCAGGTAAAGTGCATACCTACTTACAAAACACAATTTCTGGAAATGGGATGTGGCCCCAGCTTGGACTATTCCATAGCTGGCAGCAGATGCTGCACTAGATGAAACTTTCTTCTGCTCTAGCAAGCATTTTCATACATGTTTATATCTGTGATTCATCTCTTCATGTAACTTTGGTCTCTTGCCCTCCCCAAACTTTTTTTTTTTTTTTTGCAAGCGTGCTTCTAACCAATACGCCTATCTAGTCTGTACTGCTTTTCAGCTTTTAAACCATTTGAAATAGCCCCATGTATAGCCCCTCTAGTTCATACAACAGTTTGTGCTTGGACCAGCTGTACAGGAGAACTTCAGTCTTCTCGATAAAGAATTTCCTTTGCAGGTTTTAAAAGTGCAGAACTGTACATTTGGAAAATTACACTGTTCAAAGAGATAAGGCAGGAGCCACAGCTTAGTGGTACAGTAGAAGTTTTACAAGCAGAAGGTTCCCAGGTTCATACGGTAATTGGGGTAGGAAAAATCCTTGCCTGAAACCCTGAAGAGCTCTGCCAGTCAGTGTGGATGACGAAGGACCAGTGGCCTGGCAGTGTAACGCAGCATCCCCGTGCCGCTAGGTGTCTTACACTTGACACCAAAATAGGCTTGTGAGGCTGCTATTGATGAAGTTAAGTCAGGAATGCAAAAACCAATGAGCTGCCC
Organism: Varanus komodoensis; assembly: GCF_004798865.1. NCBI lineage: Eukaryota > Metazoa > Chordata > Lepidosauria > Squamata > Varanidae > Varanus > Varanus komodoensis. The sequence goes on along the minus strand of NW_025336347.1, from coordinate 14,166,952 downwards.
ATTCAAATTAATTGTTGGACTGAATCTCTCCACCCCCCACCCCGTGTCTGTGTGTGTGTGAGAGAGAGAACTGTTTTGTACCCTAAAGGTTCAGAAACTAAAAGAGAATATCAGTCCAAATAACCCTAACCCCGAATCCTATTATACTTAAAGATCAGTTGTTGTGGTTCGTTAGTTCTCAGTTGCCCAAGGCCAGTAGCTGTGCTAATACATCTAAATCATGCAGTCTTCTTGTGTCAAGCTAGCATTTTCTGTTTAAGCAGCTTTACTATGTTAACCATTTTGTATTAGATTAGTGACATGTCAAGCTAATAGAATCAAAGCTGGTTCAGCCTCATCACTTTCCTGAACTCAGTTCCTGTCTTCTGATTCTTCTGTAAAAGTATCGAAATGTAGACACACTGTCTGTGAAGACCACGCCATCTTGACAGTGAGGCAAAGCTTCATAATGGGGCTGGAGCTAAAACAGATGCGGCCTTAGCAGAATGGGCTGCTCAGGATAACACAGGCAGCCAAGAAGCTTTTTTTTCCATATTAGAAGTGCACAAAACTACATGATGTTTCCCCAAACTCTGCTTCCTCATGTCCTGCCTATTCCTATTATGAACTTTCAGTGAGACTTCATAAGAGTCATCAATTGCTTCATAGAATAAACGTGACTCTTCCTTCCTCCAATCCCAGACCTGCAAGCACTCAGGTAAAATACCCGTCATAATTTTTGAACATGTGGAGTACCCTGTAATAGCCTAGACCCCATATCCTTAAACATGTAACAATATTTTTGAATGCAAATTAAGTTTTCTGCAAGAAAGAGGACAAGAGAGAGAGAGCCAAATACAGGGCGGTTCTATGGAAAAATATGTTCTAGTCTGCAATGATCTTGGAACTGGGAGGGAGCCTCAATTTCCAGCAGCACAATGACCCTATGCACAAAGCCAGAGAACCCTGGGATGATGAGAAACAAGAACCGGAATGTCCTGGCACGACCCAGTCAAAGCCCAGACCTCAATCTGATTGAGAATCCAGTGAAAAACTTGAAAGTTGCTGTTCACCAATGGTCCCTGTCCAACCTGACAGAGCTGGAGCAGTTTTGCCAGGAAACCTGGATGAACATTGCAGGATAGACATGCAGAGTCGGTAAAGACTTATCCAAGAAGATGTGGTTCTGCAAAGTATTGGCTCAGGGACAGGGTGTGAATGTTTACTCAACCAACAAGTGCCAGCCTTTTGGTTTAGTTTTGTTCTATTTTTATTGACTTAACCATTGTGCTAAAATAAAAATATTTTGCACCTCCACATGCTGAGTATCTTGTGTACATCAGTTGGTAACCGTAGAAATGAAATCCATTTCAATTTCAGGTTTGTTTGTTTGCTTGTTGATAGCTTTTATGGGCCATCCCATTATTGGCATCTCGGTTGTAACACAAAAAATGTGGATGAGTCACAGGGAGTGAATGCTTCTGCAAGGCATTATATTTTGAAATAGCTCAAAATTAGACAGTAAAAATAAAAAAGTAAAAATACAGGTAGTAGAACAAGTTCATAAGAGAAAAGGGTTAGCTGGTGGGACAGTTAGAAGAAAGGCAACCTAAGGAGATTCTAAGTATTGAGAAAATGTAGATGTAGGAGTTGCAGTAGTGGAATCATATCCAGAAAAAATGCATCTGTATTTGATTAGAATGTGACTGGGAGCTTGACGTTCTTGAACACAGGAGATCATATTTACATTGTATCATAATTGCCATTTACCTTCCCATTTATCCTGTTTGTAGAGACCCTTTTGCAGTCCAAAAGGAGTTTTTTACTGAGTTGTGCAATGCATTTTGATTAAGCCTTCATTAAGGGAAAATTGCTGGTTTTGCTATATATTTTTTTAAAAAATCCAAAAGCACTTACATTAATGCAACACATTACCAGAAGCACTTTCTTTTGGATCAGAGAAGCATACACGAGGCAGCTCAATACAATTTCTCCTGGAACTGTTAGAGATGACCTTCATTTTGTTTTTAAGAACGCCCATTGAAACAGAAAAGGCAAAGAAGGACAGATGGCATCTCCAGTAAAAACTGCTAGTGTGACTCTTGCACCGGGGGCATAAACTAAAATACTGAGGAAGGACAACAACCCACGCTAATAATCCTGAACAGCACCTGTCACCTGTCACCTGATCTCGCCAGCCTTTGCCAAGGGCAGGATGTATGCACTTTTGACAGATGTCTACCCAGCTCTTTTTTAAAAAATCTTGAAAGCCATTTCTCAGGCAGCTTGTTCAATTACCGAACTACTGTTTTACTAGGGGTTTCTCCACCCCCAGCCATGCACCAAAAAGCAAAACTTCCGTTTTCCAGTGTAATATATATGAGAGGATGGCGTGAAAATTAAGCCGTGCTGTTCTTTCAAATGTCAGCATACTCACTGGAGAATAATCTGTATGTCTCCTTCAATGTTTTTCTCTTGGCTAGGTTCTTCAGGTCAGCTTAGTAGATGCAATTTTACCTTCTTTGGCTATTATATGCTACTTCTATGATTTTGAGGCTTTTAGGCTACAGCCTGTACAAGTCTATGCAGAAGTCAGTCCCTCTGAGTTCTGTGATACCTGCAGTATAGGCATGTAGTCATAGTTTATTATGTATTTTGTATTAGCATTTTACATTCCTGTTTTATACTACCCTAGGAATCTGATTGAAGGGTGATGCTAATGGTGGTGATGATACTAATAATATACTTATTGCTATATATTTCTTCTTGCAACTTTGCTCTGGACCAGTGTTCCTCAATTTTTAAGGGTCTTGTGGCAACTTAAAGATTTAACGGATTCAGCTACCACATTTCTGACCGGAAAGGCCCATGGTGACATACAACTTTAAGAAGAATGTTATATTAAACAATCCAAAAAAAGAATAAAATAAACTATTTCAGAACCATCACTGATTAGAATAAAACTAAGACTCATCCAAAGCCAGATTAAAAACTGCCTGTACAACCTGCTCAAAGCTGGGTAAAGATGGAACCAATCTGACCTCCTTAGGGAGAGATTTCCATAGGCAGGAGCGGTCACTGAAAAGGGTCTGTCCTGTGTCCCAACTAACATAACCCATATTGGTCATGGGACACCCAACAGGTCCCCTAGAGAAGACTGTAAATTATGGGCAGTAAGAAGCAGCACCTTGAATCGCACAACCTATGAGCAAGTATAGGTATGAAACTGATGGTCCTTTAGATGTTTAGCTTATAGTTACCATAATCTTTCAATACTGTTTTTATAAACTATTGCTGATGGGAATTGTAGGCCAGCACATCTCAAGGACTGCAAATTATACAGCCCTGGTTTACACAGTAAACACAATCCAGTTGCTGTATTTTGCACTAGCTGCAGTTTACAAACGCTCTGTAGAGCAGAAAGAGGGGCAGTGAACTTTGGAGTAATCGCAAAGAGTAGAAGTTTATGAATAAGGTAATAAATAAACCAGTGCAGCAGGAACAGTTTGTAGATTCTGACTTGTAAAATTGGCTTTTTTGTGGTAGAGTAAGGAAATTCTTGAAGATCCTCTGAGTTGCTGCCCTCTCTGCAAAAGGCTTCCAATCTTGACTGCTTTGCTTGGGAAAGGCTTTCCCAGCTTCCCAGACCAGCCGTGCCTTATGATTAAGCAGCCGGGTCTGTGTGGAGCCCCGCTTAGCCCATCACTTATTGCTTGCGGCTTTACCTGTTTTATTTTCTATCGTTCAAGATTTTATATAGTCCACCCCCACTTTCAACTTTCCTCATGTAGGTAGGGAACAGTGGCTCCCCAAAGCAAGTGGTATTGGCCCATTTGTCTTGTCCCATTCTTTAGGATGCCCTTGCAGCTAACAGGAAGAACGTGTGTGTGTGTGGGTTGGTGTGTGGGTGGGTGGGTGGGTGGATGCTGTTCACTATCTTTTCGATAACTGGTGATAACCGGAAAGAAAGTTGATGCCTTTCTTTCTGTTATGCCAGGCACAAATTAAGTCAACCAGCACCCTCCAGACCCTTCCTAAAGGCCCTGGGGGGGGGGGGTCTGGAAGGAGGGAGCAGGGCATGGCCTCCAGGGCACAAGGGGCAGCTCTGCCAGAGCATGGCCAGAGCTTGCCATGGGCCAGCCTGAGAAGAGCACCAGGTTCCCAGAGCTTTCCTTTCTCACAGCAGCCCTCTTCAGCGGCCACTCAGCCTTTTCCTCAGAGCTGGGTTATGTGGGTACAAAGGATTAAAGGACAGGCATTCTGGTGAGCTGCTTTCTCTGAATTCAACATTGGGGATTCCAGAGGAGATTTTTTTTTTTTATTTGATGCTGCATTGGTTTGCTTCATCCTTTCAGGCCTGATAATCTGCCAATAACCTTCCCTACTGCTCCTGCCTCATGCTCTTGTCATTCAGCAGAACTCAGAAGAAGCCTGGCAGAGCTCATTTCACTCAAGGATGCAGACAGAAGTGGGTATTTTGCAAGTGGAGGCTTCGGCTGAGGAGGCTCACCTTGAGCAGGAAGCTGCATCCTCTCCTCCAGTTCTGATGATACGGGAGAGTCGTTCTGACTTCAGATCTTGCAGATGTACAGGCTCAACCTAATTTTCTGAATTAGGTTCAAGGGCAGTTGGTTAAAGAGGCATGTGGAACCCCTACAGAAGCCTTCAGAGATAACAGAACTTCCTTGTGGGCCAGGACACATGACAAATATAAGAAGCACAAAGAAGGGAGCCGATTATGGGTCATTCTTCACATAAGTTGTACAAGGAACATGGACCCTCTAGTTCCTCTTCTGCTTTTGATTCTGACCATACTTTCTCTTCCAGTGCCAGCAATCATGTGTGCAGAAGGAGGTGGGGACATTCAAATAGGGCTCTTCAGAGATGGTTCAGCATACCGCTAAATTAGGAACTTAATTTATGGCATAATTCTTCCATAGTTTTTTGGGGGGAGGTTGAAAATCCCCACCTTTCACGTGCAGTCTCCCCAGCACATTCAATTTATTAAGTGGTTTCCCAGAAAGAACCTGGAGAGCTTTATAATGATGACATTGAATAGCTAGAACAACATACAAACACATTGTTCAAGATATTCTTTTGCTAGAAGTTGAACTAACATGATAAAAACTCTGCATCTTTCCTCAGGTCCTGTACACACACAAGGAGAACCAAACCTTCTCTGTTTGGAGGTTCAAACCATTTACCCTCAGGACCTAGATAATCCAGCTAACCTACTTTTTCCCTAGTCTTCTAACAAGATTTTGTCAGCAGAGTGGGTGGCTCCATCTGGACTCAACTCCCTCCATCATTTGGTGAATAACCATTATTCTCTTCCAGGTGTGGTACTGGATTTCTGAGAACGCCATTGGTATTTGTGCTAGTGTTGCACTCGTATTGACACTGAAGAGGGACCTTCATAGGGTCAACTCTAATGAATGAGTGTAAAACTTAGTGAGATTTTGAACCTAACTCTCTTTTTGCCTAGCCTCTGATTTTTGGGTAGAGGGGCCTGTGGCTGAAGAACCTACTATATCTAAGGCTCTCAAGGTTTGTTTGCGCAATACTGCCATCCAGCTACATGCTAGAATGTGATGGGAAATGCTGTGGCTGGAAGGAGCGTATGGCTCTGTAGGTGTGAGGGAGACGCTGAGACCCAATCTTGTCTAATGAACAAGACCTTTGCAAGCTTTTTGAGGAAGTTCTGGAGCCAGTCTTGAAAGAGACCAGCAACAAAAAGAAAGCCTTACCTGCTACTAAAAAAAGACAAAAGAGGCAGATTTGTTTTCAGTCCTTTTCTCCCTTTAAGCAGGCCCTCTGTTCCAAAGAGAATTGGGCTTCAAATCAACGTGGCAATGCTCTAGGGCTTCTAATAAAGTGCTATAAGGAACAATGCCTGTATGTCCTCTTCTGCCAAGAAATACCTTGTAGCACAGAGTTCTTGCAAGCTGTTTTCTCTAAAAGTCTCAGTACTGGCACCTCAAAGAGACAACTAGTGGCACGAACATTTTGGTATCGGGGTGAAGGAAATTTCTCATCTCATCCACCTGTTTGCCAGTTCCTTAAGGATAAAGCTCTCTTTAATCATCCTGTGGTACATCATTTTCCTAACTGGAACCTTAAATGAATCTAAATGAGCTATTGCCTCCCCGCTTTGAACCCTTGAGTAGAAATTCCCCTTAGGGATCTTATTTGGAATACTGTTTTTGATGGCAGTTACTTCTGCTAGATGGGTGTTGGAGTTGAGGGCATTGTCCTTAATACCAAGTGTTGCATTTTTCACAAAAGACAAGAGCATTTTACATCCTGATCTGGCTGTTATGCCTAAGGTTATAGAGCCTTAGCACTTGATTGGCCCTTATTTTGTCCAGTTCTGGTGCATAGTCAGAAAATATAGTGCAAATTAAATGTCTGGAAAACACATCTTTTTTTATTTAGATAGGAAAGCTGCTTGGTGGAAATCTAAATCTCTTTTTTTTTTCTTTTCAGGTAGCTTCTTAGGAAGAAGGTTTCCCCTTAGACTCTATAGGTGGCTACACTAGTGGATTGTGGACACATGCTGGGTTTTTAGCAAGATACCTCCACCAGGAGTGGTGGTTCATTCAGGCAGAGGAGCTGAGCTTCCACAGCAGTAAGAGGACATTTGAAGGGCACCCACCTGAACATCAGTTCTTGCTGTTGGGCATCACTATAAAAGGAGGAATGCTTTCATGTGGCCTGGAACAGCCTTTGAGAGGAGTGTGCTTGATTCATAGCGGGTCTAATCGCATGGTCTCTATTTCTATTTTTCTGCATCACAAAGGATATTAGAATTAGCAAAAACAGGTCCTGCCAGACAAACCTTGTGGAATTCTACGACAAGGTTTTGAGATGGCTGGATGGAGGGGATGCAGTGGATGTGATTTACCTGGATTTCAGCAAGGCCTTTGACAAAGTGCCCCATGATATCCTGTTGGAGAAACTGAGGAGTTTTGGGATAGACCAAAGCACTGTCCGGTGGATTAGGGCATGGTTGACTGACCGAAAGCAGAGGGTAACCATTAGTGGGGAATCATCGGGATGGCAGCCAGTGACAAGCAGGATCCCCCAGGGCTCTGTCCTGGGGCCGATGCTGTTTAATCTTTTCATAAATGACATGGAAAAAGGGGTGAACAGTCTGCCGATGAAATATGCAGACAATACTAAAACCAGAGCAGTGGCCACAACTGAGGAGAAGGTACTCCAGATCCAAAAGGATCTGGACAGACTATGGAAGTGGGCAGGAGACAACAGGATGGCGTTCAATATGGATAAGTGCAAGGTCTTGCACTTGGGACATAGGAATAGGTGTCGTAAGTACAGATTAGGTACAGGTACAGACAAGTGAATGGAGAGCAGCACTTGTGAAAGGGACCTCGGGGTGCTGGCTGACTGCCGGCTAAACATGAGTCAGCAGTGTGATGCGGTGGTCAAGAGGGTGAATGCCACCCGTGGTTGCATAGCCAGAAGTGTGGCTTTTAGATCGAGAGAGGTATTACTACCATTCTATACCACTCTGGTGCGCCCGCAACTGGAGTATTGCACTCAGTTTTGGGCCCCTCATTACAGTAAGGATATAGCCAGGTTAGAGTCAGTGCAACATAGGACCACAAGGTTGGTGGCCGGTTTGCAGGGGATGGGGTATGAGGCGAGGCTGAGGGAACTGGGTCTCTTCAGCCTGGAGATGAGACTCAGAGGGGATCTGTTGGCGACATACAGGTATGTGAGGGGATGTCACACGCAGGTGGGTAGAGACCTGTTCTCCCCTGCAGAGGAAGGCAGGACGCGCTTCAACAGAGCAAAGCTCAGGGAGCCAAGGTTCCATTTGGATGCCAGGAAGCACTTCCTGACAGTCAGGACCCCAAGGGTGTGGAATGGGCTTCCACGAGAGGTGGTTGATGCCCCATCGGTGAGGGTGTTCAAGGATAGGCTGGACATGCACATGGTGGGCATGTCGTGAGCGGAACTGGCTGGAGCCGGGGGTCAGACTAGATGGCAAAGGAGGCCCCTTCTGACTCGCTCTGTTTCTATGTTTCTAATTCCTTACTCTGCCAGAGAAAACAAGAAGTTTCTTGCTATGAATCTCCTGTTCTGAAGGAGAGGAGTCAATTCTTGGTGATTTGAACCCTTCTTAGATGAGTTAGATGAGTTAGCTACATAGGAGGAGGAAGAGTACTCAGGCTTTACTTCCTGGTATTTAGCTTTTCTTCCTTCCAATGTCTATTCTTCATTCTGTGCAACTGGCCATTTTATCTACTGGTATATGTTTAGGGTGTAGTTTCTGCAAGGAGATAGTTTGGAGGTAGTTTCTGCCTTTCCCCATTCCAGTCTGGGAAGCTGGGAGCTGCTTGCCCAGCAGAACAGTCAACATTGCAACCTGGCCTTGCTTGCTGCCATGGTGGGAGGAAACCTGAAGGACAGGAGAGTCTCGATAGGAACATCCCTCTTTTTTCCTTTTTTCTTTTTTTTCTCACCATGCATCCTAAGATGTGGCTCTGATAGCAAGGCAGATGTTGCTGTTATTGACATGGCATTGTTATGTATCAGCTCTGTACTGATTTGATTAAGAACTTAGTGACACCTGGTGGCAAACTACATATTGACTCATGGAAGATTGTTCAGCAACTTACGGATATGGTGGGTTGACCCACTTTTGCTAATAAATTCCTTTTTAACCTTGCCTCTGTGAAAATCATCTTGCTGTGGTACTATCAAGTGTCCTCTTGTTGTCAAGACAATCAAGATAATATTTTACGTCTTGAATGCAGAACAGTTTTTAAAGTGTATCTCAACAGTGATATATAAAATAGTTGAAACTAATTGTGGAATATGGGCTCATATTCTGAGTTATATAGGAGCTATAAACAGTTTATGGCTCGCTGGGACTGTGTGTGTATATATACAAAATGTCTGTACACTAGAAGGAGTAGCTATCCACCTTGTACATAACTAGCCTAGTATTCCGGAAGAGGCAGCAGCTATTTCATAGGACTGATGGCTCAGGGTCAGTACTCTGCAATCTGGCAGCTAAAATTCATCCTGTTCTTGTCAGCTGGAGCATCCAGTTGTGCGCTGTTGGTCTTATAAAATGCTGTGCAGGTCGGCAGCATTGATGCTGCACTGGATTGCTATTCTAGGCTTGAGGGCTGGCGAATGGTCCTTAGGATGCCACTTAAAGGGTGATGACCATGTCCCAGTTGCTGCCCCGGAATGGACAAAACATTGACCTGCAACTTTCTGGCTGGAGTTAGATCCATAGGTGACTTTGCCAGACATTCCCACACAAACGTGTAGCCCTCAGTATTACAAGTATTTTGTCGCCTGATCCTTTGCTCTATTGCAGGAATGCCTCATTAGCTTTTTCCCTTGCTGCAGGAGCTTGTGCTCCCAGTCCTATGGGCCTTTGCCTGAATAGCTTGGAAAACACCTGACTCAAGTTTCACTGCCAACTTTGTTCAAGAATGTAATTGGTTGTTCTGATAAGCATTTGCCATTCACAGTTAATCCTGTAAAACACTTTAAATGCATATTCTGTAGTAAGGAATCACAAATGTGCCTAGTACATTTACTTAAATTTATTTATAGTTTGCCCTAGCATGGTAGGTTTCAGTTTTGCTTTTTACTACAATGCTCTGCTAGTGAACAGAGGTTGCCATATTGAATTTAACTGTTGTCACACACACTGTCAAGTTGACCCTAACCCTATGAATTAACACTCTTCAAAATGTCCTTTCTTTCACAGCCCTTCTGAACTCTTGTAAACTCAAGGCTGTGGTGTCCTTTATATAATTGATCCATCTTGTGTTTGGTCTTCCTCTTCTGCCTTTCCCTCTCCCTAGCTTGATTGTCTTCTCCTGTCATGAGGCTGAGGTGCTCCTTCTCAACAAAGCCAACAAATCAAACAGTTGAAGTTAAAATCCTTTATTCTGCGGACATTGTGGATACATTAACAAGAAAAGACGGAAATGCTCTTGATGATGATGATGATGATGATGATGATGGCAAAGTTGTCCTCTCTTTCTGAGAGGGCTCAGATTACGAAATGCTTTTGACTCACCTGAGCCATCCTTCCTTGGGCAGATCAGACAAACTTCTCTCCCTCCTCTTTTCTAATTCCCTCGACCCCAATTGCCCTAGCCTGCATGTGCATCTGCGAAACTGAGCATCTTCAAACCCCCTCTGTCCTGGGACAATGCCAATCATAGCGTTCCCCTGGTCACCATCTGCAAGTGGCCATCCGTTTCCCCGGCAACCGCCTCACCACCCTCCAACCCCATTTCACTATCAGCTTCTGCTTGAATCCTGCTCTCCCCTGCGTCGTCTTCTCTTTGAAACACTTCATCAGGGAGTGGGGGTGGGTTCTACAATTGGCACCAGGTACACATCTTCCTACATCAAATCCTGGTTCCCATGGGAAGCCTCCTCTCCCCTACATGCGCCAAAGACTCCTCTGAGTCGGCGCACATGACATTTCCAGGGAGTCCTGCCTTCTCATGATGTGCCCAAAGTACAACAGCTTCAGTTTTGTTATTTTTGCTTCTAGGGACAGTTCTGGCTTGATTTGATCCAGGACACGCTTGCTTGCCTTTCTGTTGGTTCAGGGTATTCACAAAGCTCTCCTCCAGCACCAAGTTTCAACGCATACATTTTCTTCCTGTCAGCATTTTTCACTGTCCAACTTTCACACCCATTATGTAGTGATCAGAAAATATGATGGTGTGGATGGTCTTGCTGATGGTTACTCCTGACAAGGATGGGTGCATCTTAATCTGGTGTTTCAGCTTCAACTCTTCAGCCTTGGGTGACCTTGCTAGGAGGCAAGGCTAATGAAAGAATCTGGCTGCCTGGCAGTATTGCTTTTGGCTTCTCTTTGATTCAGAAACCCCATCACCACATTAAGTTGTACATCCAAAAGGGGGTTGAATTTACCACTAACAAACATAAACTAAAAAGTTAAGATTATACTGCTTATTGGTCCAAAATGAGAGTGAACGTGCAGGTACTTACGTTGGAATTCATCACTGCCATGCGAAGACTGCCAGGAGGGGTAAAAATACATTAAATAAACAAGCTGTTGGATTATCTTATAAATGTCGGTGCCAAGGTGTTTTACTATTCAAGATGGCAAGATCTATGTGGTACATTGAGTGTTGGATCACTTGATATTAGTAGGCACCAGAATCCAATGTTTGTTAGACAGCATCTGGATGCTTTTGGATTTCCAGCTACAAGGCTGGAAAATAATTCTGACCTCATAGCTGGGTATTCATGAACACAATTCCCCACCTCCTTCAGCAGTCAGAAGAAAGAGCCAGGTGCAGCTGTATCTCTGTAGTAGCAAGACCAAGCTTGGAGAAGCTGTGGAAGTGAGGAGACTGGTGTGACGAAAAAATGACGAAAAATCCTGAAAGCGCCACAGCATCCTTTCCGCCCCATTCTGAAGTTCAGCACTTAGAAGGCCAAAACTGGCCATGGGGGTGACTTTCTCTTCCGTGTTTTTCCTTGTCTGCATAGGGTGCCTGCAATCCTATGAGCCTGGAGGCTGTAAGTGTCCTCACTGGATTGTCCTGTGGGCTGGCTTGCTTTCTCTGGACCTCATGTTGTTATAACTCTGGACATTGATACAAAGTTGTGACCTAAGATTAAGTCATGGCCTCTCAAGTGAAACTGCATGATCACGAAATCACATAATTCGAAGTTTCCTGGCAGAAGAGGAATTTCAGAAAGGCATCGCCAAATATTTACTTCCTCAAGCAACAGATTATAGGAGCCAATATTTTAGATCAGTGTACCTGTTATACACATGTTTCTATTTTAGTATGAATTCTGAATTCTTGCATGGGCATTATGAAATGCTGGCTCTCAAATTGTACTGTCATACTAAAATAGAAACATGTGTATAACAGTAGAAATTTAAGACTAAGAAAAATATCAGGGATTCATAGTGAGCAACATACTCACCATATTGCATGTCACTTTAGCTATTTTCGTAGAAAAATAAAAGTATAAAACCCCCAATTTTGATAACTAAATTTTAAAACAGGGCTTTTCTACCCACATCCACAGGTGCATATAATGCCCCAACATAAAAGGGTATACCTTATTGCTGTCTGTCATCTTGAATCTATATAAGGTTAGGTTCCTGTGGCACTGTAAAAATGAACCTATTTATTCTGGCATAAAGTCTCATGGGCGCTGTCTAGCTCATCCATCGTGGAAAGTGGATGCTGTATGGTTTGTACCCGACACTCCAAAAAGAAAAGACATTACAGAACAGTGATATTCTGAAATAGCCCAAGAAATAAGATACGTCCTTCAGAAGAAATTGAGAATTTTTAAAATGAGTTCATCTCCTTAATTAGGACAGTGCTTTCATAGGCAAAGTAATCATGTATTTTCCTCAGCTAACTGAATTTTTGTGATAATCTTATCATGGGAGCAAATACAGGCATTCATGGGAATTCAGGCTTTAAACCTCTGTCCTAGATATTTTCCAGTGCTAATAAAAAATATAAGCTGACCTGTTTTGAAGGCTTAGCCAATAGTTTAAGATACTTCAGTTTGCTAATTTTTAATTTGTTCCAGACAATGTCTGAACAGATTGCAATTTCATAGAATCCATTTCTATGGTTCATACTTTTTCAAATAATTTACTGCTTCAGTTTGCTCTCCATATTTATTCGTAATCTCATTCTGAATATGGAAGTTACAAGGCACATGGATTGATGCAGACTTTCTCACACATATGCACGTGCAGATAAATTTTCACAGCCATCTGAAGAAGAGATAGCAGTGAAAAAGCAACATGTCAAGTAACAAAATGTTCACCATTACACATACATAGGATTTTTGTTAAAAATCACACTTCTGCAGTAACACTTTTCTTTCAGTTTTGAATCCTTAGTCCTGAAGCTATGCTAGAAAGGAGAGACATTGTTAGATACTTGTAAATTGGGGGAACAGGCCCACCCCAAGATTAATTAGGTAAGTCAACATTTTCCAGAAAGGCCCAAGGCTGAAAAAATGCTAATTATATGTAGAAATAGAAACACAGAAATAAATACTAGAATTGACTGGTGACACACAGCTCTACTGTTCTTTGCTACCTATCACCTAGGAAGCAGGTAAAACCCTTGAATATTGTCTGGAGTTAATAAGGCAGGATATAAATACAAAAGCCACAACAAATGAGGGTGATGATGGCCTGGAAGAGGGTGAACGGGCCAGGGTTAAATCCAGACCAGATGCAGATGTTGTTGAGAAGTAGAAAGCCTGACTTGGGGACTGAGATCCAACCTGTCCTGGAATGGGGCTGTGCTTCTCCTGGGTACCCAAATCTTAGGAGTGCTCGTCGATCCTACACTGGCTCTGAATCATCAGGGGATGGTGCTGGTGGCAAGGAGTGTGCTTGCACCGTCGTGCTTGGTGACCTTTCCGGCGTCAGTGTGCTTCGGCAGTGGTTATCCATGGTCTGGCTAAATCTTGCTTCTCTACTGGGATGCAGTGCATACGGAGCTACTCCCTGAACAGTATCTTGGAGGCATCGGTTGTTGCAAAACGTGGTAGCTAAGCTGGCCACTGGTGCATAGTTTTATGACTTTATTACAACAGTTTTGAAAGACCTGCAGTAGTTGCCAGTCGTTGTCTGAGATTAATTCAACATGTCAATTTTGCTGTCTTAAGGGACTTCCTGTCTCATTCCAAATCCATCCAGTTATGCTAGAGAGACCTCTTGAAGCTGCTGTTATCCCCAGGGACCCATTTATTCAGCATGAAGGGCTTTCTCCCATTTTACATAAAAGTGTGCCTGCACTCAGAACCCATCAAAAACTGCCTTTAGAGCTGGAAAAACCTGGCCAATGAGGTCACAGGAATGATGCAAAGACTGCCCTGTGCCCTGTTTCCAACAAAGGCAGTGCCTGATTGTGTCCACAGTTATGCTGCGCAATATATAAGGTTTCTTTTCTTTTTTTAAAGCATGCACAGGGCTTACAGACTCAGCTGATCAGGTGCTAGGGTGCTTTGCCAGTGGAGCTGTCTGGTCCAAATGGAGAGGAACTGCCCCCTACTCATTCAAGTTTTTTTTAAAAAGGGTAGGAAGCTTCTATAGCTTGGCGGGAGGGGGGGTCTTTAGCAATTGTACATGGGAGGCTTTGATGCTTGGACTTTGGGGGATGTAGGCTGTGGCAGAGTCCATCATCAGCGTTACAGCAAGGGCCCCTGGAATCTGGACCCATCTCTGAACGGCATTCTCCCTGCTGTTTGTCCCTCACGAACTCAGGCTTTAGATCACTGTTCCCATCTGCATAGATGCAGAGGCTACAGTTGTGCCAAATGCACGCAGCAGTGAACATATGACGGGCCCTACTAGATCAGAACAAGGTCTCCTCTATTCCAGCGATCTTTTTCTCATACTGCAATAAAGAAATACATAAATAAGACATAGTTTATTTACACCATGCATAATTTCAAAAGCTCTTTCAATAGTATCATGTGATGAATCTTTAAACTGGTGCCAGTCCTTTTTACCTTCCTCTGTTGATTGTCATTGACTGCTCATTCATGGATTAGTTGGATATTTAATGCTCATACTGATTACTGATACTGTAACAGTGATTGCCCTCCTCCTGCGTTTTTGTATTGTAGGGCACAGGGCCATTATCTTTTAGCTTTCTCTTCCTGTTGCAATGATTTACAAACCTAATAATGCTATATTCATGGAAAATTGGGTGCATGCATGGGGTGCTGCTTGTGTTGTATTTGCAGTGCATCAGCTCCACATTGTCCTCTTAAATGTAACCAGAGTCGTCCCCTCTCTGCAGACACACTTTTTTGAGACTAGGAGAAACCTGCATCAGGCCTGCACCTGTAGAGCCCTGTAAGGGAGCACGCATACAAACCCATTAAGTAGGTGTGGTGGTTGCTAAAACTGTGTAGAGTCTAGATGTATAAGGTACTGTTCAACAGACAACACAATACCAGAGTAGTTTGCAGATGGAGCTGCAGTTATCAGTCAACGAAACTGAGCGAAGTTTGTACCCACCATGTGCACAAATTTGAGAAACTATGAGGCTAGTTGGGTGGGAGGTAGGAGCAGAAATTAGTAGGGCAAAGAGGTGGAAATGAGGGAAAAAAGAAGAAGGCTAGGGCTGGGAGGGGGAGAAACAGTGAACTGTCAGTGACACATCTGGGAATCCTGTTTTGTAAGATACTTAGCACCTGATACATTGCAGAGAACAGGATCACTTGTTTTCATCATGCAAACAAATACAATTAAATTTCCCCAGCAGGCCAACACAGCCAGCTCATTATTCTGAGAGTAAATTTTAGCTATATAAGAGCCCAATAAAACCTCCTTTACCACAGCCTGTGCACAGCCTCTCCAGATTATGCTAATCAGGCTAGCACTTGAGGATTTAGAAATATTCAATGTGAAAATCCTGTCTAAACACTTTCTGTTTATGTCAAATATCCAGATAAGGAAAACATTTGAATAATAGTGTGTGTGTGTGTGTGTGTGTGTGTGTGTGTAAAATCCTTATATAACCTCTTTATGATGCTTTTATTTCTCATTATGAGTGGAAGACAGAGCAGAGACAGCACCCTGCCAACAAAAGTGCATATAGTCAAGGCTATGGTTTTCCCAGTTGCAATGTATGGCTGTGAAAGTTGGACCATAAGGAAGGCTGAGCACCAAAGGATTGAGGCCTTTGAATTGTGGTGCTGGAGGAGACTCCTGTGAGTCCCCTGGACCGCAAGGTGATCAAACCAGTCAGTCCTAGAGGAGATCAACCCTGACTGCTCTTTAGAAGGCCAGATCCTGAAGATGAAACTCAAATATTTTGTCCACCTAATGAGAAGGAAGGACTCCCTGGAGAAGACCCTAATGCTGGGAACAATAGATGGCAAAAGAAGAAGGGGGCGGCAGAGGATGAGGTGGCTAGATGGAGTCACTGAAGCAGTTGGTGTGAGCTTAAGTGGACTCCGGGGGATGGTGGAGGACAGGAAGGCCTGGAGGATAGTTGTCCATGGGGTAGCGATGGGTCAGACATGACTTCCTGACTAACAACACAACACAAGTGGAAGAAGAATTTGTAAAAAGAAAGGTGGAAGGTGAGCAAGATAGAAACATGCACCGGTAGATGATGCAGATACTGAGCATGGGAAGAACAGGAGGTGCTATGGCTCAGCACGGTGGAGCGCCTGCCTTGCATGCAGATGGTACAAGGCTTGATCTCTGGCTTTTCCAGGTAGGGCTAGGAAAGAGTTCCACCTGGAACTTTGGAAAGTGGTTGCCAGTCAGTGTCTGCAATACTGCGCTGGATGGACCAGGGATCTGCCTCCTGTGGTTCTGCAGCTTGGTCATGGAGTTAAAATGAGATTATTAAAGGAAAGAGGTATTGGATTTGGCCATCCCTTTTGAGGTTGGTGCAAGCCCATGAATTGTAGGGCAGCTTGTCAGCTCAGCAAACGGTTAGTCTAAAGCAGGGGTCTCAAACTCATGGCCTGCGGGCCAATTGCAGCCCATGGGACGATATTTTGTGGCCCCCACTTGATATCAAAGTTTAGT
The DNA here is from genome assembly GCF_004798865.1 of Varanus komodoensis. Classification (NCBI taxonomy): domain Eukaryota; kingdom Metazoa; phylum Chordata; class Lepidosauria; order Squamata; family Varanidae; genus Varanus; species Varanus komodoensis. Next base: position 14,150,388 of record NW_025336347.1, on the reverse strand, counting down.
GATAGTGCGGCCCGCACGTTTTTCTCACACGCACCTGCGTGAGTCGTTACCCTGGGTGCAATGTTCCCTCTAAGACTTTGATCACAGGTTTGCAGATTTCAAGACACACAGAGCCACTTTTCAAATTTTTGCTGACCCCTTCTTCTTCGATGTGGAAGATCCCCCCCCCCCCCCCCGGTGCTTCAAACGCAGCTAATTGACCTGCAGTGCAATTCTGAACTCAAAGCTAAGTTCAGGGAGGTGAGTGGAAAAGCAGACAAGCTTGGACAATTTTTGAGAGAATTGCCCCTTATCTTCCCTGCCCTGAGCTTTCCAGGATGTTCAAGCGGACCATGTGCCTTTTTGGGAGCACCTATCTATGTGAAAAGCTCTTCTCCACCATGAACTTTAATAAGTCAAAGTTCAGGTCCAAACTTACTGATGAGCATCTTCAAGCCATACTGAGGGTCTCAGTTGCTTCCTTCCTCAAGCCAAATGTGGCTCAGCTGTGTAAGAGGAAGCGCTGTCAGGTCTCTGGCAGCAAGGAGTAGGAGGAAGTAAGAGAAGCCTATGTTCTGAAGAACCGTTCATGTTCTGAATTATTATTAGTAAAGACTGAGAAGATTGGATCAGGTGTACTTTTTATGGAATACTTGAAATCCTTTTTTTGTGGAATACTTGATGCGGCCCAGCCTCACCCAGACTCTACTTCCAGCGGCCCCCAGGTAAGTTGAGTTTGAGACCCCTGGTCTAAAGCACCTGGAGGGTGCGAGTCAGTTTTCACAGCAGGTTCTTATATGGGTGTTCAGAGGTCTCTCCCCATCTGGAATTACAGTGCCTACAACTATACTGTCTTAATGTTGAACTTTAGAAAAGGAACTGCCTAGATTTAAATTGGGGTGTGCAACTCCCCGCAAACTGCCTGGAATTGCTGATACTGAGATACCAAATTTTGGCAACACTGTGAAGTTGCCCTCCCCAAGGCAGAGGAAACATCATGGATAAACATGGTTGCGCATCTGTCAACCACCCACATTCCCTAGCAAGGGTTCACTGACAAGAACTTCAAGGAATTGCTCTTCCTCTTCACCATTGTAACCGGCACTTTCGCATTATTCCAAGGTCGTTGCTCTGTCTTTAATATGGGAGGAGCACATAGGGAATAGATGAGAGATGGATGCTCATCTTTGGGCCTCGTTAAAAAAACAGTCCGTCCTGACCAGGCTATCAGCTGAGCCATATAATGCTTATCACACTGTGTTGAAAGGGCTGTATATGTATGTATGTATGTATGTATGTATGTATGTATGTATGTATGAAATTTGTATGCCGTCCAATTACTAATGTCTCTGGATGGCTAACAGCATAAATAAAATGACAACCCACTCTGGCTGCAAATACAATAATAACATTCAATATTAAAACATATTAAAATATTGATTAAATAAAAAGGTCTTAACCTGGCACCAAAAAACATATAATGACTGTGCCAGGCGGACCTCTCTGGGGAGCGCATTCCATAGTCAGGGCACCACCACAGAGAAGGCCCTCCTCCAGGTACTCTGTCTCCTAATGTCTTTCATGGAGGGTTCCCGGAGGATGGCTTCTGTTGCCGATCTCAGGGGGCGGGAGGGCAAATAGGGAAAAAGGTGTTCCTTAAGGTATCCTGGTCCCAAGCCATTTAGGACTTTATAGGTAATAACCAGCACCTTGAATTGAGCCCGGACTTCGATGGGAAGCCAATGGAGTTGATAGAGGACTGGGGTTATATGAGAATAACGCCCAGTCCCCGACAGCATCCTGGCAGCTCTATTTTGAACCATCTGAAGTATCCAGACTGTCTTCAAGGGCAGCCCCACGTAAAGCGCGTTACAGAAATCCAACCAGTAAGTAACCAATGCATGTGTTACTATTGCTAGGCAATCCTCCTCCGGGTAGGGACACAGCTGATAGATTAGCTGAAGCTGAAGGAAAGCACTCCTCTCCACCGCTGTCACTTGAGCTTCCAAGGACAGCTCCAGATCGAGGAGCACTCCCAAGCTGCGGACCCTGTCCTTTAGAGGGAGTGCAACCCCATCCAGGGCAAGGCCCAAGTCACCTACCCAGGAGCTCGAATCACTGACCAACAGAACCTCCATCTTATCTGGATTGAGCTTCAGTTTATTAGCCCTCATCCAGCCCATTACCTTGGCCAGGCACCAGTTCAGTACAGCCACTGCCTCACCTGGATTAGTTGAAAAAGAGAGGTATAGCTGGGTGTCATCAGCATACCTCCTGATGACCTCTCCTAGCAGTTTCATGTAGATATGAAATAGCAAGGGGGACAAAATGCAACCCTGTGGTACTCCATGGCAAAGTTGCCATGGCGCAGAGCCAAAGTCCTCCAGCACCACCTTCTGGAATCGGCCTTCAAGATAGGAGTGGAACCACTGCCAAGCAGTGCCTTCTGCTCCCAACCCCGCCAGCCTATCCAGGAGGATACCATGGTCAATAGTATCAAAAGCCGCTGAGAGGTCCAGGAGAACCAACAGGGATGCACTCCCCCTGTCTCTCTCCCTGCACAGGTCATCGTACAGGGCGACCAAGGCAGATTCAGTACTGTACCAGACTGAAATGGGTCCAGATAATCAGTTTCATCCACGAGTACCTGGAATTGTCCCGCCACGACCCGTTCCAACACCTTGCCCAAAAACAGGATGTTGGCCACCGGTCTATAATTGGCGGCCACCTCTGGATCCAGCGATGCCTTCTTTAGGACAGGCCTGATTACCACCTCTTTTAAAGGAGTGGGCACCTGGCCGTCCCTCAGAGAGGCATGAATAACCTCCAGGATCCAGGACCAATCCCGTGTTTGGCTTTGGTCAGCTGCCACGAAGGGCAAGGGTCGAGTAAGCAGGTGGTAGGACGTAGTTGTCCAAGCACCTCGTCCACATCATCGGGCAGCATTAACTGAAATTCATCCATTAATACCTGACCAGACCGGGGTCATTGGTGTCTCCCCTAAGGGATCTGAATCATCTTTGGAATCCAGCTTGTGACGAATCTGAGCGATTTTCTCCTTGAAGTGCTGGGCAAAGTCGTCACAACGGGCCATCAATGGTGGTACAGGATCTTTCTTAGGGCTGGGGTAGATCAGCCCATGTACCACTTGAAAAAGCTCCGCTGGACGGCACTGTGAGGAGGCAATGGAAGTGGAGAAGAATTTCTTCTTCACTGCCCTCACCGCCACAGCATAGGCTCGTTCGGTCAGATTCATCCCGTGATTTCCTCCACCTATGCTCCAGTCGTCTCCCAACCCGCTTCATCGCCCGTAATTCAGATGTGTACCATGGGGATGGACGGGCTCTGCCTGGCACGAGAGGACGCTTAGGGGCGATCATGTCAATCGCTCTGACCATTCCCCATTCCACAGTTCAACCAGAGCATCAACAGGAGCGCCCACTTTATCAACCGGAAAATCCCCCAGAGCCCTCAGGAATCCATCCGGATCCATCCAGCTCTGAGGGTGGACCATCCCAATAGGGTCCGCACCCTTACAGAGGGAAAGGCCAGCTCTGAGCTCAAACCTCACGAGGAAGTGATCTGACCATGACAAGGGAGTCAGGCACAGATTCCTCACCCTCAAATCACCCTCTTCCTGCCCCGTTGAGAAAACCAGGTCCAGCGTGTGACCACGTTCATGGGTCGGGCTGGAGACATGTTGAGACAGCCCCATAGCCGTCATGCAGGCCATGGAGTCCTGAGCCGCCTCGGTCAGACCAGTCTCAGCATAGAGATTGAAGTCCCCCAGGACCAACATCCTGGGGGTCCTCAACACCAGGTCCGAGATGGTCTCCGTCAGCTCAGGCAGGGAGACTGTTGGGCAGAAGGGTGCACGGTACACCAACAGAATCCCCAATCTGTCTCGGTCGCCCAGTGCCAGGTATAAGCACTCTAGACCTTATTTTCCATCCTATGTATGGATAATATAGCCAAGTAAGTTAGAAATCCTGTGAGGGCCCAATGTGTGACCCCAGAAGCTACTGCAGATGACCTTGATGCTCTTTTCCCAGGCTCGCAGAGCAACGAGGGAAATACGTGCCTGAAGTTCTAGTACCAGCAGTTATATGTTTGTGAACATTCTTGTATATGTTGAACATTCATCCTTAATAAATTTAATATTTCTGTGGTTCTTGTTTTAGGGCATGCTCCCTCGGTGGTGCAATGTTTTCTCTAAGCTTGTATGAGACCATGTTAAAATTCTGGTCATGCATAGCATCTTAATATGAATGAATTTCTAATGGGATGTAAGTGGAATGACTACCCTGTGTTTCATTTAAGCAACAGATGGCTGCCCCATGCTCCCATCACCTCTCTTGAAAATTCGCAGTTTATGCCTGATTAGAGTGGAGGAAATGGGGCAAAATTCATGCCCCCCTCCTTTTTAAGGTTTTGGAAGGAGGAATGATAGAGAAAGAAAAGGGTGACTTAATCCTTCCTCTGCTGGCCATCTTTATATTCAGAATCTCCCCCCACTAGCACACATGCTGCTTTCTCCCCATGAAATCCCATGCACTTGTTTATGGTGCTATTACGGTGGCCACTTACATTGGATTTACTGCACTTCTATTGAAGCCAGTGCCACAATTTGCAGAATTGTCTGCAAACATGCGTCTCAGACTCTGCAAATGAAAAAGTCATTTGGGAGGGCAGTTTGGGAGATGACAGGTGGGAAAAGAAATTAGCAGCCCTTGCTGTTGTTCACCTGAAGTTACAGCCTTCTTAGGCTAAATTACCGTAAAGCTCTGCTTTGGCCTTGTTACACAAACTTGCAGGCGACACATAGCTGGCTCCTTGTTTGTCTGATTTTTCGCAAGCTTCTTAAAATGATAGTTGGCATGTGAGATTAAACACAGAGGCAATTAAATGGCTGTCACTGTATGCATTCACACAGGAAAAGTGTGACTCCATATGGCTCACATATGCAAATATTATGCAAATTACCATTCTACTCGGTGGCAGTGCATATTCTGTTTTCTTGGATATGTGTCAGTGGCCACTCCATTCATTTCTGGAAATGGGAAGAGAAAGCAGTGTCAGTACAGGGCAGAGGCGGCAGTGCCTCCTCGTGAGAAAGGTGCTTGGCTGCCATTGAGTGGCACGCCGCACAGATGCACACAGCTGGTGGCAGTTCCTGTTGTTTCTTTTCTGCTGGGGGAGATCAGTTGGGGGCAGGACAGGGTCGGTGCTGAGGGCGTAGGTCATCAGCGATGCCACCATTTTGCACAATAAGAGTGATTGGAGGGGTTTGCATTCAGTGTTAGTAATACTTAGGAGGATCCATTGAAATGAATGGGACTTAAACTAGGTTGGGTACAACTGAAGGAATCTTAGTCCTTGCATGTTATTTAGCCAGATAAAAATCAATACAAACGAAAAGGTAATAGTTCCATTGCATTTTACATTGCTTTGTTTTCTTTATTGCTGGTTTCCCCATTTCTTCCATTCATGTGCCTCATTGGTAAAATGGATGAATAATGACAGTAGCTCATAAAATAAAAGAAAAAAAATTAGAGTAATTGGAAGTATTCATGGGAGGCAGTGTGGCATAGCAATTAGAATGTTCAAAAGGAGCACAGGCTTGGGAGCTCAGGGAACCCGAAGAGCGCAATAGGTGGCATTGGGCCAGTCCCTGGGACTCAGACTAACTGATCTCACAGGTAACATGGAGGAGACGAGAACCACGTGAGACACCTTGCAAAAAGAGGAAAAGGCCTAGCCTCCATCAAAAGTTGTTGTGAGGATGCAATGGGGAGGAGGACTGTGTAAGCTGCCTTGGATTTCAGGTAGGAAATAAACATGGGACGTAGATAAAATAAATAAATAATGCAATGCATGAAGAAATATTATCGTAAACCTAAGTAGGAGCTGGTGGTGGCTCCTAAGACTAGCTCTGTAGCATTTGGTTTCTCAGTTTAATTTTAGTGCCTGCATGTGTGTTCGTTACACAATGGCTTGAAACATTAAATGGTTATTTGTGTGCAGGAAACAGCTGTTAAGGGTCAAGTTCATTTCCTTCCACCAGAATTCTTTTCAGTGGAGAAAGTTGTGGGGGGAGGGCAGCTGTGCATCATTGAATGCTGAGTAACTATGTGGACCTTTGTATGGGTGATATACACTCACTTTTGAATCGCTTCTTAGAATGTCAGTGGTCGAAACAGAATGCATGTGGAATGCAGATTCCATCACTGAGCTGCAGCCCTTCCTCTTATCTTGAGCTAGCTCTCTGAAATACCTCTGTAAGCTGAACATTGACTTTGCAGTATGGAGTGGATGAGGGGCCTTATTTGCCAGGACCAATTCTCTGTGCTTTGTTTAAGATCTTTCTGCTAAAAGGGAGGATTTGGAAGCCTAATATTTATTCTGTAGCATCACTTGAGGTAATCATGTGATTTGTTCAGTCACACACAGAGCATTGTTCCTGCTGCTCAGTGATAACAAATGGCACAGTTTTAATGTGTTGCAGATGTCTGTAATGGTGTATCAGGACACTGGAAAGCTTCCAGAGAAGGAAACCTTTGCTACAGAAACTCGCGTGCCAGAGGCTGAAGCCGGAAATCAGTTCAGTCCATAATTGCATACTTTGCTATGGTGTAAATGGAGCTAAAGCCCTAAATCTCAATTTGAGGTACATTGTGCAGATGTTGGTCATTAGGACACTTCATCGGCTGCTCATTGCTCCTGCCTCATTTGCAATCACTTTAAGTGGCAAGGATACACACGAGTATGAATAATTTATTTAAAAACATAATGACTGCCTGAGTTTGAGCAGATTTTCTCACTGAGTTGTTTGATGATATCAGTTTGCTTGCCATTTTGTTCCGACTGCTCACTGCTACATTTCAGTATATGTAAAGTCCCATTGGCTGACTTGAAAGGAGTCATTGCAGCATAGGAAAAAAAAACCTGGTTTTCATAAGCATCTGGGTCACTGAAAAGCATTAAACTAGGTCAAGACAGGATCTGTAGCACACTTAACTTTGGGTCTCAGAGGGCAAAGGAAAGTGAGAAGAGTGCAATGGCCAAGTGAGGATGACCCCGCCGTTCGAGGAAATGAAGTCCTTTGCCATCTACGTGCACTTACGGTGCCAGCAACTTTCTCCCTTGCCCTTTGGCCCACCCATTGCAGTCCGCACCACAGACCATGAGAATGCCGTTCTCAGGATGCCCTTCACCTGCAGTCCGAACATGGGGCAGAAGAATGCCTTTGGTGACCTGCAGAAGCCCTTCCTAGATGAAAATGAAAATACTTACACCTTGCAATTAGAGCTATTGGCCTCAATGTGATCCCTTCCCCACTTGCACTTTCTGCCTGCTCTGCATGTGATTGAGACTGCGGATCATTCAGGGGAGTGAAGGCAAAAGCCACTCTCATATGTGTGCAGTGTTTTTTCCCAAGGCTCTCCACCAAGACGTGCCTGTAATTAAGTAAAGAAAAACGGAATATGCCTGCATGCTGCATGTTTATGGAATGGCTGCTTTGGTTTTAAGTTGGTGGCCATCACCATCTGCTGATAGCAAATATTGTGACTCTGTGCTTTGTGAAGCAGAGCTTACTTCATCTGTCCTGGAAAACCCGCCATTCCACTTCATCAGATGACCTCAGATTTGCGGTGGCCTCACTTAGCTGGTACAGGTACCTAGAGAATTGTAGTGTTTATGTCCTGAAAACAGGTCCCATGACTTTTAAAAGGTCCCCATCAATGATAAAGCCAGCCAGTTATCAACCAGTTATCCATATCCACAGCCTTCTAGGTCTGGGTTCCCCAACCTGGCCATGGCTTAGTGGTAAAGCAGCTGCTTTGCATGTAGGAGGTTGCCAGTTCAATCCCTGGTAGGGCTGGAAAATTCCTGCCTGAAACCCCAAAGAGCCACTGCCAGTCAGTGTGGGCAATGCTCAGCTGAATCGATGTTCTAGTTGTTCTACTTCAGTCTGTATAAGGCAGCTTCTTATAGTCCCAAAATCCAGTCCTCCCCCCACCCCAAGATGTACTGTAACTCCAAGCATTTCCAGTCAGGACTGTTTTCGTCCATGTAACTTTGCATAAAGGTTCTTCCTTCGCCATTTCAAACCTGGTAGCCATCATTCATCCATTCATAACCTTCAGCTTCAGACCTTGGTGACTTTTCAGCTGGTGTTGAATGCCACAAATTATTTTCTGATGGGAATTGATTGCCATGAGTTGCAATTGCATGAATTGCAGCAATAACTCCTCTTCTACGTTTACTACCTCTCCAGTCTAAAATAAAACGGATTGTGGCCCACGTGCTTCCTCCTTCACACTTACACTCCAGCAAGCCCTTTTAAATGTACCACATCATGGTCGTGAGGCCTCCGTGAGGTGTTTTTTTGAGGGGAGCGGGAGGGAGGCATTGGTGGTTTGTCCCAGCCAGTGACTAAGCGTGCTGTAGATTGTATGGAAGCCTCTTGCACTTAAGGGCAGGATGATCGATGATGATGATGGAATTGATACACATGCACTTACAGATGAAATATACAAATATATGGCATGGTTTTCCCCTCCGTGAGGCCTGAGGGCCGCTGGTGGCACCCTCTGAACCAGGCCTCTCTAGCTTTGCCTTGTTGCTTGCTTAGCGGTGTTGTCATCTGGCTTTTGTAAGTGGCTTTGGGAGTAGGGGATCCAGAGGTCCACTGCTTGTCACTTACAAGATGACTGGGACAAGAAAGGGGAGGGAAATGCAGGAGCAATCGGATGATTAGCTTGGTAGCATAAGAACCCAAGAGACAAAGCACAATATGCTTCACTGCATAGAGGAGAAATTGAGGAGCGGATGTGTGAGAGAGGACAAGCAATGGCGACCTTGTGTGGGACTTGCAATTGCGTCTAGAGCCAAAGTGACTTCTGCTTGAGAAATAGCCAAGATCTCCGAGATGAAGTATGAACATGGAATAAAGCAGTATAGTTTGCAATTAAAGCAAAATAGTTATTTAAAAAACTGATACTGTATAATTAAATACTAGTCTGTTTTAATTTCAAGTACAGAAGAAGGAAGGGGCAACAAGAGACCATTTTACTGCTTTTGGACCATTAAGTTTTATCCCTGAATTTGAATAAAAAATCATTCTTCCCATTCTAAATTTCAGGTCTATATCAGCTGGATTATATAGGCTCCTTGGGGGAGAATCTTGAGCATATCTGAATATTAAAAGGTCTGACACACCAAATGAGCAGCATTGACAAGGCTGGCGTGGCACGGTGAGCAGTGTCGGGCTGGGTTCCAGTCCCCACTTGGTGGTGAAGCTCACTCTGTGGCTTTGAGCCAGTCACAAACTCTCAGTCCTACCTCCCTCAAAGGGTTCTTGTTGTGAGCATATAATGGAGCCATGTAAGATGCCCTGGCTTCTTCACAATGGGGGGGGGGGGGGAGGCAGAATGTAAACAAAATAGCAACATGGGCTATTCTTACTGTGTTGGCAACAATTTGACCACTTTCTTAATTGCTGATTGGTAAGCATAAGTCTCGAAAGGTACAGGGGTTCACTGTATTCGGTTGCCTGCCTTAAAATATAGTTCTTCTCTGCATTGCCTGGGGTGTCTTACTGGTGTGACACACAAATTACTGGTGTGTCTGCAGAACACATAGGTGGTCCCACGGACTGTTGGAGCAGCGAGTTAAAGACAGTGCAGTATAGTTTCTTTAGCACTGTGGGGTAGCCTAGCTTTCAGGAGTCAAAGCTATGGGGCCAACTAAGGTTGGTTTTGACTGCTTCATGATTTGGGGGGAAATGCAACCAGTTTTAACAACCACCTCAAACAAAATGTCGGGATGGTGACAAGGGAATGATTCTAGGAACATCTCAGGAGGATACCTGGATAGTATCTCCAAGCAGCATAGTAATAGGGAAGGGATTCATACTGTCCACTTCCCCTCATGTGTGTTTCTGGGACAATAGGATTTCCTCCTAGACACTCCAGCTGTTGTCGTGAGGTCATCTCACAGATCCTTACTTCCTCATTTTTGTGGTCCCCTTTGAACGCAGTCTTGAAGTATGAACTGGCAGACCTCGTTCTGGGTTTGTTCTGGCTGTTGCTTTCCTACAGTACTGCAATCTGACAGTGACTGTCAGGTTGGATGCCACTTTAAACCATGGGTTATGGCTGAATGGATCTGTATGTGAGGGAACAGTGGGCTGGTACAGGCAGCTGATTCACGCTGCCCTTTGGGTAAGTGGAGGAATAAAGTAGGACAGGAAGAGCTTCACATGATGTCTGAACCTAGGATTATGGTTTATTGTTGTAAACTGCCAAGAGAGCTTTGGCTATTGGGCAGCATAGAAATGAAATAAATAATAACTGTGGCCAAAGTCTGGCCCAGATCATAAGCCAGCTTTAAATCAAGTTAGATAGATAGGCCAAAATGAATTTCCATCAACCACTAGCCATTGCAACTGGTACACATAATGCAAATATACAGTAAAGTTACCAAATTGAAAATTATAACAAAATATGCCTAGAAACACCACAGTGAATCTTACCTTAATAACAGTTGTTCAATTTGTTATTATTGAGTGCTGGATTGTTTGGGTGCAATAAATGAAAATCTCATATTGAAATGTCAGGTGAATTAAGGGTGAAGCAGCTGTGAATGAGTTCCTTACACTAATATGCTACTAGTTCATATTCTGGTTTGTTAAGCCAAAATTCATGGTGCAAAGTAATGTGTGAAGAAAGCCCATGTGTCATTTCATCCTGTTCCACCCTACCTCTGTGAGCCTCCCCATAACCCCCTGCAACCTTAATTAAGTGGAATCTTGTTATATTATTGAAATAAATATATCTGTTAACTGTAGAGTAGCAATTTAACCAGATACCAGCAGAGGGCATATATGCTTTCGAAAAGGCCACTGTGTATGTGCACCATTTTAATTACACAGGTTATGCTTGTATTTCTTTTGCAACTCCTTTGCTAGATTTACAAGTAAATTCTTTACACTATAAAATAATTAGGCTTAAAAACTCTCATAACGTGAATTGTATTTGATCAGAGGCATTTCACTGTAAGTGGCAGCTGAAGAATGGCGGTATGCAGGAATGTAGCTGACACTTGCAAAAGGCTTTGTGAGCCTTTACCCGGGATTCTGTGAAGTATCTCCAGAATATTAAGCAATGTGGTGTTTTGGTACTTATTTATATGTTAATGAGGGATGCATTAAACATCTTTTGAATGCCTGGTATACTTTAAAAAAAACTCCCATTGACATTAGTAGGTTAGCAAATAGTCCAAGAATGTGTGCTGCTTCCTGCAAGCGAGCCACTGGCAGCCGTCCTCAGTGTGCCCCACAGCCCTTGAGGGTGGCTTTCAGAGGCTTCCCAGTGGTGTGTCAAGTCCCAGCACTGGGACTCAGTCTGACAGCAGGGCGCTGGGGAACCTCATAGAAACACGGAAACTGAGCAAGTCAGGAGGAGTCTCCCCGGTGCCACCCGGCTCCAGTCATAACATGCCTACCGTGTGCAAGTCTAGCCTATCCTTGAACACCCTCACCAAAGGAGCTTCAACCACTCCCGTGGAAGCCCATTCCATACCCTTGGGGTCCTAACTGTCAGGAAGTACTTCCTGGCACCCACCTTGCATCTTGGTTCCCTGGGCTTTGTTCCATTAGAGCATGTCCTGCCTTCCTCTGCAGGGCAGAAGAGATCTCTACCCACCTCTGTGTGATACCCTGTCATGTACGTATATGTCACCAACAGATCCCCTCAGAGTCTCTTCTTCTCCAGGCTGAAAAGATCCAGCTCCCTCAGTCTTGCCTCATACAGCTTTCCTTGCAATCTGGCTGCCATCCTTGTGGCCCAACGCTGCACTGACTCTAACCTGGCTATATCCTTCCTGTAATGTGGAACCCTGAACTGAGCACAATACTCCAGTTGAAGGCGCACCAGAGTCATATAGAGTGGTAGTAATACCTCTCTTGATCTAGAAGCCACACTTCTGGCTATGCAATCAAGGGTGGCATTCACACTCTTGACCGCCGCGTCACACTGCTGACCTCAACTGAGGTCAAATTGTGAGTTGGCAGCAGTAGTTGCTGCTCCACTGCTGCTTATTGTGGCAACAAGCCCCTTTTGGGACCAATGTTGTGGTGTACAGTGGAGATCATGGCTGCCTTGCTGCCCACAAAAAGCCCAGGAAGGGGGGAGCCTCACCAGTCTCACTGCCTCTGACAGCACCCCAGAGTTGGATACATCAAGGGCAGCTCTCAGAAGCTCATGATTGTTGTGGGGAGGATGGAAACCTTAGTGTAGGAGGACTGAGTGGAAAATAGGGGCCCATTGCCCATGACATGCCTGATCATCTGTTGAAATGTGGAACCTCAAGCATTGACCCACAGTGTGTGGCTTATGCTACAGTATGAGATGAAGGGTCATCTAAACCTACTAATTGCCTCACTGGATTAACTAGCATGGTATTAGAAACTCAGCCTGGTAGGCATTAAATGTATTTTTCCCAAGCATCAACGTTGCACTTAATGTTCCCATATTGCTCTGGAAGGCTATTTCTGGGCTGGGTCTCTCCCAACAAGAGTCTTGAACACAGCCGTCCCCAAGGCAAAAGGTTTGTGGTAGTAATGCCTGATCTCCTTTTAAAGTCATCCAGGTTGGTGAGCATCATTTCTTCATAGCAGAGAATCTTTTAATTTTGGAGGGTTTGAGGAGACTCAGTGCATTCAGACACCCTTCTTGTGAGAGTGTCGGGGCCCAAAACAATGGGGTGCTTTGTGTGGGGCTGACCTAATAGTAGGCTTACCTCCATATCAATCGATTTATTGTGTGATGGGCAATAAATTGTGCCAAGACCACATGATGACATATCTCGAAACCATAAGAAGCGCAGAGTATAGCATTGGCACTCAAAATTGCAAATATCAATCAATTTGTGTTTCAAAATAGCTCGGGGCTGATGTTGGCCCCTGCGATACCAACCTTTGTGTCTGCACGGCAGGAGCTGTCAGTCTAAAAGAAACATTTCCAGCTGCAGCTGCCCATAAGACTTCATGGGAGAGAACTCTGCGATACATATCCAGCCACAATGGCGGGACCTGCACAGATGCGGGCTAGCAAATGGCACCTCCGAGGGCATGGGATGGAGGCTCGAGCAGTTTCAGGACACCTTGTATCCTGGCCAGCCCAGTCACTTCCTCTCTGCTCCCACTCCATTCTATCCCTCCGTGAAGTTGCGTTTTTTCCATGCCAGCTGCAAGAAGCATCAGAATTCTGACTCCCAGCTCTGAATCTGGAACCTGGTCTCCAGCCTTGGAGCTGAGAACCCAGACAACTCTTTTGTCTTCCACCTCAGAGGATATATGGGTGGGGGAGGGGGGAGCACAGGATTGTCCCCTTAGTTTTAAATTTAAGCAGTGCTAAACAAATTTACTACTATAATTGTAATAAATTAATGCTTTCAAAGCATCATTTAATCTGTCTTTCTGAATATTTGACAGATTAAATGACAAGCCCTCAGCTAACCTCAGTCTGGTATGTTTGAGTTGGGATAATGCCAAACATCTAAATTTGATATTTTTTCCAGTTCATTTCAGGACTGATACCTCAAAATGGGAAACTATCTCTTAGAAATCTTACACAGATGCCAGCAGCAAGAGCAACAGAACAAATTAAGGAGAAAGTGGTAACAAGCAAACACAAATGAAAAGGTTTCTTAAATGGCTTCTTTGTCAACTGAATCACTATGCTGAAAAGGACAGTCAGCTAGCCTTACCACCCCCCCCCCCCCCGGGCCTCTGCTCCCCTGCTCTCAGGCAGCTTCTTTTAGATATTAACTCTCTACACATTATCCTATATCCTAATACACATTACTGTGGTTCCCACATAATGCTAAGCCATACTGCAGTCTTGTGCCTCTTAAGGTTTCTTAAGCAGCTACAAACAAAAACTAGAAGCCAGTTTGTTATTGGCTTGCAAAGTCGGCCTTCTTTGAACCATACCTTGCTGTGATGTTTGAATCCAGAATCATGGCCTGCCCCTGGCTTGTTTGAACTGTGTTCTCTGCTAAAACAGACACCTGGAAGTGAATCTGGAAGCGAAATATTCCGAAGCCTGGCAAAATGAGCAGGAGAGAAAGGAACCAAAAAAAAAAAAAAAAAGGTGGGGGAACAAGCCACAATTTCTTTGCTCATCCACAAAACAATTGATGATCGAAGCATGAAGTTATGATTGATATAAACTATGGCTTACTGTTCATTGACTATGTTAAAGCCTTTGATTGTGTGGATCACAACAACTGTGGCAAGTTCTTAAAGAGATGGGTTGGTTCTGATTGGTTCAAAATTGAGAAAGGAGTTCAGCAAGGCTGTAGACTGTCGCCCTGCCTATTTAACTTATATGCAGAGCACATCATGAGAAAGGCTGGGCTAGATGAATCACAAGTTGGAATTAAGAAATATCAGAAATATCAACAACCTCAGATATGCAGATGAAACCACTCTCATGGCAGAAAGTGAAGAGGAACTAAAGAGCCTCCTGATGTGGGTGAAAGAGGAGAGCACAAAAGTTGGCTTGAAACTCAACATCAAGAAAACTAAGATCATGGCAACCGGTCATATCACTTCCTGGCAAATAGATGAGAAAGAAATGGAGGTAGTGACGGATTTTATTTTCCTGGGCTCCAAGATCACCACAGATGGGGACTGCAGCCTAGAAATTAAAAGACGCTTGATCCTTGGGAGTAAAGCTATGGCATATCCTAGACAGTATACCAAAAAGCAGTGACATCATGCTGCCAACAAAAGTGCATACAGTCAAGGCTATGGTTTTCCCAGTTCCAATGTATGGCTGTGAAAGCTGGACCATAAGGAAGGCTGAGCACCAAAGAATTGAGGCCTTTGAATTGTAGTGCTGGAGGAGACTCCTGCGAGTCCCTTGGACCACAAGGAAATCAAACCAGTCAATCTTAGAGGAGATCAACCCTGACTGTTCTTTAGAAGGTCAGATCCTGAAGATGAAACTCAAATACTTTGGCCACCTAAGAAGGAAGGACTAACTGGAGAAAACCCTAATGCTGGAAACAATTGACAGCAAAAGAACAAGGGGACGGCAGAGGGTGAGGTGGATAGATGGAGTCACTGAAGCAGTCGGTGTGAGTTTAAGTGGACCCCGGGGGATGAGGGAGGACAGGAAGGCCTGGAGGAGTGTTGTCCATGGGGTTGCGATGGTTCGGACATGACTTCACAACTAGCAACAACAGCTTACTGTTACATGTGAATGCAGCTATTGCACTGTTAGTAGAAGAGAGAGATGATGGAGACAAGCCACACAAAAATTATTTTGCCCCCATGCGATCTGACCTTTTGTATTATTTTTCTAATGAGATCACAATTTATATTGAAGTACACTTGGTGCTTTTTTAAAAAAAGAAAGAAATCTAGATATATTAATATATTTTAGTATCTTCGGTCTGATCCTTAGCAGTTATCCATGAATCTCTGATTTTTCCCATTTTGACAGGTGCTGCTTTCCTGATGCTCCATGTTTTCTTCCCTGTCCCATCACTCTGCCTCCCCGCAGCTACGTGAGAAAGTAGCACTTGCATTCCGTACCATAATGTGCTGACAGTGTTTTAAACCTTTGGAAATGTTAACTGGGCAGACAGTGTTATGTGCTTCAAGACTTGCTTTATACTGTTTTATTTTTCTTTAGTGATTTTGGTTAGCAACTAGATTTATTTTAAATAATACCAAAGGTTCTGTTTGATTTAGCATAAATATTTCCATTTTGTAATTTACATCAAGTGACAAGGTCTAGAAAGCTGAATTTAGCTGAATCCATTTTGTTTTCTGTGGAAGCAGTGGAATTTTAATTGGCTTTACTTCTCATGTGTAATATCTGCTTACATGTGGAATTCAAGGAGAATAAAGCAAATCCTTCCCTACACATTAAAATTAGGGCTTGCAGGGAGGCCTACTTTTGTGACAGATTTTTCCCAAGACAACCCATTTATGAATTTTCACAAAGCATGGAAGAGAGAATTATGCATCCATTTTAAATGTATTCAGTGCAAGCCAGATTTTTTCCCCCCAAGATGTGTCAAAAGGCAAACTGAATGCACTCAGCTGAGAAATCATTTAATTTAAAAGCAAAAATTCCAGAGGGGTAGCTGCAAAAGTAAAAAGAGACTTGTGCTACTGGAAAGGCTGACAGATTTCTTGTGGTATAAACTTTTGTGGTCCAGAATTCCCTAATTCCCTCTTGTACCTCAAGTTCATTAATTAGGTAATTTGGCACCCCATTGTTTTAGGCATTGTCCCTCTCACAGGAAGTGTGAAAGTCTCCTCAAACCCTTTGAAAATATGGAAGCCTTTGTCATGAAGTAATGATGGTCACCAATTTGGATGGCTTGAAAGGGAGACTAGACATGAGCCCAACTCATTTCAGTGGTCCTATTCTTACGCTGGACCAACGTTGGTTACTGCCCATGGGAGTAAAAGCCATTAATGGCTAGTAGTCACATTGGCTATATTTTATCTTCAGTGCCAGATTGTCTTTGAATTCTGATTGCTGGGGAACATGACCTGGAGGGTGCTATGCAGGGCCAGTCCTGCCATTAGACAGAGTGAGGTGGTAACCTCAGGCAGCAGGTGGAGGATGATGTGGCAGGTGTAGCAACAGCAGCTGCTTAGTGGTTTCCTCTCTTGGTTTGCAAAGTCTGTGCATCCCAAGCAGCCTGCCCTGCACTTCTAAACTAGCCTGCAGCCCTGAGGAGAAGTAGAGGATGCTTCCCGCCACCAGTGTTGAGGTAAGGTTCATTTGCAAGTCTGTGAGTCTCTGAGTGGGTCTGGCAATAGATCTGGTCCTTTGCCCAGTGCAGCAAAATGTCTGAACCTCATGCACTCGCATGCTTCTAGTCAGCTTCTCCCAGGCTGATGGGCCCCTTCTGGATCCAGTGTTCTGATCCAGCACAATGTTTTGGGTGTTCTGATGGCACCAGACTTCCCAAAGAAAGCAAAATTTATTTGTGATTTCCAAGAAGTTAGTATTTACCATTACAAATTCTTGAAATACTAATGGTAATTCTAAACACTAATAATTCACTAATATCCCAAATAAATATGCCAGAAGGCATCAAGAATGATATCCCCGCTGATGCCACAACTGTTGATCTAGCTGATCCTGAGCTGTTCACTGTTTTGAGAACAGCTCATCTCTACAGATCAATGGAGATTGCATTTAATCACACATGCAATGTTGGGAAAATGAAGAAAGTTTGCTGCGGCAGTGAAGTTTTCAAGAAAATATGTTTTCAAGCGAGTCTGGCAACTGCAGCGACTGAAAGCACCATCTATAAGGTGGCAGGACTGCAACCTCATAACTTACGTATTTCCTTCTTTATTTGTAACACTGCTCTTTCCTCTCAGCCTCCTTGGTCTCCTTCTTAGTGTCAGTCTCCCCACCTCCCACCCCCAGTTAAAATAACCCTGCTAATGTAAATTCCAGAGCAAATGCAGTCCACTGTATTTATAATGCCAGCTCCAAGGAACAGGGGTGGGAGACTGTGGCTTCTGACAACCTTGCGGTGTAGCTCACACTGAAGATGGCACATCAAGCTCCAAGCCATTTACATCAGCGCTGCAGTGTTACTCATTCCTTTTAAGTTCACACTGCAGACTGAGCTGGGAGAACCCTTCAGTGTAGTCCACATTTAATCTGCATGTTGGAGGTGGGGATGAGGCTGGTTTGGATTTCCCGTCAAACCCTTACTCAAGTTTCAGCAAAGGCTGATCTGCATAAATTGACCCCTCGGATCTACCAGGCCAAATGCAACATTCAGTTGCACAAAGAAGCATCATATTCCCTTGTCTTACATGTAGACTGACTGCACTTTTAGCTGATTTGAATCCGTTTCTAAAAATTGTGCCTGAAGGAAAAGCCAAACCAGAGCAGGAATTCCTGTCTGCAAGGCTAACTTCAAAAACTGCATGGAGACTGTCGATACAAGTGTTTAAAGATAGACCTCAGATTTCAAAATACGGTGAGATGAATGTGTATGGTCATACGTTCCTATCAAAACCAAGGGAGAGACCCCCTCAAGTAGAGTATAATAAGAAGAGGTAGAAAAGTGATACCCAGAGTCGATCACAGTTCTTAGGAAATGGTAATGCTACAGCCTGTGGTGCGCCTGGGGGCTGCCTGCACACACCAGTTGCTGAGGAGCTTGGGCAGGAGGAGGCCTGGCACCCATCATCCCTGAGCAATCTTGTGGCCACCTGGCTTGCCACTGCACGTACAGAGCATGGCACTAGATGGGCCTTTGGCCTGATCCAGCATGGCTTTTCTTCTGTTCTTAGATTCCAGTCATCTTCATAAAGCTTTCTTTCCCACAATGCTCCATGACTTCTGCCCTCCCTCTGGTTTTTCATTCTATCTCCCCTTCAACAATGAGTTCCCATTCCAGCATTCCATGAGTGCTGCGCACACTCAGTTCCCATTGAGATTTTTTTTTTTAACTTCACCCCATCCCTTAGGGGTTCCTTTTTTGTACTTAAAAAATCTGCAAAACTTGGGGTTTCCCTGGCCCTGCTGGTATTTCCTTGTGTGTAAGCAAGCAAGCTACTTTTATCAATGTTGGCTACAGAAGAATTTCCACTTGAAATTCGCCCTGCTGCTTCTCTGTTTAGCTTTGGAAACAGGGTTCATAGATTTAATGGAATGCTTGTTTTGTTTGCCTACAACTCCTCATGTCCTTAAGTGTCAGGAAGAATCACTCTGTTCATTTTATTTATGCCATTTGCCTTTTTATATCCACCTTCATTATCTGCCTTCAGGACACTCGGAAGCTTTTTTGTTTTGAGGACAGCGGATGAGTTTTCAGAAGGCTGGCTTATTTGTTGTCAAGAAGCGAAAACAAAAACCCCCAACCCTGGGACGAAAGGCCTTCTGTCTGAATATGCCCAGCTCTTACACTCAAAGGACATGACTGCTTTCCACCAACACAGTGCGTCAGCTGGGGCAGGCACTATTTAATATATTCATACATTGTGGTGCACTGCCTCTTTAAGGGGCAAGCTCAGGAGATTCAGTGTTAGCAGATCATGTGAGAGAAATAAATGAGGTATCCGCTTCCCCTCTTTTGGGCAGAAGCCCATAGGAGCGACTGGGCTTGCATAACCTACTGAAAGGCCAAGACCATTGTGGTCCTATATGAAATGGTACAGAAAAGGCGACCAAAATGATGAAACAGTTGAAGCAGGAAACAAATATCCAATCTTAAAATGGACATTTAAGGCAACTTTCCATCATTCTCTTCTAGGATACCTATTTTTGTTTGAGGAAAAGTTCACTGTAAATTCAAATTGAACTTATTTGATGCAATGCTAGCTCTCTCTCTCTCTCTCTCTCTCTCTCTCACTTTCTCTCTCTCTCTCATATATATATATATATATATATATATATATATGCAAATGTCTTGTGTTAGACTAATGTGACTACCCGTATAGTAAAATTTACAGTAAAACTTTCTGCCAAACAGTCTGAAGACCTATTTTTGGAATAGTTTCCACCAGACAAAATTTATTTGTCGAACTCTCACCTAAGGGAATCATAAGAAAGTCATGGGAAATGTGTGCAACCCTGCAATCCATGACATGGCCGATTTGTCTATTGACTGCTAATTTCGTCTCTGTTGTGAGATCCGGCTTTCCAAGAGTCACTCCAAATACACAAATGCCTCTTTTTACAGCATTATTGTCTGTCTGAGACACTTGTCAAGTCTCACCTGGATATTTTACAGATAGATTTGCTTAAAAAGGAAGCATGAGGTTCCTAATAGAGACTTGACAGCTGAGACGATCCCCCCTGTTCTGGTCCCTATCATTATCTCGTTGTTCATCTTGTTCTGAATTTGTATGTCTAATATTTAATCCAGAATTAGAGCAATCATGGTTTGCCATAGCTTTGAATTCTCCCTTCAGCTTGGAAAGAGCAACTCCTTCCGCATAAGCCTGCCTATATGGTACAGATATCACTGTAGCCCCCAAACTGTGGAAGTTGAGTCTGTGGTTACAAGAAGAAGGCCATTGTCTGGAGTGTAGTCTGGGCATCAATTATCTTTTACTCTCCTCCACCTACCTTTTAAAAATAAAGCAAGTCTTCTTTGCTGAGCCCCAGTGCCTTCTCTGTGGCAGCCAGCTGCTGTGCTACTGCAGAAGTTACTCCTGGCAGGCAGCAGCTTCACAAGGATTCACAAGGACACATGTGTGACTCCTCAATCTGCTTGGAGCAGCCATACCCCTTCAGGTCCTTCCTTTGAGCAGAAGGCTTTCGGAGCCAGCCTGATGCCCAGAGTCAAGCAGTGCTAGCATCCCCCCTTGGAGGGAAACTGCTGCAAAAAATTGCCTCACCTCCTTGAGCTGAGCAATCGGAGGCAACACCTTCCGTCCTTATGGGAGAGGGTTTTCCAGGCAAGGTGCAAGATTGATTGATTGATTGATTGATTTGGGGTATTTATATGCCGTCCTATTGCAAAAGCCTCAGGACGGGTTACATAAATAGAATACAAATATCAACATAAATAAATTATTGACCCACTCTGGCTGCAGTTAAACTATAATAGTAAAAAATACAATATTGAAACTTATTAAAATATTGATGAAATAAAAAGGTCTGATGAAATAAATGTTGTCCAGGTATCCGTGCAGGCGCTGCTTTTCTGCCTTTTTTAAGGATATCAGAGGATGAGAAGGGACAGTAGCAGCTCCAGGCTCCGTGACAAATGGTTCCTTGGTCTTTGAAGGTGTGTGTGTCATCTGTCCTTTGTGTGTATGGTTTAGCTCATGTTGTGCATGTATGATTTAGTCTGGGGTATGTGTGTCTGGCCTGGGATTTGAATGTGTGTGTGTTTTCCAAAGGCTGTTTTTCTGTCTGCCTCTGAGAATATTGAGCTTTATTTTAATTATTTTAATTATCATTGTTATTAGTGTGGCCATTGTTATTGTAGTGTGTGTGTGAAGGGGAAGTGTCTGTGTGGTTTGCAAATAATTCCTGCTGATTTCCCAAGGGATTTACTCCTCATTATGATTACTGCATGCAAAGGAACGTTCATGCTTTCTCCTGAGCAATCTAATCTTTACTTCTTTTGAGATATGCATGATCTGGAATTGTGTATTGTGCTGATTCTGAGTAGGTCTGCATTGGATTGATGGCTGCATTATAATGGATATACATAGGTATAGATTTTTGGATAGTTTCTAAACCCACTCCTGTGTTCCAAAGACTGTTTTTCTAGGTGGCTCTGAGAACATCATATCTTATTTTAGGCATCATTATTTTTCCCAGTATGACTTTGCAGATTTTCTCCTCCCACCCTCCTTCCTGGAGTCACTTGATTCTCTGTGGAATGGAAGCTGTTGCTAAAAGAGTGGACTGTGGGTCCAGAAAGGTACTTTTGT
This sequence comes from Varanus komodoensis, assembly GCF_004798865.1. NCBI lineage: Eukaryota > Metazoa > Chordata > Lepidosauria > Squamata > Varanidae > Varanus > Varanus komodoensis. Next base: position 14,128,955 of record NW_025336347.1, on the reverse strand, counting down.
GTGGCTCTGTGATTTCCCATCCCTCCTCCTTTGCCTGTCTTGTGCCTCTGGGTTCTCTTTCTGTGATATCGACTGAGATGGTTGGGGATCCGAAGGCTTCTCCCTCAATGCCCCTTGGCCTTGGCCTTGCTGACTGGCTCTTCCTCCAGCTCTCAGGCTAAGCACCAGCCTCCCTGGCTGTCATGGATAAGTGCCCTGCCCTCTGGAAGGACAGTCACATGGAGGCGGCAGGGCTTCAGGGTGACACAGAGCAATGAAGACACAGAGCAATTCATCTGTCCACCCCTGTGTCATCTATGCGACTGGCGGCAGCTCTCCAGTTTCTCAGGCAGAGGACTCCTGTGGAGATGCTTTTGCATGTAAGGCGTGTGCTTTGCCACGGAGCTATAGCCTTTCTGCACTTCTCAGGCATTTGTATTTCCCCTGGCCTTTTGAAATGTAAGTTGATTATGGTTTCATTCTGCTGCTTAAGCTTTTACTTTTTCTACTATTTTACTGTTGCTATTTATTTTTATTGTCCTGAACTGTTTTGATGCTGTGGAAACCTATCCTGCAGAGCAGAAATTTTCTAAGAAAAATAAACGTGCATTCCCATTTTATGTTAACAGTACAGAGGTGCACTGATAAAACTGAGCTATCCTGACTAGCAGCCACTGATAGCCTTATCCTACACGAACTGGTCTAATCCTGTTTTGGAGCTGTCCAATGTGGCCACTATCTCTGTATTTTGTAAAAGTGAGTTTTGCAGCTTGATTGTGCAGTGCCTAAGAAGTATTTCCTTTTTCCTGTCCTACATCTCCCTCCTCAGGGTCATTGGAGGGAGAAGCTCCTCCCCACCTAGGAGCATAGGAGGCTACCTTATCCTCAGTCAGACCATGCATTCATCTTGTCCAGTAATGTCAACATTGACCCAGTTCAAACATAATGTTCAAGGTGGATAAGCGCAAGGTCTTGCACTTGGGGCATAGGAATGGGTGTCATAATACAGGTTAGGGGACAAGTGGCTGGAGAGCAGCACTTGTGAAAGGGACCTCGGGGTGCTGGTTGACTGCAGGCTGAACATGAGTCAGCAGTGTGATGCGGTGGTCAAGAGGGCGAACGCCACCCTTGGTTGCATAGCCAGAAGCGTGGCTTCTAGATCGAGAGGTATTACTATGACTCTACACAACTCTGGTGTGTCCACAACTGGAGTATTGTGTTCAATTCTGGGCTCCACATTACAGGAAGGATATAGCCAGGTTGGAATCGTTGCAGTATAGGGCCACAAGGATGGTGGCTGGTTTGCCGGGTAAGCCATATGAGGAGAGACTGAGGGAACTGGGTCTTTTCAGCCTGGAGAAGAGGCTGGCAGGGGGCATCACATGGAGGTGGGTAGAGACCTTTCCCCTGCAGAGGAGGACAGGCCACGTTCCAACGGAGCAAAGCTCAGGGAACCAAGGTTCAATTTGGATGCCAGAAATTACTTCCTGACAGTGAGGACCCCGAGGGTATGGAATGGGCTTCCAAAGGAGGTGGTTGAGGCCCCATTGATGAGGGTGTTCAAGGATAGGCTGGACATGCACATGGTGGGCATGTCATGAGCAGAGCCGGCTGGAGCCGGGGGTCAGACTAGAAGGCTTGGGAGGCCCCTTCTGACTCGCTCTGTTTCTGTGTTTCTATATGGCATCCCATGGGTTTCTGGACACAAGTGGGAGCAAACAGACATTTTTCCTGCACAATGTTCATCAATTTGCTTTCAGTTAGTAATCTATCATCACCCCAGTAGTAGGTTCTGAGTAACTGAATGCTGTCTAAATTAAGCGTTTAAGGGTTGTTTGTGGGTTAAAAACCTACAGTTAACCTACAATTTGTTCTTGGGCTAACTCTGGATTGTTTACTACCGAACAACCCAGAGACCAGGTTTGCATAATCACTGCAGTCCTCCATGATTTATTTCAGCCACAGTGAATTGTGGCACAGGCCAAGCCACTTTCAAATCATGATCATGGTTTGTCATGGGGTTTTGGCATGGTTAACGAACCACAGAGAACCCATTGGTTGTGTTAGGATTGTACGTGATTTGTTGACCTCTTCAGCTTTCAAAATGCCCACCCCCCCCCCAAACACACACACCCAGCAGTTGGCTGGGACAAAAGTAAGAGGCATGCCAGGGACAGCATTTGCTCTGGTTCACCTCCACCAATTCTTGGGTTAAATGGACCACAAATGGGAGTGATGTGTGAACCAGGTCACTAAGCAGCAGCAACAACTCTCCAGGATTCCAGGAAGAGGTTTTCCAGCCCTACTTGGAGAGATGCCAAAGGCAAACCATACCTGGGACATTCTGCATGCGAAGTATCTGCTCTTCCACCGACCCGTGTTTCCTTTCCAGTTCATCCAAGAGCAGGGTCCCCCCAATTTTTTTCTAAGCCCTTTCCCTTGTTAAAAGAAGTGGCTGGAGTGCAGGGATAGCAGTATGTGAGAACCAAGACCCCCTTCTGAGTTCTACTTTCTGCATATCATCATCATCATCAAATTCTAGCCCCCATTGTAAGTTGTGGAGCTTAATGGAGGTTTAATGAAAAACCTATGCATAAAGCTTAAGAGGAGCACTGTATAAATAATAGCAATACTAGCCTCAATGGTAGTTTTCAAATTTAGAAACTCCGTGCAATAGTATATTTGTGATTTCCCCTCTTAGGAAATTTATTCTTTGTACACAATATAACAAGAGCTCCCAAGAGGGCTGATTTATTTACGAGTAACAAAACAATTCTCCAACCTGCCTAATCTAATTGCTTTTTAATGTTGCAAAATAATGTACCAAGCAATGCATGTGTTAATCAGCTAATTGAATGGTCAGAAACAGAGCAACACTCAGTTCTTTTAACCAGATTTCTTTTATTTGAAGCAAGAGAGTATAAATAGTTTGCACTTGCGACAGATTATGGGTGAATTTACATGTTTGGTCGTCTCTTCTTCACTTGCCTTGCTCTTGGGCAAGTTGCCCAGTGTGGGGGAACTCTGTGCTGGTGCATGTGTCCCACTGGCCGATTGTCTTGTAGGAATGTGAGTGTATGTGTGGTACAAGCAGGGGAAGATGGTGCCGTTCTGGCCTATTTCTGTGTACGCTCAGTGCTCATTTTACACCTCGTTCGTAGTGGAGCTCTGTGTTTCAAGATCTACCCAAATCAAGCTGCAGTGGCAAAGAACATCCTCGATGGCCAATTTTTAGTTAATTCCGTGTTCCTTGCATGATCACTTGCAAATGTGAGACAGTTGAGCTAATGCGACATCAGTGGCTTTCATTTGGAAGTAGAACTATTTTTGAAATATTTTTCAAAAATAGAAATATTTTCTACAGAAGCAGTCACATATCTGTGGCTGGTACACACATGCCGCAGGGGGCTTAAAAGGGTTAATCTGCACTTTAGCCATGGTGTTGGTGGAGGAGGGGGGGGGGAGCAACATCATCATCATCATCATGCTGGCATTTGGATTCTAGAGGTTCAGATTCACAGAGTTCTGGTGAAGCCAACACAGACGGAAGCTCAGGTTGAAGAAATAATAATAATTCAACAAAAACCTAGCTGAGTGGAAATCCAGAAAGTGATGATCATGTCATCTTAATGAGTCTGGGCATCCAGCCAAGGTAATGTCTTGAATAAAACAAGAGAATGGAAGTGTCATTTTAAAATGAAGTTTGAATGAAGGGAGCTTCATAGGTGAATAAGTAAAATGAATTAAGAATAACATATTGTTTGTTTTATTAAACAAGTACTTTTCTTAAATACTTTTCTTTCCCTTAGACTAAGACACAGTGTCTTGTATCACTTTTTACTAAATTGTTAACTCCAGGAACTCTGCAGTTCATGTCAGTTCTTAGTCCAAATTTGCCCTTGTACCAATACAGTGGTACCTTGGCTCACGAACTTAATCTATTCCAGGACTCTGGTCGTGACCCAAATTGGTTGTGAGCCAAGTCAAATTTCCCCATAAGGGTCAATGTAAATAAGGTAAATCCGTTCTGCAAGTATTTTTTTTACTCACAAAAATGAGAAGCAAAGTGACAAAGTACAACCAATATCGCAGCCATCTCCCCCCTCAGTGATCGTGTGGGGGGGGTGGGGGGAGACGGGTGTGATCGCAGGCGTGCAGGGGGAGGCGGGCACAGGCACGCTCAGGCATGAAACACGGGAGCTATTGTGGCCATCTCCCCCCTCCAGCACGACTGCGATCACACCCGTGCAGGGAAGGCGTTCGCGATTGTCACCCGATGCAGAGTTCGCAACCTGGGGCAAAATTTTTATGAAATTTCTGTCCGCGACCCAATTTGGTCGTGAACTGAGGCGTTCGTGAGCCAAGGTACCACTGTATAGGCTTTAGGAATTCTTAGATTAAAATTTCTCAGTTTATATCAAGCTTTGTCTGTAAGAATAGTGACAGGAACAGTCCTGGTAAAACAAATTGTGCACTGTACCATTCCAGATAAAGGGTTGGATTGAGAAAGCTCTACACTGAGATGCACTAGAGGGAAGTTGTGGTGCCGTGGCTAGAAAGCAGGACTGGGACTCAGGAGACCTGGGTTCTGGTCCCCACTCAGCCACTGGGCGACTACAGTTGCAGGCTCTCAGCCCAACCTACCTTGCAGGGTTGTTGCTGTGAGGATAAGAATATCAGGATGAGGAAGAGAAATGAATAATATGTAGGCCACCTTGAGTGGCCTGGAAGGAATATGTTCAACTTAATTATTTAGATTTGTATCCCACCTTTTTCTTTTTCTTAAGAATTCAAAGCAGCTCTCATCATTTTCCTCCTCCCGCTCTCAGTCTTCCAGGCTGACAGTAAGCAGTTGCTTTGTTGATTGATCTCCAATGGGTTTTCTTTTCTTGTATATCATGAAATATTGTATATTCTGTATATGCGGTATAATAGTTACAGAATTATAACCTAAGCACATGTGTTGCACCACATGCTTTTTTTTGTGCATTTAACGGAGGATGTGACCATCTAGTATATCTAGTTCTTAGCCCTCTGTAGGGTTTGCCTGGGGATCAAGCCTCAAAGCTTTTGATCACAAAACTGCATTTATTTCAGATAAAACAAGACACAGCCAAAAAGAGCAAGAGCAAAAAACAAAGAAAGCACCTCAGAGACACATAAAAGCACACTTACTGGCCGAAACAGCCTCGACACAGAGCCTTCCACTACTCAAGGCTTAATCTGAAGCAGCTGTCATCGCTCCATCTCTGTAACTTGTCCCAGGAAGAAGCAAAGTGCCTGCCTAGTTAATGGAAAGTCCATACACATGTGCACCAATTACTCTTCCTTGAGTGCAGCTCGATGGCTATTACTTAATTAAAAGGAAATAATCAAAGTCCACTCTGATGGCCAAGATATTGCTCAAGGCATCGATCCAGGTGCCAAATTCAGAGCAGCTGCCCTGGCCAAGTAAATGCTAAAAGCCAAGTGTCACTGTCTGAACAGGATCTGGTATGACCAAGAACCTCCAGTGCATCAAAACTGATGGACATCCGCTCCTTCTCTGCAAACATTGAACTAACTGTACCGATGTCTCGAGTTAGCAGAACATGCAGTGGGAAGGTGGGGAGAAGGCCGGCTTCATAGAGTCTTCTATGCCTGCCAATGTTACCTACTCAGACTCTTCCTTAGACACAGGTGGGTCCATAGTGATATTAGCATCTTATACTTTCAGCCAGCCTCCTGGGAATGGCATTATGGACCAGCATGAAGGGCACTGAGCTTCTGCCTGTATTGCCTAGTTACCAACACAAAGCCCATCTTATCCACAGGTCCCATGTACCGGGCATTGCTGTTGCTACATGAATCTGTGAAGAAGAGGAAAAAATGGTTTCTTGCATACAGTAGAGATGTGGCCTTGCAACATATGTACCATTATACAAAGCAACTCTTGGATAATTTAGTAGCCTGATGTTGCTTGTTATGTAACCTATTTGCATGCTCAAATCAAGCCATCCTTCTCTACCCACACACTGTTGACCCCACTTCCAGTGGACACAGGTGGGCAGCCAAATGCTTGGGAAAGTAATTGGATGCATTTACGTACATCCTGAATTAAACAGCTTGCCCAGCTTTAGTTTCCATAGCAAGGAAGTTGAGTGTTCCTTCAATGTGAGCAATAATTATGGTGATTATGTATTTTTTTCTTTTTTGGAACAGCTATTGCAAGTTGCTATATATTCTGGTCCAAAGTACAATGTGAATGACACATTAATTGTGTTTGAGGGGAAGAGAAAGCTGCTGCTTTACTAGGAAAATTACTGTGAAACAAAGCCCCAGAGGTGCCACAAAGAGCCAGCATAATGGTTCAGCCGCAGCAAAAGATAAGTGCACATTGAGAATGGCGTGGAGAAAACGCTTGACTGTTCATGGATACATTCAGCTTGGCCAGGTGTCTGGCAAACATCTGTTTTTCCTTGGAGGGTCCCCACCTCCATGCCGTTTATTAGTAACAGGGCTGCCCACTGTAGGCTAGCACTTAAAACTCCATGAGGGCCCTGATTGATGCTGTCAGGATCACCCCAGCTCTCCTATTTCACCCTGACATTCTTCAGGGCAATCAGCACGAGCATGTAAAATGTGACTGAAACAGCACTAAGTTGCAAACCAATTAGCACACAGCCTCTGACGAAGCAGGCCAGTGGTGCCCTCCAGATATTTTGGGCAACACCTGCCAGCATCCCTGAGCGTTGGCCATGCTGCCTGGGGCTGAGGGAACTGATGGTGCCGGAGGTCAGACTAGGTGGCCCGGGAGGCCCCTTCTGACTCACTCTGTTTCTATGAAGTGGGAGTCCAGAAGATCAGGAGGCAGCAGATTGCAGAAGGCTCTAGTTCCAAAAAGCTTGCAAACTTGTACGTTTTTTATTTGTTCTTGCTGCAACTGCTTCTCTGGAAGCAGCACTAAAGAAACACATCACCAGTTTGGTGTAGTGGCCTGTTGGCCTGGGACTCGGGTGATCTAGCTTCTAGTCAGCACTCAGCAGTGAAGCTCACTGGTGACTTTGGGCCTGGCATGGATTCGCAGAGAAACCTACTTCACAGAACTGTAATTTTGAGGGTAAAATGGAAAGGAGGCAAACTTTGTAAGCTGCCCTGGATGCACTGGGAAAGGAAGAGGGGTGGATTATAATGGAATGTAAAAAATAACACCACCAAAAACATACTAATACATGCTTAAAGCACTCTGCTAAAATGCATGGCTAAACTATGTTGGAATTTCTTGGTGCTTGAAAAGGTGCAAGTCCTGTTAGGGCAAAGAGTTCCATTGCCTGGGTGCCAACCACCAAGAAGGCCCTGTCTCCCATATCCATCTGCTGCAGAAAAGTTTCTGTTCCTTCCAAATATACTTGGATCAGTTCTGATTAAGTGCATCAGTCAGATACTTCAAAGAAGCTTATAGAAATATGTCACAAGCCTCAGACGTGGTCAGGTAGCCTTATCCATGTCTCCAGGAATGCTGTTGAACAGGACAGGATACAGTCTAATCTGATATCCCAGCGTGATGGCAACTACTTGATGGAGCCTGTTAGAGATCAGAGCGTACTGCTCAAAAAGAATTTATGAAGCAAGTACATTAATTATCAACTCAATAAGAATAAAATGTTCTCCATATGGTTTTGTATTGACCAGGGGTGATAGCCTGCTTCATGGTTAAAATACATGTCTCCAAGTTTGGCTGAAGTCTAACCAAAGTAGTTCCCAAGAACAAATGCATTTTATATACATTAACTATCCTTTTCGGTATAATATTTTGTGTATATAAAGCTTTTTCACTATATTATTGTCCTGTTCTTTGTTGTTGCTTGCTTATCACTTTTTTCAACCTCATGGTTTCTTTTTGGCATTCCTTTTCTCTCCCCTTTTATAGCTATATGCAGGTCAGATTAAAAATCATGCATTTTGCCTTGCTAGAGCAGCACTGTTAAGTACAAGCAGTGAACTTGTACAATCAAGATTATATGAATTTTTGGAAGGGATTTGGATATAATTGAAGTATATTATATATTATTAATTGTTATAATATATGAATTAAATGGAGGTACTATTGGTCTCCTGGGTGGTGGGGACACTGTGTTATTTACTTTTTTATTCATTAGTTGGGCTTTTGTGTGTCATTAATATTGAAAAAAAAATTAAAAATGAAAAGTACAAGCAGTGAACTGGATTTTCCCACCTCTTCCCTTGCCTTGGCCAAAGATGATTACTGGATGTGCCTTGGCATGCTGAGAGCTGGGGACGACCCCTGTCCCAGGTGGTGCAGTGCCCATGACAGCCTTCCACAAAGCAGTGCTCTCCAGCTTTGTGGCTCTCACCATCTTCACCCAGCATGACCAATAGACATGCTGCCTGGGATGATGAGACTGGTAACTCAAGGCATCTGCAGCACATCAGGTCAAGGCAGACATCTGGATAGTAAACAGCTGTATTCCCAAGGCCTGTATGTCTAAAGGGGAGCAAAGCAATGCAACTTAGGGGAAAGACTAACTCTGAGGCAAGGGAAAGCGGGGATGAGTGATAATGTTGCAATTATAATGAAGAAAGCCTGAAGAGGCATGTAATTGCCCCAAAGGGGACAAGTTGCTTAGGCATTGGGGCTAGCATAGGAAGCTCCCAGTCAGAACACTGGTCCATATAGCTACATTATCAACTTTTGGACTGACAGCAGCTCTCAAGGTCTGGGGCAGAGGTCTTTCCCACGAGGAGAACACTAGAGGAGCGTAAACCAAGATGGCAGCAGCAAAAATGGCCTGGCATCCAACCTAATGGCAGTAGGATTCATTCATTTATTTGTTTATTGGATTTGTTTGAAAGCTGCCGCTGCTGCTGCTGCCCTATCCACAGAAAGCAAATGAAAGCAACATCTCCATCCAGCAGGAATTCATATCCCATTGCGCCCACTCCCTCCTTTGCCACAAATAGGCTGCTGCTTACAGGAAGAGCTGAGCTGAGTTGGAGGATGGAATCTGTGGTGGGGCTGCTCATGGCTGGAAGGGGGGCTTGGTAGGCCCCCTCCCCTGACTCCATGCCCCCATGGGGAATTCAATGTTTTGCCAAAAACACATTATTATTATTATTATTATTATTATTATTATTATTATTATTATAACATTTCTATGCCGCCCCTTGCCGAAACCTCGGGGCGGCTTACAACATGATAAAATACATTGAAATACAATAGTACATAATAAATTACCATTAAATACAAAAATACAAAAAATACATTGATTTACAAATATAAAATTAAAATTATCAGTATAAAATAAAAATATAGGAGGAGAAAGAGAAGGAAGAAGAAGTTGCCCTGGCCAGATCATATGTTTTAACAATTGAAATGATGTTTAAATAAAAAGGTCTTTACCTGGTGCCGAAAAACCAGTAACGACGGTGCCAGGCGGACCTCTTTGGGGAGTGAATTCCATAGGTTGGGCGCCACTGCAGAGAAAGCCCTCCTCCGGGTACTTACTCTCCTAATTTCTTTCATGGAGGGTTCCCGGAGAAGGGACTCTCCCGCAGATCTCAAAGGGCGGTCGGGCATATACGGACGTAAGCGCTCGTTCAGGTAGCCAGGACCCAAGCTGTTTAGGGCTTTTTTGATTGGGTGATATTGCAACAGTAAGTATCCTTTTACTAAGCAACTTCCCATGAGTTTTAAGTGGAAAAGTCACACAACTTCAAGAACTGATGCAGCAACCAGTACTTATTTCATTTCTATCTTGGCCAACGGTTGAGGTGTCCTGAGCAATTCACAACATTTAAAGCCATAAAAGACAACCATGTGATAAAACATAATCTTAAAAACCCTTTAAAGTTTGAAGCAAGACCAGAGTAAAAGCCAGTACAAAATATTATCCAGTTTTCATATCTGCAGTTTTCAGAACTTTACACTGGATATTTTTTGTTAGAGTATAAGATGGCACACATTTTTATGTTAACATGAGCTGTAGTTTTCTTATATGGCCACTAGAGGGCAACAGCAAACCAGGGTTATTGTATTTGCTGAAATCGCATCAGCGATTTTATGGCAAGCGCTGTGAGTACAGAGTGCGGTGTTGATTTCTGGTTTTGGTTTGATTCATTGTTCTACAACTTACCTGGTGACTTTGAGTGATCCGTTGGGAGAATGAAAGAAATGGCAATTCTGTATTGCCTACATGGTGTGCTAGTTGCTGAGAATTCGAGTTTATTCGGTTTTGGTGTGGGCAAACAGTACTCCTGTGCTGATCTTCAGCGGCTTCTGACTCTCAGGCTTGGAGCCTGAGTTTCTGTGCAGTGGGGTGTGTAGTTTTTGCCAAGTCCTTTTTCCCTTGTGGTCTGCTATGCTCCCTGAACATCTTCAGAGATATGGCATAGTGTGAGAGGTGGCATCAGAGGCTACAGGAGGAAGTGTGGCGAGGGCAGCGGAGGTCAGGAAAAGTTTTTCTCCCCCCTTCCTCCGCTGGCTTGCAGTCCCTTCCATGTGGCTGCTTTCATTCACAACAGGGACATTTTGGGCCCAACCTGCAGTCTCTACGGCTTCTCTCTGCAATGCCCCATACGCAAAATGAGGTAAGATCCCTTATCCCTTCATAAGGTGGGAGACCCCTTTCCATTGCTGTAATTCATGGGGTGGTCAAAATGATCTCCTCAGTTCCCACCCAGATCCTCACAGTCACACAAGTTAAATGGTGCATGCAGGTTCTTTTAAGAGTCCCTATTGCCACTGCTACCTGTTGGCTTTTTGAGGAGAGAGCTGTGCTGGGGGAAGAGAAGAGCCCTACGGATCACTTCTCTGGCACAAGACCCCACAGCAGAGGGGGAGCGTGTTGAGCTGTTGGGAGGAGTCACCACAGGCAGTGTCACCCGCTGTCCCCAGCCAGCTGAGCAGGACCAGCGGGGAAGGGAAGAGCTAAGACCTGGTCTGATTTTATGTATCCGTGATGGTTCATGTGTGAGATTCAGGGTGTATAGCAGTTTGTGTATGGGAGTTAAAACAAGTGAAACACATCTCTCCTAACTGTGTGTGCCCACATTATAAAAGGCATTTAAAAATGCAAGAAAAGCATTCTCAGGCAGCGCATATGTCATTCAGCTTGCAGTGGCGCGTTTTGTGAATGGAAATGTGTGAATGGTACACGTTAGATTGCCATTCACAGAAGCAGCCGGTTTGGTTTCCACCAGAATTTGCATCAGAGTCTGGCCATGTGAGTTGATGGCCATGTGAGCAGTTCCTTGCAGAAGTTAGCTGGCTGATATTGAAAAATACTCAGCGGGGCCCCCATTTCCATAGGTTCCAAATCCTCCAGTGGTTGCCTGAAATGGGATAGCAGCAAACACTATATACTGTACATATATGTTTAAATAAATAAATAAATATACATGTCTTTTTCAAAATTTAACAGATAGAAGATTCATTCTTTCCATACATCCTAGCAACCTCAGCATATGATTTTTTTTTCTTTCCCTATTAACTCGACAGTTTTCACTTAAAAGAAGCACTTTACAGACTTCATTTGGGCATTTTATGACTCCTCTTTCAGGCCGAGGTCAACCATGGTTAAGTGAAGCTACAGTCACTGAACCAGCAGATGTGGGATCTTGCTGTGTATTTTATTGGTTTCTTTGCCAACTTTTAAGAATGCACTCTTCCCAAGGCAGACTGCAGAAACACACTATTCTGTATCCATATAGGAAGTTCATAAAATCAAACATCAATTTTAAAACCAATCAAAGAATGAACAATTAACAAAAACAATATATATAATAAAAACCCTTTCATTTAAAAGGCAAGGAAAACCAATAAGCTTTAAAAAACCATCTGATAAACAGCAGATGGAGCTGGAGTTTTATCTCTTGAAAAGGAGTTCAAGAGGGCAGGGGACCCTGCCGGCAGTGTTCTCGTTTTCATGCCTGCCTTTACAGGTCTTGATGGTCAGTCAGCAGACAGACCCTCTGACCACAACCTTAATTAAAACTTATGTTGAAAAGACCCAAACAATTTAAGACTGCAATCCTATACTAACTTTCACGGGAGTCAGTCCACTTGAACTTAATGGGACGTACTGCTAAGTAGACATTTAAAACATTGTAGTGTAAGGCTTTAAAGCTGAAAAAGAGCTGATGAAATATGCAGCCTGGTCATCAGTCAGTTGCTCCAAGAAAACATATCAAAATACCCAGATTGCCATGCATAAATGCAGGAGGAGGAGCCTGTGCAGCCGAGCACCACTCCCTAGTGACATTTTCTGTATACTCCCTTGAACATGGACACCAAGCATGAGGATGAGACCTATGTCTTACCTACAAACTGCAGAATCCATCGATGGGCTTCCTTGGTTGCCAGTGGCAATCATGTCCTTTAATATGGTGAGTGACTATGCAACACAAGATGTGGCAGGAGAAGGTCATCTCTGGCCCGTGCTGGGCGGTCAAAGCACTTGGAAGGAACACGAAGTCTCCCTGCTTCTGAATTTCTGCTCGGCACTGCATGGCAAGTTCTTGCTCATCTTCCACCTCTGGAATGTAGGAGACGGCTGTGGACATCACTCTAACAGCTTGCTGGGTTTTCAAGTGCCTCGAACCACAGCACAGCACCACATCTGAAAGGAGGATTTCTTCCTCCCCTAAGTGGGATTAGTGGTGACTGCACTTGTCTGTCGGCTCTCAGTGCCGGCTATACTCTGTGGATGCTTGGTTAGGAATTGGATGCAAACTGCAGCTTTCCAACCCAGTTTGCAGCCATATGAATCTGTATATGGAAAATGATAGCTCATGCATGAAGCCACCCTAGGGGTAGGCGCAATAATTTTTCTATAGTAACTAACAAGCTGAAGATTCCCTAAACATTACCTTTCTATGCTTCCATCATCCTACTACTTTTTAACAAATGTTTTCTGATGGCATCTCTCCCACTGTGCCAGAAAATGATCTGAGAGAGATGGGCAAGCTTGCAAAACCTGCTGGAACTTATTAAGAAGGATCCTTATTTAAAGCACTTGATGAGATTAGTGTTATTTAGATGGTAATCTTTTGTCATTCACAGATTTTATTTTTTAAACTTTTCATTTTGTAGCTGTCATTATTTGAAGGACTGCAAAAGAAAATTAGAACAAACAACACTCAGGAACCTCTTGAAGGCACAAAGTCTAGGAGGCAGTTAAAGGAATGCAGTGTCTGTTCCATTGAAGGCAGCTTCACAGACACATGGAGAAACAGACCCGGTGTTCCAAAGCTTCAGAATACAGTGCACTACAGGCGCTGGTTCATACTGAGGCGCGTGCTCGAGAAATTTGCTAAATAAAACTCTGAGCTCATGTCCTTTGCCCAAATGATGCACTTAGGACTTAGCATGCCTCCCCCCCCCCCGCCCCACACACACACACAGACTGGGGGGAGCCTCAAGTTGTACATGCTCTCCTCCTCCTTCACATTTGAGAGAAGGACAGCTGAAGCTTCTGTGTAACAAACTTCCATTTCCATTCTGCGTCAATACGAGTGTGATCATAAAGTGCCATGTAAGCCCAGGGGAAAGGTGCATCCAGGCCAAGGTTCCTAGCAGTGTCGGCTAGAAGGGAGTGCATGGCTCTTCTGCCTTTTCTGCCTTACGGATTTTCCATGAACAGAAAATGGGAGAAGCCAGGAGTGGAAGGCAGCATTGTCTGCCCTCTTCCCTGTATCAAATTCTGGATGAAGAGGGGTGATAGTTCAATCAAAGCTTCACCTGGAAATACCCTGCATGTGTCTCCATTGCACTGACTGTAATGGGCACATCGTTGGTCATGCAGACAGCAAATGTCACTGGGCCTTGAGAAAGAACGCTTTAAAAATCCTTTACCAGGCAGCAACTTGGGAATTTTGATTGACGGGCCGTCTTATGAAGCTAATATTATAAATTTAGCTATGAGTCAAATAATTATTCTTGTGTGGGAAGCAGAATCAGGGAGGTGATTAGTAGTTTAATAACAGCTTTGTGCTGGCTGGATAGTTAAAAACGTGATGTGCGGTTGATGGTGCTTAGTTGCTTTTTACTCCTTAATAACGCAGAAAAGAAAGAAGAAAATCATCACAATCGAAACACATCTTGCTCTTTCCTACCCTTTAGTATTTTTTGCTTCCACATGATTGGTGATATATTTTAATTGCCTTGTTTTTGAGAAGAGATCGAAAAGGTGGTTGTTTCCAGAAATTATCAGAGCACAGAGCATTGGGGTGGGTGTTCTGCCAGTGACAGTACCTCTTTTTTGGTGGGGGGATCCAGAGACAATAAAGCACACTGGTGAGTCAAGATTAAAGAGCTTTGCCTGAAGACTACAGAGGAGCGATTATGCAGGTGAGGCAGGAATACCACACTGTGCTTCTCTCTCTCCTGCTATTGGGAACCCCGTAAATAAACAACAGGGAATGGACTCCTGGCCAGCATGTCCCATCTTCTGCATCTTGGTCTGCATTGAGCTTCTGCCCTCAGAGCAACTCTATTGTTTTGGTTGGTTGGTTGGTTCCTTTTCAGTGTTTACCACAATCACACATGCTCCCATTAAACTAGACAAGATTAGCATGATTTACATGTAACTAATTGGGAAAGAATATTAAAAGGTAACTGTATATACATCTCAGAGTCTCTTATACCAGGCAGTTGGCCCTGACTAGACTCTTCTGGTGATAAACAGCATGTTCAAGTTGGCTGAAGTATGGCAGACCCACCTGGTTCCCAGGCTTATCCAGTTCAAACCCATCCATACAACGAGCAGAAGCTATCCAAGCAACTGAAGTATGGACAACAGATAACTGAGTGACCTCCCCAGGTTTCGGCTGACATTTACCATTACACTCAAGATTATCCAAAAGCAAAATCAATAAACTTCTTATGAAAAACTCTAAAAGTCATGAGTTCATGGGTGTTAGACATCAAACAGTGGGAAGCAATAGACAGAAAACTTGGGTCCCAGTGGAGAAGAATGAAGAACAAGAAGGGCTGTACAGAGAAGGCCCAGAGATGAGGACAGAATGGCCATCCCCCACTGTCTCCTTGTGATACCAGTGATCACCCAGTTTTTCACAGGATGGAGGGAGCAAAGCAATACTTTTACATTCTTATTTATTTTATATTACATTCTTTTACCTTGTTATTTATTTTATATTGTTAATTTTATATTGTTATTTTTGTATTTTATTGTATTTTATTGTGTTGTAAGCCGCCCCGAGGCTTCAGCAAGGGGCAACATAGAAATGTTTTAATAAATAAATAAAAATACTAACATGCTTCAGCCAATGCTATGGATTATGGCGCACATGACTCAGCATAATAGAGACTGGAGGATCCCAGGGTTCAATAAAAGCAGTATTTTTAGACCAGGCATGTAGATCTATGGTTTGTGGGATCTCCTTTTTTTAACTAGAACTCCAAGGTCCACTAATAGGACCCTGGTGGGAATAGGGGAGGAATAAATGTCTTACTGCATCCCATGGGCTCCACCATGAATAAATAAATGGAAATATACATCTGATCTATTAAATAAAAACAGAAACCTAATAAACTGACCAGTTTAAAGACCCGGTCAAAGGCAGTCAATTCATATCCATATTCTACAGGTGAAGAAGCGAGTGATGAGTACAGATGAAGCCATAGCATCTTTCTCTTTTTAACTTTAAATTTCAGCTGCTGATACTTAAATCGGGGGTGAGGCCATTAGAATGAGGTGGGGATTGGGTGGTGCCCTCTCCATTCCTCTGGGTGGGAGGACTTTAGGAGGCTGGGTCATGTGCCCTGATGTCAAAAGAGTTGGGCCGCAGACTCTGACCTCGCTTGATCACCTGGAGGATGATCTTCCCTGCGTGGCCACTGAAAACTGACCTGCTGCAAGTGGTCTTTGCTTGGAGTTGGCCTGTGTGCGACCCCCATGCTGTCTCCTCCTGGGGAGAGGCCACGAGACAGGCGAAGCTGCCCCTCCTCCAGCCCCTTTGTTATCGCTGATCAAAGCTGAGGGGATGCAGTTGTGGTGCATGAAAGAATCCATTGTGGTTTCCAGCAAGGAGGTGAGGAGGCTGGAGATGATAGGTGGCTTCTTCTCACAGAGCCACTTGCAGTCTCTGAGCCAGGGAAGGAGCTTGGGGAAGGGAGTGGTTGGAAACTGCAGAGCCTCTCCAGGCTGACTGAGGACCCTCCTTGGGCAAGAGGCTGCCCTCCCCAGCTTAAACTTTTGGTAGTCAGAAACCCTGGGCAATCTACTGAAGAGTGAGTGGGTTCCATCTACCATTTCCCTGCCCCTGCTGTGGCATTACGCTGGCCTCCTCTGTAGGACATTTGTGGAAGTAGTTTCTTCTCATGACCTTCCTGGATGCTCTCACCCAGCTCTCCTTACCGAGTATGAAAATTGTCTGGACATATTGTCATATTCATATAACATTTGCTGCAGAGCATCCTTCTGTTTGGGGTGCAGTTATTCCAAAGTAGCATTCCTGTCTTCTTCTCTCCCTAATCTGTTCGTCCAGGCTTTGGGGCACATTCCCATGTCACACCAACCCACACTGGCAATAAGGCGAGCGGGTGGCTTGTTGGCCAAATAACTCAGGGGACGCCTCAGCATCACGATGGGTTATTGGCCCGCTTGGTCCCCCTGTGGGTATCCCATGGGACCTCATAACAGGACTCGTTTGTCTTATCCTTTCCCACCATGATTGTTGACTCACTGTGGCTTTTTTTCACTGTTCCCTTTTCCCCCAGAAATTGCAAAGGCTGGTTTGCAAGCCAGCTTCTGCAGTCTCTGTTTTAACAGCCACTGCTGTTGTTTCTGCAGATAGATTCATTTGTTCACCCTCTTTTTCTTTTTGGTTAGCCACATTCTTGCAACAGCAACACCATATATTTTCGAGCCTGCTGCATACAGAGAGTGCCCCTTCCCCTTGGGGTCCCAACGGATAAGAGTCCAGACCACCAGCTTTGTCAGGGAAGGCAGAGGCATTCCATCCCCAGCCACCGCCACTTCTGGTTCCCGCTTCCGACTGAAACTTGGTGTACGGTGGGCAGGGATTTTCCGGGGGGTGGCAGGGGAAATGACCCTCAGGGTTTTTTCTGAAAACTCGGTTTCCTCAAGCATGCTGATGCTTCCCGCTTTGCATCCTGGTGGCCCCCATTTGACTGCATTGCTGTCACTGCTCCACCGAGTTTGCTATTACAGGGAGTTATCCAGGTTAATTCCAAGGGAATGGTGCACTGAATCAGTTCATCTGTTGCCAGCATGCAAAAGAATGGCAGGGGCGGAGGTGCTTCATCTATCTCAGCCAAACGATGTATGGATCAATATCCGCAAGGACAAGTGCCAATGACTCATTGACGGATTAAAAGAAACGATGTCATTAGACCTGCCAGTGCTGTTTCTGGATTCATGTCATATGTTCAAATCTGTATGGCGGTGCATGCAAACATGGCCACTTTCAGCCAGCTCCTCCATCACCCCAACAGAAAACCCTTCAGAGTATCATGACCTGCAATTTTCAATCCATGGGTCAATGACGATGATCACAGGAAAATTAACTTGTGGGAAAATGGATTAACCATGAAGAGGGAGCACGGCGGCTGCTTCAGCCCAACATTCTTTCAGAAGGCAGGAGCCTCTGCCAGATTACATCTGGCCTGACCCCAAACTTAGGTAAAATATTGTCCTAGGATTTTTACACGTTTTGAGCTACGCTTCTCTGTAATATTTTGATTCTGTGACAAAACCAGAGTGAGAAATACCATCTCAGTAGCCCTGCCACATTTGAAATAGTCATTTCAATAGCTATTAAACTATTGTACGGTGTTCTTGCTATGATGTTATTTATTATTGATATTGTGGTTTTAATTATGTTGAATTGTGTCATTTATGATGTTCTGTGTTGTTGTTGTTTTATGTTGAATTGTGTCATTTATGATGTTCTGTGTTGTTGTTTTATGTTGAATTGTGTCATTTATGATGTTCTGTGTTGTTGGTTTTTTAATTATGTAAACCATCTAGAGAGCCATGTGGCTACGAGATGGTATACAAAAGTGCTAAATAATTAAAAATAAATGAATGAATCAGTCATGTAGCATCGACTTCTAAATTTGAGGCCAGCATCTGGCTACATGTAGTGTTCCTCAACCCTGAATATAAGATATTCTTCACTCTTGGCAGCAAAGTGGCGCTACAGTCTTAGAAGGCTAGAACAAATACTTTTCTTTCTATATTAGGCAAATCCTTATAGCATTTGCCAGACAAATTGAAAGTGATAGTTCGTTTGTTTGTTGTTGTGGTTGTTTTCAGTTTTGTACTACCCAATAGCTGAAGCTGTCTGGGAAAAACATAACAATTCACAAAAACAAAAAACACCATAAAGTATAATATAAAATTTCAGTATATGAAATCTGAAACATTGTAAACAGCTAAAAGCAAATTGAATAAAATACTAGGCCTGTTACAAACAACTGGCATAAATATTCCATTGTAACTGCCCAGCCATCATGACATGGGTGCAAGTAGAGAAAGCAATCCAGAAAATTACAAAAAGCAAGTGTTTCAAGAGCCATAAGCTCCAGAGATTCCCTGCTATACTGTGCTCTGAATTCTGTCTGGTTCTTTTCTATGGCAGATGATCTTCTTTAAATCCTGAATAATTCTGCTGAAGTCTAGAGGATCAGGGTTGAAAAAAATCTTGTTCATTAAGAACACTTTTTTTAAAAAATAGATTCCAGGAGGATGTCTCTGTTTACATTTGGTATGCCAAAAATCTCTCTCTCTCTCTCTCAAAGTAACTTACATAATCATTTGTCAACTCTGGTTTACTCATTAGCATTGCAAACTGCAGAAGCAACCCATAAATTGATGCATGTTCTGAGACATTTGCATTTAGAAATGAATGAGCAAGTGTTCATTAACTAGCATGCAATTTCTAAAAGGAAAGGAAGAATTACTTCCAGTTCTATTTCATGTTTAATTAATTTGTGGGTTCTGAAAAGGGATGTTTGGGCAAAGTTTCCCAGATGGTTTTCTCCACAGGGGTTATTAGCCAGCATATTTATATAGTCATCTTATTATTTTAGTGGCTGTGGCCAAGGTATCAACCTATTACCCCATTCTGCAAATGCCTGTAGTCTTGTAAATACAGCAAGACAATCTGATTGGAAACCAGCAAATTTCTGACATTGCTGGGGAATTACAAATGTAGCTGTAAAAAGCACTAGTGTGCTTGCATTCAGACAAAAAGCCTATGGACCTGTAAGCTGTGCTGCCCTTTTCATACCATTTTAACTGGTTTGCTAATCCATGGTGTGGTTCATCACTGGTCTATTCCCACCCGCTTTGTGCAGGCTGTGCGATGAGTGGGTTCCTAGCCCTCACTGACAAGGTGCACAGAGGCGGTGGCTCCAAAAGCACCCCAGAACCCTACAACAAGCCATGCCTTGGCAACCCACCTGTCATGAAGGCGATCGGGGAAATTGCCCAGGTGTGCAACCTGTGGAATCTGTGGCGAGCTGCAAATGCCTTTTGGAAAATGTGTTCGTTCATGTGGGTTTCCTCTGGCTTTATAGTATAGAAGGGCATTGCAGAACCCAATAATGAAAGAACCAAGCAAAGTTAGAAGACCAGTCAATGGGGAAATGTGGCTTAGTGATACAACGTGGTTCCGAATTAAATACTTCTCCCTTCCAAATGGGAAAGCATTAACCCACTTTCAAGGTGATTCGTGCTACTTAAGGGCCAGTCACTTGGAGCACCTATTGCTCCTCCATAGGTCTATCCTCTTAATCTGACTCCCATATGACTGGACTAATGAGGTCCGGTCCACCCACTCCCACAGTAGCACGTTCACAAAATACCCCTCAAAAGTCAACGCTGTCTGATTCTCAGAGGCTCCCTGGGTTATCTCTGGGTCTGCTGGTCTTGGCAAGTCAGCTGTAGGTTCTGGTCCCTCCTCCTCTTCTGAATCAGACGCCAATTCACCAACTTTTAAAGGATGCAGTGTGGGTGCACTGGACCCAACCCCTCAGCCTCCCATCCAGTCAGTTCTAGGAGTGGAATGGGAAAGGGAGGCACTGTCGTGCCCTTTGCCCTTGGCAGCAAAATGCTTTGGGCCTGCCCTGGTAATGGATCATGGCACTGCTTTGTTCTGCTGCTTTGTTGCAATGTTGTAAACAGTTTTATGCTGTTTTATACTGTTTTGTGTTTTATTGTTTATTGTTTTATTTTAAACAGCTCTCTCATGCTGTTTTACACTGTTCTCCCCTGCAGGTGAAGGCAGGACGAGCTCCAACGGAGCAAAGCTCAGGGTGCCAAGGTTCAGTTTGGATGCCAGGAAGCACTTCCTGACAGTCAGGACCTCGAGGGTGTGGAATGGGCTACCATGGGAGGTGGTTGAGGCCCCATCAGTGCGGGTGTTCAAGGACAGGCTGGACGTCCACATGGTGGGCATGTCGTGAGCGGAGCCGGCTGGTGCCGGAGGTCAGACTAGATGGCCCGGAGACCCCTTCTGACTCGCTCTGTTTCTGTGTTTCTATGTTTTTCTATAGGCCACTTGGAAATCTTGGGATGTTAAGAAGTACAGAAGCCACTTAAACAAACAGTCCATCTAACTCAGTATTGCCAATCTGAATGGCAGTGACTCTCTTGGTTTTCAGTTAGGAGTTTTTCGGAGCTCTGTCTGGAGATTCCAGGGATCGGCTCTCAAAACTTCTGCATGCAAGGCTTGTGCACTGCCACTGAGCTATGGTCCCTCCCCGCTTCTTGTACTCTAAACCTAGAAAAACCCTCAGACTCAAGGAATCCCAGTGAAGGTGCGAGTAGGTGACTGGATCCTAATTCCATTTAGCAGTTCTGCAAGCTGTGTTCTGATTGGAAATTTCTGTGTTGCCTTCAAAAGTTCAAAAGTAATATCCTGCACAAAATATCGCAATATCCAAACATGAGGATAATTTTAAGGGGGAAAGATTTATCCAAATCTGCTGGATAAATCTAAGGTTCACTGTGTAAACCAGGGTGGTGTAGTGGTTAAGAGTGCGGGACTGCGACTCAAGAGCTCTGTATTCTAGTCCCCTCTCAGCCATGGAGCCCCTGCGATGGCCACAGACCCTCAGCCCGGCCTACCTCACAGGGTAGTTATTGTGAAAATAAGTTTGAGAAAGCAGGAAGAGAGTGATATAAGCCACTGTGCTTCGAAAGAGAAAAGTCAAGATATAAATCTAATAAATAAATTTATGCATATGTACATGGGTGCAAGTTTGCCAAGTTCTACTCCAAATTAGCGTGCAAAGGACTGCAGCCTCTGCTGGATAATAAAAACCAGGGTCTCTCTCTCTCTCTTATGTGTGTGTGCGCATGCATGCACATTTTACTATGGCAGTTGAGCATTAAACAGTTCAGTTTGGGACATTATATGAAGATCATACTTCACAGCAGGCAAACAGTGAGATGAAAGTGATCCAAAATAGTGGCCTATGGACCACTGAATATCAGTATGAACACTGCATATCAGCATTTAAAATTACATAGAACCACCTGTAAATTTGCCATGTTTGTGTAAATTTGCAGCATTATGGTTGGTGTCTCTTTCAGCATGTCATAATTTGAATGTTGCAAACATTTTGTTCTTTTTTGGCATATGGACAGATCTCTTAAGAGTGTTCACAATAACAGATTTTCCTTTGTCATCTTGGGCTGGGTACCAGTTCCTCGAGGAAGGCCTTTCAAATCATAAAATACTGAAGGAGATTTGTAGGAAGAGGGGGACCCAGAAGAGACCCCCCCCCCCTTGCAGTCTGGATTTATAACAAGATCTAATGGTCCATTGCTGAAATTAAGAAAACCTGTCCTAGGAAAGTGAAAGAACTCTCCGTTTCATGAAATGATACCTTCAACTGGTTCAGCAAGAGATAAGCTTATTGCTTCCTGGGTTGTGTTTTTCAGAGCAAAAGGGCTTGCATTCAGCTGGGCTCAGTTACCTACTTTGCTTGTATGGAGGATGTCTAAATAAATGACAATAAGTGTCTGTTTTGTTCTTTGCTTGGATCTACAAATCCTATTGCACAAGCAAAAGGCGCTTGTGAAGCACAGAAGCTTGTGGGGGCACAGGTTTCTCTGAGCATTCCTTGGTCCTCCAAGGCCAGGCACAGTGTCTTTGGATCAGAACATTCTGTAATTTGCTGAGAGCCGCAGGAAAAAGTAGCCATGCAATGTAAATTACAGTAACAGGCGAGCACAAATCGTTCCTGCTACAGTTTCAATGGGATTCTGATTATGGTAAGCCTGAGTTTTTTCCTCCATGTTTCTCAGTCACCTGGTGTTGAGTGCACCTGTTGGTCAGTCACATGTTTTGTCAGTCTGCTGTCTGATTGCATGGAATCAGTGTCATTGTCAAATCCACCTGGAATGTTGACCTGTGTATTGTTTCCCAATGTGAAAGGCATTCATTCATTTCGGGCAACAGTACCATATACTTCAGAATGAATTTGCAATTCTCTTTTCTTCCCTGTCTAACTTGTATTTCTGTCTGTTTTGCAGAACTGACAAGAATGGAGAACAACAAATGATCCCATCTCGAAACTCCTTCAGGAATAGGAAATTAGTGGGAGATGGTCAGTTGGTCTTGAACTTTAGAAGTGCTGCATAGGTCACCAAATTAGAAAACTTTTCCCATGATTCGATTACTTGTTCATTGGTAGGTGTGCCCTGCTTGGAGACTTCTTATTTCCTTAGGTTGAAAATATCCCTGTATTTCACTCCAGGGCCAACCTGGGAATGCAAATTAAGTCTCTAAGAAAACAGAGAAATTGGGCAGGATCACATCAGCACCTTTTTCTGTTTCTGTTGCAGTTTTAGTATGCTTTCAAGCAGTGAAACAGCACTGGAAGAATAAGATACAATAGCATTCTCTTGCCCAAAAATATAGCACAGAGACAGGTTGTCTGAATATGTAAAAAACAGAAGGGGAGCAGTTGCTGTTGCACTGTAGCTGCAGCAGTCCGCGTCAGCGGCTCTGCTGGCTGGAGCTGATGGGAGTTGTCATCCAGCCACATGCGGAGGGCTGGATGTTTTCCCAAAGCGTAATGCAAAACTCTGCTCCATTCTAAAGGGGATCTTGCTGTTGGTTTGTTGTGCCTGGGACTGAGACTGTTGCCATGCTGGAAAATCAAAAAGAAGTTGTTGTTGTTGTTACAAAAAACATGTTGATTAGGGAATTCTTCATGAAAATGGAATTCTGCAGGGATGGATGAAAAGCATGTTTTCTTGCAGTAAAGTGCAACATCAGCAAGGATATACATCTCTCTTCAGAAAAGGGATGTCCATTTTTCTTTTCACCATGGGAATATAGATATTCCCACCAGAAAAGTGGGTTTCCTGATCACAAAATGTGGAAGTTTTTCTCCACCCCGCCTCCATTACCCTGTTTCATCATTCTAACTTTCGCTTCGGTGGTTCCTGCTCTTTTCACTTGGACTCTAGCCCAGATGTGGGCAGCCAGATCCTGCTCTTCCTTATGCTGATCCAACACCATTGCATACAGGAGGCTGCAGAACATAGTCTGATACTTCCCTGGGGCTTGAACCTCTCCTGATTAATTTTTTAAAAGCATGATGTGCATTAAGTTTATTTTGAGACTGCTTGTTTTCCTCTGGCTTTGATTTAAAACAGAACTGCAAAAAGATGTCTTCAATAAAAAATATGTTTCACTGCAATGTTATGCCTTGTGGTTTCCTTGAGTGGATTTACTCAGTGGGAGGAAGGGAGGGGGGGCAGGAGAAACTGCTGTCATTTTGATTCAATAAAATAAAACTCTTTTGCTTCTCGGGAAATCAGGCCATTTCCAGGGAGCTGTTTTCCCCATATCATTTCTGGTTTGGCACCAGAATTCTCACCAAGTAAGAATCACTTTTCAGAACTTGCTAAATGTACAACAGAACTTACTAAAATGTAAGTGGGCCGTTAAGTGAATGGGTTCAGCCAATGCACTAGGAAACATAGAAGCTGCACAGTCACACGGATGCTCCACAGGCTAAAGGAATCATGAGGTCAGTGCAAGGAGCCACATCCACGCAGAGGACAACTGTCCAGACCCCTAGCCAAAATAACCATGCTTGTATGACATGCTGGGCTCCTTGTGGGGTGTTTAGCCCATGATGAACAGTGGCACATGAACAGCAACCTTTTGAACATGCAGCTCTGGGTGGGGATTTCTGTGACATGCAAATGCAGCCACTGATGGGTATTTAAGGGTTAAACCCTCAGTTTGTTGTAGGGCTTTACAGGTTTTGTTGTATAATAGTAGATAGTAGCTGGCTTTGCATGGCATGGGAAACCCAGCCTGGAATCACGTATATAGATAATCACCAGGAGTGCACGGCGGCTCATTGTAGGTTAAATAGCCCATGGTGAACCAGCATGACCTTGCATTCCAAGTCCCGGTGACCATACAAACTAAAAACTGCAGACTGAAAAGCCATACATTCATTACTGCCATGCCCTAAGGGGTAGGGAGAGAGGAAAAATAACAATAATGAAGATATCACTTAACAGAAAATGAATATAATATGCATTGTGAATTCTGCATGTTACTAGTATTCTTGCCACGTTTTTCTGACTTGGTCTCCAGAATGGAAACATGCAACCTGTTGTCCATCCTGAGGTTGCTTCTGAGTGTAGTCTCCCTCCCACAAGAGCCCTTTTCTCCATTCACTTCAATGGAGGGAATCAATTTTGTGTGCACAAGAAAGTTGGCTTTCGCTTTTAGAAATGAAAGGGGGGTCCTTGTGCACAGGGGCCCCATAGATACATGGAAAGAAAATTCCAGTCTGCTCCAAAGGCATGGTTGTGGAAGAACGATGTCCATGCTTAGCACAAGCCCAGGAGCGACCCATGTGCCACACTGACATTTTCCATAAGGCAAAGTTAAGGCATTCACAATTCTGAGTCATGAGCTCTGCATCTTTACTGTGGTACTTTGTGGGCAGCAGCTAACTATACACACTACAAAAGCAAATCGGGCTCTTCTCATCCAGGGGAAAAGTATTAGATTCCTGTCCTGAGACTGAGTGTAGTCATTGTCTAATAATATGAGCCCATTTCCTCACCATTATCACCTCCCCCCAGCAAATAAGGCTGTTGCTGCTGCCTGATTGGTATAGCATCTCACTTTCCCTGAGCATTGATTTTTCCAGCTCTCCTTTTATTTGCTTCATAAAAACAGGGACAAGGAGCTACTGCTGGCTACTGAGGAGCTTTTTGGGTGCCTTTATTTTTAGCATGAACCAACATTGGTCTTCTTTCAGATGAGGGAAGTTGGATTATAAAACCTTTTGTAAATGTGTATGGTGATATTTGCTCCGGTAAGTTAACATTGCTTTCCCAGCAACTATTAAGTATCAGTTTTATTGTTTAAATGAACTTATTTTAAAAGCCTAGTCTATTCTCTCTCTCTCTCTTTCTCTCTCTCTCTCTCTGTGTAACAACTGCATCATAATTTAATGCAGTTTTGCTTCTGTTTGTTTTCTTGATGCTTATAAGAGCACTGGTTACTTGGCTTTTTTTGTATGAGGAGCAGTTTGAGTGAACTTACTCTGCACTTCAGAAACTGCAGCAATGTTTATATGAGTAAAAATAAGTTTCATATATCACTGATTCTTTTTTTCTGTAAAGTCCAAGTGTTTTCTGAATATACAATTTCCCTTTTCTTTTTCTTTTTCTTTTAAACTGCTATCTCTGTTCATCCATGATCAAATTGAAGGAAGGGCTCTATCAGGTCATTCTGCAATACAGCAAACTAGGTGCAGATGTTTGCTGTTACTAGAGAGCATCAGGAAAAATAAAGAAAAATACTTAAGTATTACAGTATCGGTCTCCTATTATAGAGCAGACAAAACAGCACCTTTGAGATATGGTTAGTTTAATATACTCCAACTGCCTGCAAGCTTCGCTTTACAAAGTAGCGGTCCTTTCTCTTCTTTAAGCATTTCTTTGTTGTTTGTAGAGTTACCCATTTCGAGGCATTTTTTAGTTTATGTATAGCTATATCTTGTAAGCGAGCACAAGATACAATTTCTTTTGAAGCATCAGAGTAATGCTGCATGCAGTTATGATACGGTACGGTGTTTCTGTAGCTGAAAGAAACAAGTGTTATAGAAGTGATGAAATGGCATAGCAGTATTTGTGTGTTTGTAATATGAAATTAAGGCAAGTATAGCAGAATTTCCAGCCTTCCTGGAACTGGCAATCTCAAATGCCAAGACTCTAAAAGTAAAGCCAAAGTCCATTAATTGTTCTGCTGCTACGGAGTTTTGTCAGAAGACATAAACAATTATCTGCTTGCGGTCATTCAGTGCTCAGCTGTTTCCTATTTAACTGTGCTCAGTCATGTTTTCTGTTGTGGTGTCAATCAAGGAGTATTGTTATAATATGGAAGATGAGTTCAGATTAACCAGAAAATCAGAAAAGAATAGGCAGAATTGTACATTTAAGTGACTCTTTAAAACCTTTTATTCCAATTTCTCTGGGAAATTCAAAATAAGCATAGAAATAACAACTGACCAGTTTGTTTTTTGGGACAAAAGGTGTGCTCTCCAAGTGCAACATGATAGCAAAACATAAGAGGAAAAACTCTGCGTGGTAATTTGAGTGCACAGTGATAATAGTTCCAAATAATTACCATTTTAGTAATCGTTTAATAGGATCTGAAATGTGCAAGCATTTTCCTTTCAGAAAATTATATTCCAAAGTATAAACAAATTAGTTTTTCTTAGAAGCAAATACAAAACAGAATTTCAGTGTACATGGAATAATTGTTAGCTGGGCTTAGAAAAATGCTGGACTTCTTAAAAGTCTTGGTACTGTCAACTATCAATATGATTTTTTTCAGTCTCAGTTTTAAAATTTTAGTTATCTTCTACATTTGTCAAACTTTAAGATTCTGAGTTTTGACATATAGCAGAATGGGTTCAATGCATGTAAAATTATTCCCCATAAAAGAGGTTATAAGACCAACTTGCACACAGGTAACCCTGCAAGTGACAACTGCCAGAAATCAGTACCCCTTCATTGGATTCTTGAAAAGGTGTTTGCATTTGTACAAGACATGAGTGAATGCTAGGCTGGATTTAACTGCTTTGGTTTTTGTGAACTGTTGTGAGCACAGTATATTGTGGAAAATAGATATAAATCGACTAACTTGGTCCTGAAAATCCATTCCTGAAAGGGATTGAAAATCCGTATCTACAAAGACTTAGAAAAGTAATGCACCAGATAGGGAGTGCGATGGCAACCTAATGGCCAAACACCTAATGGCCAAACACCCAGTTCATGTGGAGGTACCTCGAGTGCCAGCCATAAAATGTGCAGGAGTGAGCCCACTGGAACTAAGAAGGGGAGATGGTTACATGCCACGGACAGACTCCCTTCCTGGAAATGCTGAGTGGGCCTACTATGCTCTGCAAGAGTTGGCCCAAGTAAAAGGCACATGCTCAGTTGGGCAGGAGGCTGCGCAGGGGACACTGGATTCTGGGTGGATAATTCATCCATTCTCTGAAACAACATGAACGCCAGAAACAGCCCACCCTACACTT
Organism: Varanus komodoensis; assembly: GCF_004798865.1. Classification (NCBI taxonomy): domain Eukaryota; kingdom Metazoa; phylum Chordata; class Lepidosauria; order Squamata; family Varanidae; genus Varanus; species Varanus komodoensis. The sequence goes on along the minus strand of NW_025336347.1, from coordinate 14,101,396 downwards.
TTTCAGAAATGTTTCCTTTCATGATTCACTAAGTGTATGTGTCAAAAGAAATGGTATTTACGTTGTGTCTCCTAAACCAAAGAGTCTAGAGGGAAAGCTTGCTCAGTTTTGACATGGAATGCTTTCTGGATGTAGGATTGTGCTGTCCCCCTTCCAAACTGTTCAGTTTATGAAAGTAAGAAGGGATATCTATAGATACGGATCAAATGGCCAAGGAACTACAGTTGATGCAGTTGATCCTGAGGATCCACTGGACAGTACCATCCAAGTTTGGCAGTACCTTTATTGGAATCAGCCTAAATGCCACTCTCTGGGCCTATTCAAGACATTGCCCCACTACAGATCAGGGGGCTTTTCCCCTCATGGACTAGTGTTCATAACTCTATCTTTATGTGCCTTGCAGAATACTACTTAGCTGTTTGGTATGGCAAGCAGAATATCACTTAGCTGTTTGGTATGGCAAGCACCACAAGAGAAAGATTATTTGCTACCACCTAAAGATGCTTCTATTGCCTCCAACCATTAGCGTAATACTGGCTAATCTGGCTTCAGTTGACATGTTTGCCATGTAAAATTAATGTCTGCGTTGGCTAATACAAAGATTGCCACCATGAGTTCATCGGACCGCAATCTCCATCTTAAGACTGTATCTGAGCTACAAACTTCTGGCCTGATCTTTGTATTTTCTTGGACCTTTTCCTGCTTTTTGTTCCACTTGATGGATGAACAATACTCAAGAACTTGCCTGATCTTTTGTGGCATTTTGGTTGGCCCTAAATAGATATTGCCTGACTGTGGTATTTGCACAAGGTTTCATTAGCTAGCATATATCACTCATGGTTACTTCAGTGGTAGTAAGTTATTAGCTTGCATCTGTATCAGAGGGGTGGGCAAAGTTTCTTGCAATCATCTTAGCAAATCGGCATGGGTGGTACATTCATCGCAGCTGACAGAGAATATGAATGATGTTGCTGCACTTGCAAACGGGGGTGGTGATGGCAGCAGCAATTAATTTGGCCATTTGCCTCTCCCACCCATGCGATGCTTATATATGCAATAGGTGGTTAGTGTAGCCAGGAGCACACAGGATGAAAGAGTCCACACTATAACTCTGGGAAGGCAAGATAATTGCATGCCTCGTTACCCTTCCACTTGATTCCACACCATGCCCTTTGAATCAGTGCAGCTGTACCTTGCAGAACATTTAAAGTTGACGATTTGTTATTCCAAACATGTCTGATGGATTTTTAGGCACACGTGTGGATCATAGAATCTAGCACAGCGGAGTTGAAAGAGGCCGAGAAAGCCAGTGAATCGGACCCCCTGCTCAGTGCAGGACTCTGGCTAAAGCAGCCCTGAAAGACAAGACGGCTGTCCAACTGCCTCTTGAATGGCTCCAGTGTGGGAGACCCCATCTCTTCCAATCCCATGTGCATTATATACCATTCAAGCATGTTCAGTGAAAATGCTGCTGCTACTTTTAACTTTAAATGCCCCATGTTCACCCCCTCACTCCAAATTCTGCTTCTTCACAATGAATTCTGGCAACTGGCCATTTCAGGTAGTGGCCACCATCAGAGCCTACATTAGCCTCAGTCTTAATGCTGGAAGGCAGCATGTTCCCCAAGGTGCTAAGTGAGCATGATAACTTTATTCCCTGTTATGTAGAAATATGACTTGAAAGCAGTTTGGTCGCTTCCACACTTGTCAACAGATGGCCATTGGCAATGCATTAGCTGGGGCGATTTAGCGCCAAAGGGTTGAGAGATTAGGATAAAAGCATTTCCTAATTAAAAAGTGTTATCAGTTTACATCACTGCGGCTTGGCAAGAAAGCGTTTTGCCTGCATTATAGGAAACTGGTACTAGGAAAGTTTGGGCAGAGCTGTGATCATCTGTTCACACATAAGCGATCACAGTTACGGCTCACATTGCCATCATCGAACAATACCGTCTACCAACACCTGAACTGGGGAAAATATTCCATAACAGCTGCTGTCATTCTCCTCCCTCCCCACCCCACTTGATGGCACGAACTTTTCCTGCTGGGGCAGGCAATAAAAGACGTGCTCAGCCCACACTCTTTGCACTGCTTCAGCATCCAGCTGTGACATCCTAGGCTGATGCTAAAAGGCAACAGGGTATCACTTTCTGCGTCTTTCCTCGGAATGTTTCTGCTATCCTGTCCTCTGCCCTGTCAGATGGCATAGTCCCGTGTTGGTCTAGTATGGCGTAACTCCAATTCCTTCCCTCTTCGTTCTACCACAGGGCAAGGAATAGGAGAGCTAATCCACAGGATCCCTTCTGTAGCAATGGCTTTTCCTATCCTAGGAGCTGTCTGGTGACTGGAAGATCCTACAGTCATCTTCTGATCTAAGATTAGGATTCAGTGCTGTTGTACATTTCAATATGGAAAGTGCTTTTATGTTCTTTGGCCCACAATCCTATGTATGTTTAGAAAAAATGTCCCACATGTTTAAAAAAAAAATGTCCCACGAGTCCTAGAATTCTCCAGCCAGCATGGGAATGTCTACACCTTAACAATGGCATGGGTAGGCACTTTTAGACCCCAGATTTAATGGTCTACAAACAGTCCTATTTATTCCTTCAGTAATGAAGCACATATTTCAACTCCCATTCCCCTTCATGCTTTTTAAAATTTATTTGTTTGTTTGTTTGTTTTATTGCATTGATATCCCGCCCCATAGCCAGAAGGCTCTCTGGGAGGTTCACAGAGCAATCAGGAACAATAATACAGGTAAAAATAGAAAATACAGGTAAAAATAGATGGCAATAATACTAATAACACTAATACCATAAAACGTGATTTTCAGTGTCTTCATGTGCTATTTTGCAGTATTTGCCCATTGGCAGGAAATAAGTGCAATTTTGCACTTATATCCACTTATATCATAGCACCATCATGACTACAGGAATAAAATGGAGTTTAATTCATCTGCTGGTGCTCCTGGGTGGTCATTTGATGGGGAGCTCTGTTCTCCCCATCCCCTGCCACCGTTACTTTAACGCATTTAAATATAGCATGCAATATGGGAGCTGAAAACCTTGGATCAAAGCCAGCAGAGGCGGATTCCAGAAGCAGATGGCATGGAGTGTCTCATTAGTGGCACTGTGACCCAGTCTTTGAATTCAGGGCAGACCTGACCTCAACCCCTGTAGCAACAGTGGCATTAATGGTCCCATCTTGCCCCTTCGAGCTGTGATTCCTCCTTGCTGGGTTTTTACTGGGAACCTGGTGGGGGTTTTTTAACTTTGTGACACAACAAAAAATGACAGCTTCCATTTAAAGACTTATACCTTGCTTTAAGTACAAAAGCAATTGAAGAATAGCACCCTCTGAAAACTTAAGTCGGTACAGCAGCACAAGTGCACAACAAAGGCCTCATCTGGAAGAGCTTCCAAAATTCACTGGCATCCCTGGCTGGGGGTGGATTTTTCACGAATGCAGTCAGGCAACAATTTAATGATAATGCAAAAAGCTTTTGTAAAGCAACAAGACCCTTGAAAAGTTAAAATATTAGATCTGGAGGTAATAATAATTATTAGTAGTAATTAGAACTTGTATGGGTCAGAGTGCACCTTGGATTTGCCTTGCTCTGCGCTTCAGTTTCTATGCATTGTCTTCATGGCCAGCAATAAAGCAGCCTATTTGTTAGCCTGCAATGCAAGCAAAGATTTGTTAATTCTGCACTTGTTCTGATGAGTGCGTTCTTTCAGCTAAAGGGAGATGAGAGATGAAGTGGTCTGAAAAAGTATCCACCCTGTTACCCTTCATTCAAGATAATATATGCAGAACCGTGGGGGGTATTTTCTTCCATGAGTACCTGATGGCAAAGGAGGAAAACAGTCCTAGAGAACAGAAACATCAGTGTGGATGCTACAGTTAGCTGACTAGCTGGCCACCTAGGCCATAATTCAGCCTAATTTCTCATTTTCCCCAAGTATGCTACTCATCATGAAGCATGTTCGGGGAATATGGGCAGAAAACTCAGCTCTGCAACCACTTTTTAAAAAATTGCATTCCACAATTAGTTTCCAATTGCTTCATTATCCTTAATAGAGCAACCAGTTAAAAACTTTTCCCTTTACTGTCCAACAGGAAGGAACATCTAAGAGTCAGGAACAATCATCAAGGAGGGGGTAACAGCCACATCTTAAAGTATTTGTGCTCTCTCTGCCTTCCCTGTCCTTGCAGTGTGGACAAGTTTGTTTTCTGGGTGGAACCTACAACTGAGATAGCTAATCCAGCCTCAGAGCCAACCTCTAGAGCTCACAGTCATTTCCAAAGGAGTTCAGTTCAGGGAGAAACAGAACCATACGGTCAGAGTGCAGATGGAAGAGGACACCACTGCATGGAGGAGCAGTGAATTCACTGACCTCAAATCCTATACAATGGAGGGGAGGGGGTATTTTGGGAGGGGCTATGTGAATGTTCTCACCCAAGCTTTTTTCCTTCTTGGCAAACAGTTACGATTTTGCTTTTAAAAGACCTGCAGACCAGGTGAACTCTCATCCCGTGGAAGTTTGGGCTGACTACAGGCCTGGGGTGGGGATTTGCATCCCACCCCCCTGCAATGCCCCACCTAATTATGTGGCTGCCCCACTGAACAGGAAAGAGTGGCTATAGGGCTAGCTGGCCTACCTAGATGTCTAGGTTAGGAGGAAACCATAGATATTGTTAGAAACGTTAATGTGACTTGTGTGCTCCATCAGTAAAATGGGTCATTTTTAATAGCGTGCCTTCTAAAGCAGTCTAAAAAGAGTAACCCATTTTACTTAGGGCCAAGTAACATCTTGCTTTGAAGATAGGTACTGGCTACATCTGCTTTGCTTGCTTGCTCTAAAGTAAGCACAGAGACTGACACAGACCAAACTTCCCCTCCTGGGGTCATAAGACTGACTGACCTTTGATTTTTCTTGTAAGGATGTATGAAGTACTCTGCGTACACAAAAGTGGACAGCCAGCCATGTCCACTGTGGTAAACAGAGGCTTGTGGTTCCTGAAAGTTTGTGGCACAAACATTTGTGTGATAGACCATAAATGTTTGTGGACTATCACCCACTTCATCAGGGGGCCAGAGTTCATTGTTAAAAGTTGCTATGAACAAAACAGCTGTTGATGTTAGCCCAGGAATCCTGGCATTGGTAAGCCAAATAATGAATGTAGTGTATTTGTTTATTAAGAACATTTTTATGATTCATTTCTCTTCCTGAGCAATCCCATCTGAATGACAAAACAGTTTTCTATTGAATTCAACAGCCTACCTGCTCAAAGTTTAAAGAGGGTAGGTCTGAATGTGCCAGATTCTAAAGTTTCAGTTTTAGGCACACTTTTCTGTAAGGCCAATTGAACTCGGTGGGACTTCCTTCAGTGTAAACATGTATAGGTCTCTGCTGTAAGTGTTAAGAAACAAATTTGCTGTGGCAAACCCATATCAAAGCCTGAAGTACATCCTAAAAACCAATGAATTGTTGTTTAGGAAGGTCAAGGTGATTGTATAATAGAAGATTTGACTGGAAGCACCCAGAAACATAGATGCTGGTAACATTATACTGGTTTCTTCCATTTGCATTTAGGTAGAGGAGATGCAAATTTTACAGGTACTGAAACTTACTGACAGTCCTTTGCAGCTTCTTAAGGCAGGTGGCTTCCATATTTCATTCCCGGAATGACCCTGGACAGAATATGTTGAGGAAAAAAGATAGTCACTGTCAGTCCACCAAAGCAGTCCACCAAAGCAAGATAGTAGCTCCCTGCACACCCAAAAGTCACCCCCACCCTCAAAATACCTCCCATGACCTGTGAAAGCGGGGAAACCATTTCTGGTCAGGTTTGGTTCTTACACAGAGAAGCTTTTCTTCCCAGATTCCAGGAGTAATATAAGGATATGTTCCCAATATGTATAGTGCTTCCCACTGTGTGTGTATTCAATAAACTTTAGGTCGTTTCCTGTGTCTTTAAATATTTGCATCTTTATCTAGACTTTTCTACAAGGACTTTGGGAGGCATTTGATCCCCACCCATTTATCTCTTAGATTAAATTAAGCTGAGAGGCTGGCTGGCTGAGGGGCAAACCATGAGCTTTCTGACTGAACTGGGATTTGAACCCAAACTAATGGCCATGCTAGTTTGGAATTATGGGAGTTGCGTATCTGCAGGGCATCTGGTTGGAGAAATCTCATCTCATCACTGTGCCATATTGAGAACAGCGGTGGTGGCAGCAATGCATTACTACATAGATGTGTGTGTATAAATATATAAAAGTGTATTGCAAAGGGGCGGTTCAGAATTTCATCCCCTTCCCAATCAGATTTTGCACTGTATCAACAGAGAGAATACACCAGACCTTCTCTGGAGAGAATTGTGTGACCCCCCCGCCCCGCTTGCATGCTGCCTCTTATGCTGCACGATGGCATCTTGTCTCTTTTGCAAGCCTGCGAAGAGCCTCCTATTTATTTTAGCTGCAAGACGAGAGAAGGAGTGAATCATTTATGTCCTGAATAGCAATATGTCAGGATCGATCGTTGAGCCCTGTTGTCACTGAGCTATTCTGAGCGCCGCAGTTCCTTCCCACTCCACTGTTGAACATCACCACTAGACGGGCCTGCTCCCAGCCGGTTCTGCCATCGTCGTTTCCCCAGCAAGAGTGCTCCTCAGATGATGGTGGAAGGGGGCCACAGCGATGCAGCTTCTTCAGGAAAGATCCGTGAGAAGGAGCTTGATTCCAGCTGCATGCTGCTAATAAATCTTTCCAGAGGAGTCTGTGTGGGCATTTTTTGTCACTAACTCTGTTCCCTGCGCTTATGAGAATTATTCCTATGAGAATAATTGCAACCACACTCACAAAAAACGAATACACCAGAAATTATTCAAAGCACGTCCTTTGGCTCAGATGGTGGACAAGAAGGCTAGTCTCTTCCTGCTGTTAGGAGTACAGTGGGTGCTGGCATGATGCGCGGCCTTTTCCATGGGGGCACCCTGACTCTGGGGTGCCCCCACCACGAGGCAGGCCTGGCAACAACTTGACTGTCATTTCGGTTCCAAGCTAAGTAAGGCTTGCCTGTTTACCTGAGTGCTTATGAGTGCCCGTGTTGCTTCTAAGTGTGTTATTGTTTTCATAGAATCATGGAATATTAGAGTTGGGAGGGTCCAAGAAGGCCATGGAGTCCAACCCCCTGCTGTTGCAGGACACCAAGTCCCACCATCCCACTCAGGTGGCTGTTCAGTTTCTTTCTGAATGGCTCTAGTGTGGGAGAGCCCACCGCCTCTCTAGGCAGCTGGTCCCACTGTCGTATTGCTCTGGCAGTGAGGAAGCTTTTCCTGATGTCCAGCCTGAATCTGGGTTGTTGCAGCTTGTCCTACACTGTGGCATCAGCAAGAAAAGATCTTGGCCTTCCTCTTTGTGACAGCCTTTGAGGTGCTTAGAGAGTGATACCATGCCCCCCCCCCCCAGTCTCAGTTTTTATTATGTGTTCATTGTTTTGTTGGTTTTAACATTGCGGTCACTCTCCCTGGGTATTTTAGAAAGGGTGGGATATCAATAAAATTAGAGAAATACATAGGAGGAAAATGGTGTGCTATAGCAGGTTCTGGGTCTCCCAATCCCCAGCTTGAGAAAACGAGTCCACTTGTCCTGACTGTGGACAATGGTCCATCTAACTTGTTGGGTTCTCTCAATTCTCAGACAAGATCCCCCTGCCCAGCCTTTTCTCCCCTGACCTTTGTAAACTGGGGCTTCCATGCAGCTTGAAGCTCTAGAGCGGCCCGTGGTGTCTCCACAGAGTCCCTCTCAGGCGTGCTTGATTTCTGCGCGGTGGGGGCGAGCCAGAGTCCTCAGGCACAGAGTGCTCGATTCTGCATTGCTGCGATGAGGGTGGCCGGCTGGCAGGCAGTTTCTTTCAGCACCAACCTGATACGAGGGAGGAGTCCAGGGCAGCCTGCAGACTGGTCGCATCCAAACGCCCGGCTGATGCGCTGCCTGGGCCGTGTGGCTCATGTGCACAGGGGCCCCCGCAGGTGAGTCCAGTCACAGCACGTCTTGAAGGTCAGGAGGAACCATCCTGATGGTGCTGCCACACTCGCTCTCTCTGGGCAGTGCCAGGCCACCGGTAATCAAGCTTCCCAAGTGGCTGGGGGAACTGGTGGTTACAAGGGTCATGTGTCCCACTTTACAGAGAACAGTCCTTTATTTGCAGGCCTGTCAGAGGACAGCCCACTATCTGAGGAAAGGCATCCTCTGTTGAAAGGGCTGTCCAATCCCAGTCAGCTTTAGGAAGGATGGAAGGATGCCATAAGAAGAGAGCACAAGCCTCTTCCTATCCAGCACAAAATGCGTAGAACAGACACTATGGCAAAGGGGGGCTTTATCAACAAAATCTTGTGGTAACTCACCAGGGATACAGATTTTCCTTTAAAGCTGCACTAATCAAACGGGCCAGTTTAATGAATGTGGCGGGGGTGGGGCGCTTCCAGAATCACAGCTGTAAACTGTAGTTATTGTTACAGTGAAGGATCCTATCACTGTCTTCTATAGAATCTAAATTGCTCATTGATGACCTTCAGTTCTGCTTAATCCAAGATGATTTTGAGTTAAAGAGGTCACGAACTTCATTATCATCATATAATGTGAAAGTTACAGTCTCGTATGTTAATAGCCACCCATTGGCTTTATGTAGGAGCTGCTCTTAGCTTCATGCTGTGCTTTGTACTCCTTGCTTTATTATTTTTCACTGGAGTGGAAGAAAACGTATGTATCATTTTTACTGACCTGGGCAAGCATGTGTAACTTTAGCAATTTTGCACCTCAGCTTCAAAATATACACCCCCCTCCCTCCTATTTCCTCTTTTTTGTGCTCTGCTTTTCAGTCGGTCTGGGCTGGGCAGCCTTTTGAACAAATGAGGATGTTGAGTTTTGAATTTTCTGCTGGATTCCAAAAAACATTTTGTTTTCCATTAAGGACTCTTAATGTTGACTCTGAGTTTTGCAGTCCTGAAGAAGTGGCACAGCAAATGCTTTTCAAATAGGTCTTCAAGGCTTCTTTGCTTTTGGGGTGGGTTGTTCTAATGGGCAGGAGGAGTTACCCACGCCTTTCAGTATGATGAACTCTGCAGATAAGTATTTCATAACATCTGGTGCTGATTATAATAGCTTCAAAGCATGTTGATAAGGAGTTCAAACGCTGGTATTTATGCCAACAAATGCAAATGAGACTTTGCAGAATTGCTTTCTTCCTCCGAGATGGTTTGTGTCAAAGATATAGGCCTAGGAGACAGCTTGTCTTGTAGCTGTGCATGATGGATAAATTTGTATCAGATCTTCTATCCTGGATTAATATTCTCCTCTGACTATTAATCCCGCTTTGATGGTTAGTATTCTTGAGGATAAAGAATTTCCTCCATAGACTTGAACTCATTTTGCCATTATGCCAAGCTCAGTTATCTGAGTGATTCAGATTCTTTGGGTGTTCTTGCCAGAGTCCTAAATTGGCAGAATCCTGTTGTGTATCACACTCATTCTCTGTATCACACTCATTCTCCCAAAGCTGTGCAGTTCTTAAGTTGCTCAGCCTGGAACTATATAGCAAGGTCACCATTTGGAAATGAGGCTTCCAGGTTGCCATCTTGGCAGGTGCTCTTAAAGATGGGCAAGTCATGGCCCTCGAGATACTTTGGCCCACCGTCCCCGTATTCTGTCCCCGTTGACTTGCTTGGTTAGAGATGATGTAAATTGTAGAGCAAGTTGCCCACTCCTATCTTACAGCAAAGCAAAGCCAGGATGATTTTCCCCTTTTAAGCAGATTATTTTATTGGGAATATTGTAGCATTGTGGCAGCGGCAGCCATGATAGAGAAAGTGGAGTAGATCAGACAGGCTTGCTGCCTCCCCATCCTGCAAATCAACAACAAACTTTGCAACTAGAGCCGTGCTTCAGCTACTGTGCAACAGAATCCTGTCCGTGTCTGCTAAGACATTCTCACGCCGTTTGGTGGCACTTCCCGCCAGGCAAGGGTTGCAGCCCAAATGACTCTTCCTCTTGAGCCGCTGCCACCTTGAAGGTTAATGCTGCTTGAGCCATTCCTGTAAGACCAGCCTATCGGCCTCTATCCCCCGTTCTGGACACTGCCCAGGGGCTGGAGCGACTGCCCTCTGTCCCCCTTTTCAGCATCATCAGTGGTGTGATGAGTCCAGTTTGCTTTGGAGCAGAGCTATTCGATGGAGGAAAAGATGCAGCTTTTGAAATCTAAGACGGTGCAGAGAGCTATTCCCTGGACACTTGGAGAAAACAGCCAGCTTCTTAATCCTTTAGATTAGAATACAGTTAGGTTTTATTCTATTTCTATTAAAATATAATGAGGGAGGAGGCCCAGTATTCCATTATGTGGTTAAGCTAAATGGTGTGTTGAGGGGTGGGGTGGGGAATAATTCTTTTTAGAATAATCAATGGGAGATGATTAAGGTAAAGATTTTCTTCAAAGGAAAAGATGGAAAATTGTCTCGATGGAATTAAACTATTATGCAAGTAAAATGATTAGAACATGATGGTTGGCCTGTTAAAAATATTCACAACGCTAGAGCCACCATCCATCGATTTAAGATTCATATTAAGTGGGTTTTTATCTTAAAATGTGAAGTACTAAATTAAAGCCTCTGCTTTTAAAAGGGCGATACTGGAAGAATTCTTAATGGCAATGAAGGCACACTCATGCTTGCCAGGGCTTTTGCTGTTCTTTAGGGAAGCTACGAAATGTGGAAACGGTTATATATTTGTGCAAATTGCTTTCATTGTATGAGTTGAAAAGAACTGCCCCGTAGCGTTCGGGTGCTTCTAGACAAGACTTTTATCACATCAACCTGTTTTTTCACCACCTGCTCCACGTTTCTTCTGACCACAGAAAATCTGCTAAGGAAACCAAGACGGTATAGCTGTGATGTGCCTTCTGACTGCTCATAAGTCCTTCGTTTGGAAGCAGAGAGCTTTGGCTATGGGCTGTATAGAAATGCAGTGTTGTTATTTCCAGAGCAAGTGTAGGGAATCTTATTTTATTCTTTATTTTTTCTTACAAAGCAGGCTTACATCATTCTCCTGGTGCTCTCCATCTTATCCCCCACAACAACCACCCTGTGAGGAAGGTTGGGCTGAGAGTTTGTGACCGGCCCAAGGTCACCTGGTTAGCTCCATGGCTGAGCCGGGACTGGCACCCAAACCGCCTGAGTCCCAGCCCTGCGCTCTTAACCACTGCGCCACGCTGATCTCAGTGCTCGTATGCCCTGAAACAAACAGCTGATCGCAGGGTGACAGTGCTCCTGGGCTGTACCATTGCAGAATGCATGGCAGAGCGTCCCAGCAGGAGTGTTCACTCATACAGAAAATGGCCACATTAAGGAAAAGGGCCCCCCAACACATCCTTCTTGACATTTCTACTATGTACAGCACATATAGGCTTCCTTGTAGCCTCAAGTGTCTCCTCCTGCCTAATTGTGGAAGCTAAGCAGGGTCAGGCCTGGTCAGAATTGGGGTGGGTGACTTGAGTGTATGATTCCATGATTATTGCTGTAAATGGCCCAGAGAGCTTTGGCTGTGGGCTGTACAAAATGTAATAATAGTAATAATAATAAGCCAACACCACTGAACTCTTCTTCCTGCCTGAGCTTGCAAGTTGTACCATCCGGACACAGTTTTACTCACTTCCTAGAGTAAGTCTAATTGCTCTTGTGCACAGTCCTTCCTGATGTGTCGGTTACTGCAGCATATGCGCTTGTGATGTAACATCAGAAGCCTCGGGGCACATGGGGAGATGGTGTGACACCCCCTATTTGAACAGCAGTGTTGCCCAAGCTTCTGAAACATACTGGCTAGGAAAGGCGCCTCGCTTTTTTATTTTATTGATTCATTATTCTTGCAAGGAACCCAGACTGGTTTATCTGGTCTCCTCCTCCTCCCCTCCGTTTTACCCTCACAACAGCCTTGTGAGGTAGAGCAGGCTGAGAGTCAGCTCAAAGGTGGGAGCATGGGAGCTAGAATTCCTGTCTCCCAAAATCCAGCCCAATAATCTAAGCACTACAAAAGTGTTTATGACTTTTTTGGACAGTGAGGGAAAAGCATGCACTGCTGTGTATTCCACCCCGCTAAGGCAAGATCAGAAAGAGTGCTTTGTTTCACCTGCTACAGCTGATCGGCTCCACGATCTCTTGCTTCCTTGCAATTATTTATGTAGTGCCATCCACCACATGATGCTTTTTTACGTAGTGCAAAAGGACAAGTCCCTGCCCCCACGGAGCTTACTATCAAAAATGTTTACACTACAAATTAACTTTGATGTTTCACCAGCATTGTGGTAAGTGTTAAATAAAAGCTACATTTGCTTTTCATTAGATTCCAGAAGCCAGTCCATGAGTACAAAGCGTTGCTGTAGAAATTAGTCTTTAAAGTACAAATCTTCAGGGGAGAGACATTAACTGAACTGCACCCCCTTGTATTCTTGTCTCACTTATTAAAATGCCGCCTTCCCAGAATCCTACGTTGTGGACGAAGACACGTAACTCAGTTACAGATATGAATTGCATGGAGCAAGGGTCTACTTCCGTGCACACCACCTGCCATTAAGACTCTGCAGAATGAAGCAATGAGTCTTTGCATGACTACAGTGCAGCGAAGCTTTGCTTGACATCTGCCAGTGTGCAGTTGCCTGAAATGTTTTAAGTGGAAATACCTTTGAACCTCAAATATTTGTGCAAATGATATACTCTACCTCTGCTGATGTCCAGTGCTAGGACTGCGCTCCACTGGTCAGGGTGTTTTGGTGGGTTTTTCTCCAATTTTTTATTGAAATGATAAGACAACATGGACTTCTTGTGGTAAACTTCATTCATTCTCCATCTCCATTAAAGAAAACGAATAGTTGATACACAGTTTGTTGCTGCTTAATCTCCTGTGTGTGAATTCTTTCTAGTGGCCTCATAAAGCCAACTTATCTGATTTTGTGGGACTTTTTGTCAGGAAACTACTTATTTATTTGAACCTAACTCTAAACTTGCTCATTGCTCAATGATCAGAAATCAATGCTGCATTTCATTCTTGGGCAATCATACCTCCATTCCAGTGCCTCTGAAACAGTTAACTACTGACCTGGTAAGAGCTGAGTTGCCTTCTTTCTACGCTTTATGAAAATAAAAAACTAATCATAACTTCATCAAGCTATGACACGGTGTGGATTAGATTGGATGCTGACCTGCTGTGGCAGGCATTGGAAGTCAAATGGTAAATGCCAGTAATTTTATCACGCTACGTAAGTGCTCCATTGACTTACTTTCCTGAAGCTCTTTTGATGTCAGCTGGAAGCAGGTAGAATATGATTCCATGCAGGGGTCTAACATTTGCAGCCTCTCTATTCATATAATTTGAAATCTTTTGAGCAGCATTGTGTTGGTGCCAAGCAATATTCCCTGTAATACCTTCAACAACAAAAGACATTGATTTAAATGGGACAACTACTTTCTGCTACTTTTGCTTTTTAAGATATAGAAGAGCAATAGTATGGGCCATATGGTCATTCAGAATATAGAATCCTATTCTTTTGGTGTGTGTATTCTGCAGTTTCATTAGGTGCTGTTGCCCCTGATGGATCCATGCTATTCTGAGGTCCATCTACTCCACAATAGCTTTAATCACATGGACAAAAAGACCTTTACAAACAAAACGCGGCAGGGACAGAAGGGGTTCAGTATTCCAGTGTGGACACAAGCCAGTTCAATACTCTTGTGCTTTTATATATTTTCCACAATAGGTATTTTAAAAATCTCCTTATACGTGCGTTGTTGGATACTACTGTGGGGACACAGAGTAGCTTTCTCATCTGGGTGTGCCACGCCACTGCCACTCTTTAGTCCCAACACACCCAAGAGCCTTGGCCAGTGCAATCCAATGAGGCCTCCCATAACCCTCCACATCTGGATGACTACAGTCATCCTAAAAGGGCAGAAGAAGTGCATAGGCAAAGTTTTCCCGCACGTTTCTCCTGCCTTGGACGGAGGCCGTCTGGAAGACTGTGTGTGCGTAGGTGGCTTGCGCACCTTGCTCAGTCGGCTGTCCTGGTGCTCCCGGTGAGCAAGTCCAAGGCCCAGAGCTCCCTTCTGAGGCTTCTTTATGTTCTTTATCAGTTTTGGACTGGCCAGTCCTTCAAATAAAGGACAGGCCTGGGGCAGCCCTTCAAACAGGACCAGGCACCCTAAGGCTTGTTTTATCTACAGTCCTGAACCCAGGTCAGGGAGAGTTTATTAGGATGCTAGCTAGTGGATTTGTTGTTACATACCATCAAGTCATCTCTCACTTGTGGCAACACTTGGAATGAGTGCCTTCCAGAATGTCCTGCCCTTGACAGCCTGGCTCCGCTCTTTTGAATTCAAGGCTCTAACTTCCTTTATGGAATCAAGCCATCTCATATCTGGTCTTCCTGTTCTTCCTTCAACTTTCCCTAGCCTGCTGGCCTTTTCCAGTGTGGCCTACCTTCTCCTGATGTACCCAAAATGCAACAGCTTCAGTTGCATCATTTCTCCTTCCAAGGAAACTTCTGGCTTGATTTCCTCTAGGATCCAGAGTTCACTTGTCCAGCACTGTGCATCAAATGCCTCAGTTTTCGTTCTATTAGACTGCCCAGTATTCACACCCATACATAGTGGCTGAAAATACAATACTGTGGATGATCTTGGCCTTTGTCTGCAGATAAACTTTTTTATGTGTGATGCTCTTTTCTGTTTCCTTCCAAGGCTTAGCCTTCTTTTAATTTCTTGGCTACAGTCTCCATTTGAATTGATGACTGAGCCAAGGCATACAATTTCTTTCTCAGTTTCAGTGTCTTCACTGTTAACACTAGAGTTGTCTAATTCTTCTGTAGGTATTTTTTTCCACTGTTCAGTTGCGCTAGTGCTTTTGCAGTTTCTTCTTCTCTTTCATCAGGCATTATTTCAATTCATTACTGCTTTCTGCCAATTATATGTTATCATCTACATCACTTAAATTAGGGGTGTAACTTCCACCAATTTTCACTCATTCCTCTTATCCTAACCCAGCTTTCCTTTTGACAGAGAAAGAGACAGAAACACCTTGCCCTTTGGGAAGCCATTCTGTTTCTCCATATTCTGCTCAAACAGAAGCTTCTTGTCCAATCAAGTGCTGAGGCACTTCCGTTTCTTTCAGAGCCATCTGTACCTTCTCAAGAGCCACGCAGATCACACTTCTGGAATTCTTTGCTGCACTGCAACAGTTAATCCACATGTGCAATATGTTCTCAAGTGCCTCTTCCTTTTTGGAATCATGCTTGAATTTTAGGCCTTCCTTTCTCCATTTAGGGTAAAATGCTTTGTTGGAGCAGCTTAAGCATCACTTTGCTAACATGGAAAATCAGCACAACAGTCCTGTAGTTGCTGCACCCCTTAGCACCTCCCTTCTTGGGGACTGGAATGCATACTGAACATTTTTAAGCTTTGCAGCATGGAATAGTTCTGTTGGTATCCTGTCTACTCCAGGTATTTTATACTTTCCAAGTGTTTTCAGAGAAGCTTTCACTACACTTTCTAACATTGCAGGCTCTTCCTCATAGGATTCGTCTTTGAAGGAGTTTGTTATCCTTTCATCTCTTCTGTGTATTGATTTCATTCCACCTTCTCTTTATTTTTCCTAGTAAAATAATATGTTCTCCTGTTGGCCTTTCAAGCATTCCTAACCTGGGATTGAATTTGCTCTTGATTTCTTATTCTAAGCTACAGTGACTTGAAAGGGCAGCAATGAAGGAACGAGAAAAACAGCATCAAGTCTAAGGACATTTCACTGGTGACCAAGGCCAAGATCATCCACACTATTGCATTCCTGATCACTATGATGAAACCAAAGCTGCCATACTTTGGACCCATCATGAGAAGGCAGCACTCACTGGAGAAGACGAAAATGCCATGGGAAGGCAAGGGCGGAAGGAGAGCAGAAGCCCAGCCATGAGATGGATCAGTTCTATAAAGGAATCTGTAGCCTTGTGTTTACAAAAGCTGAGCAGAGCTGTGAAGGAGGAGGGCTCTCGTTCATAGGACCACCATGGGGCAGCACGTGCAACTTGACAGCGCATGACAACAGCCACTTTTTCGGACAGCTGTGCCTAACATATCTTTTGGCAAAATAGTAACACTTTGGATTTCAAAGGAGTTATTGGAGAGGAGATCCAGCATCAGATGGATAATGGATCATAAGAGAGGGGTTCAAGCAGTGATTTGGGAATAGGGTCATGGCAACGAGCGTGCCCCTACTTTCATCTGCGAAATGTTGAAGAGTGTGGGAGAGCTGCAGTGGCTGTCCTGGCATCTCATTACAAAAAGAAGACCGGCGGCTATTCCCTACGCTTTTATGATGAAATGCGAACAAATGCCCATATAGTTCGCATTCATTACTATAAAGTGCATTCATTACTTTAAGCACTTAATGTAAAAAGAACAGAACAAGGACTCATTGCTAAGCAGAATGCTTAGTTGCACTTCCCCACCCATAATAAGCTCACTTTGTATGCCGTTAAGACTATGCCTGTATAATGCGTCTGCTTCTGAAAGCAGCTCCTAAGCTTTGAATTCAGCTCTTCGTGTTGTGAGAGTTAAAGGCTGGATACTAAGCCAAAACTGCCCATACTAGCAGGGGACGATGGGAACTGCAGGCCAATTGACCCAGAGGGCACAAAGCCAGTGAAGGATTCAGGGAAAGGCTGTAGTTGCTATGCATGCATTCAGGGCCTGTTAGACGCCTGGAAGAGACTCCCCTCCGAAAGAGCCACTGCCTCTCCTGTATTACGCTAGGTGGAGCGTTGCAGCTCTGCTTTCCTGCCAGGCGCAATCCCTGGTGTCTCCAGGCACAGCTGGAAAAACTTCTGTCTGAGCCCCTGGTGAGCCACTGCCATTCAGTGTGGATCATACTGGTCTGCAGGGGCCAGTGGTTGGACTCCCATAGGGTAAATCCTGGTATCCTTCTGACTTGGTGTGCAGCATCCTGCTCCGTCCTCACACTCCCTGATCTTGACACTGACAGCCAGCCCTAGTCCTGGGCTCAGTCCTTTTCTCCCCACACCACTGTGGGGGTGGATCTCAAAGCACTGAGCATTTGCAGCGCAAAATTCCAGCCTAATGATGAATCCGTAGGCTGGAGCGTCAGAAAGATTATGGTTTTAACTATAACAATGCAATACCTGTTCTGAAAAAGAGGGCAATGCTTGTGAAGGGCAAGGTGTTTCACCAGCCAGTGCCTCCACGTGCGTGTGCATAGGGGTAGTACATAAAGGCCGTGACAGAAATGCCTGCAATGTGCTTAGCTCCTAAAGGCAACAGGTAGCCAATAAAATTGCTTGATGATTTTTTTCCCACCACCACTGAAACAAGCAGTGACACTTTAAATTTCTAATAAAACCAGGCTTCTAGAGCATTGTATAGTAGTATGACTTGCCACCAGATTATATCCTCCAGCCAAAAAAAAAAAAATCATGCAAGCAATAACATCACAACTTTTGTAATTCTGCAGTATTACTCAACCCTCGCCAGCAGCCAAAGATCCCAGATGTTGCACTGCTGCACCAGCAGTGCCTTTGCAGCAGTTTCCACAGACATATGGCCCGTCCCATCTGCAGCCAGCATTCCCAGAATCAGCAGGATTTGCAGTGCAGCAGCAAGGATGCTGGTGAGACAAATGCATTCGAGCCCAGGCATCCCCCACGGCTCGCCTGACAATAAGAAAAGCCATGGCAGATCAGAGCAAAGGGCTGCCCCCTCCAGCACGCCATGCACACGGTGGCAGGCCAGCCGCCTGCAGGATCGCTCAAGCAGGAGGCGTGCAAGGCCTCCTCCCACCCAAGCTCCTTAGTAACGGGTGCATGTGGTTATGGACCACTTCCCATGGAAGCAAATTCCACAGTTCAGCCTTATGCTGAGTGAAGAGGTACTGCCTCTTGTCTCTCCTAAACCTC
The DNA here is from genome assembly GCF_004798865.1 of Varanus komodoensis. Classification (NCBI taxonomy): domain Eukaryota; kingdom Metazoa; phylum Chordata; class Lepidosauria; order Squamata; family Varanidae; genus Varanus; species Varanus komodoensis. The sequence goes on along the minus strand of NW_025336347.1, from coordinate 14,083,391 downwards.
CTCCTAAACAACTTCATGGGAGAACCCCAGGTGAGAAAAACGCCTCACTCTCCCCTTCCCCACTCCGTGCATTATTTTATGCACTTCTGTCATATCTCCCCTTGCTCACCCTTTTCCCAAGCTGGGCAGTGTCCATTGTTGTAGCTCCTCCTCGCAGGGGAGCTGCTCCGGCCCCTTGATCATTTTTGTTGTCTTCCTCTGTACTTGTTCCAATTCAATAATGTCCCTTTTCAGGTAAGGCTACAGTTGCCACTGATAATAGATACCCAGCAAAGAATGGGCCCTCCTGCGAAGCTGCGGCCACCAGGAACCAAGTGCTGCCAGACCTGCCACCGAGCGGCCGAGAGACGCCAGTCGGTCGCATGCGGCCACTGTGCACAAACACCTGAGCACACCAGAGTCTCCCTTGTGCAAGGTGGAAAGCTGCACAGGCATCGCTGCCTGTTGGTGTCGTGACGCCTGCATGCTCATCGGGGGTCTGTGTTTGAGAGCAGCACCACATGGGGGAATCTCTGCCGCCTTCACATTCCCGGTCCTCGCGAGAAGCTCCAATTGCACCAGTGCCGGTTTAAGCCTGGCTTCTCTACCACGTGTATCAAAGTACAGTTCTGTGCAGGGAGGTCAGCGAAGCAAAGGTGCTTCTTACTATAGTTTTTATTTTGCAATTGCATGGCTTCATTTATGGAATTTTACCAAGGGTTAAAGGGTCCATATCCAGATGAAATTGTCTTCCTTTTAGAGTCCTTGTGTGCTGTCCCTCTTCCTTTTTCTGAGAAATTAATCTTAAAGAAGAGGCTGTGGGATTGCTGTGCAGTGCCTTTGGATTAACAGCAATAGGAGGCTCCCTTCTGGAAGTACCCCTAGTATCCAGGGCAGGAAAAACTGGCTTAGTGGCCTGGGAGAGGCAGTGGTGTGGATTCTGCAGCACAGAAGCACCTTTGCCCAGGAATGAAATATAACACAGCTCCCTGGAGTTCCCATGTGTGGGGCTACGCACAGAGCCATGGCAGGACTCTCTGCCAGCCCCCATGGGGGCACTCAGTGGCATTCCTCCTCCTCCAGAAGCCACAGTAGATATTACGGTATATCAGTAAGTAAGTGGGGACCAGCTCTTCTCGTATCGCCTGTCCACCGGATTTCCTGTGGTCCGGGAGAGTCAGCCATCCCAAGGAGCACATTGAAGGAAGCGGAGAGCAGACCCCGATCAGAGACCGTGCCTGAGTTTACACCCTCCATGTCTTCCATGATGCACAAACTTTTGCCCAAGCATACCAGTCGGATGACTGTGTGTTTCCCACAGCAGCAAGCGCCTCACTCCCTCACCCCACTGTTGTCCTGCACGCCAGCAGTCCCTGTGAGCAACATCTCCTTGCTAACGATGTTGCTGTCTCTGGACTGCAGCAGTCTCACCCTGTTCAGTCTGCCAAAAGAAATCCATGCTCTGCAGTGCTTCCTCACCACTCCATCCCCCGAAGGATTTTTTCTTGGGTCATAATAACACTTTTGCCATGATTCCTCACTTCTCCCTCCATGCAGTCACCCACTTTTTTCCTGTTTCTGAAAGTAAACGGGGACAGGCACAGAACTTGGGCAGTAAGAATAAGGTAGGTTATGATGTGCTTTGCTGGAATAGTAGAGAATGGATGGCTTTGCAGGACTCCATAGTCTTCTGCAGGTGTTTCCAAACCAACAGTGGTAAATTGGAGATCCCAGGTCTGGAGGACTGGAGAAGCCACAGTGAAGTGTGGAAGTCTAAGAACAGATTATCGATTCTGTCCGTGGTTTCCAAAAGGCATCATTCAGAAACACCACAACTGGGTCAAGATGACACAACAGACCAACAGGGATAACAGTGTGTGAACCCAGCCAGTCGGTGATATTTTGGAGGCAGCAGTGGCCCTGACAGCACAAGTGGTTGGGGCACAAACAGCAGGAGCAGGAACGCGCTTGGGTAGCTGGGGCAGGGTGGCCCAGGTGCCTCAGCGCCCAGCGAGTGATGAGAGGAGTAAGGCTGACGAAGGGAACACAGCTCTCCTTGCTGTCTCCAGGGAGCTACATCTGCACCAATGGCCCCGACACATTTTGCATTCTGTCCCTTTGAATCAGCCTTAGCAGCTGTTCGTGCAACGTGAGCTGTTTTGCCCATTCCCTAACCTTGTGGGTATCGGGAGTTACTCAACTGAGAGAACAAATAATTTCTGAAAAATAAACACACAAGCAAATATAAAGTTCAGCCCATGTAGAAACTTTTGAATGTCTAGGAAATAATGGCTCCATACTTGGCGTGATGCTAGAGCTGACTCTCCCTAATTGATGCTCAGCTTCCTCTGCACTGCAGTGTAAAAAACTAATCTGTGAATTCTCCTGAAATATGCGAACAGCAGACTAGCTGGTGGTGGTGAATTGCCTTGCCTTGCCTTGCCGCCCACATTTCACTGAAGCGATGATGCACTTGGAAAAGATGACCTATCACTAGAATAGCAAGATGCCTTTCGCATTTATTCTCTGGCAGTGTTCCTCAAATGTCATACCAGGAAGACTTGTCTAGTGGAAGACTTGGGGAAGGACATGTGGCGTCATAAGCCAAGCGAAACGCCCATCATGCGTATGTCTCATCGAGTGGGTATCTTTAGGCCATTTCTTGTGTAACCTTTTGTATGAAGCAAGAGTGACTTAATACAGTTCCCCTCTCTTAAACCATACTATTAGCTATGATTAAAAGCAGCTGCAGCAGCATGGAAACTTCAGCTGGTTTAATGTAGGACAGCAAAAATGCTAACCAAGACTAGCCAACATAATCACAATATGCCAGAACTTTTCCACCTGCACCGGCTGCTAGGCAGTCCCTTTCCAGGGCTGATTCAAAGTGCTGGTGTTATCATTCAAAGCCCTAAATGGTTTGGGGCAGATTACCTGAAGGACTGTCTCTCCTCAAACCCTGCCCAGACCCTAAGACCCTCTTCAGCACTTCCTCTCTAGGAACCACCTCCAAAAGAAGTGAGCTGAGTGGGCACAAAGAAGAGAGCCTTCCCTGCAGGAACCCAGCTGTGGAATGAACTTCCCAGACAGGCTCATCAGCTTGTTAGTATGCTGCTTTTTTCAGTGTCAGGTGAAGACATTTCTAACTTTTCCCAGGCATTTTAGTTCTTCAGTTCCCGTTTTAAATCTTGTACTTTTATTTTAAGTCTTCACACTGCTGCTAGCTTTGCCTTGGTTGTTATTTTTATTTTTTTCATCCTGTAGTCTTGCACCTTTATAACTAATTTTATTGTCTTGCCTTTGGCTATTGGTTAACACACAAGCAGGGCGCTAAAGGATAAAATGAGCAAAGCTGTTGCCTCAGCTAACAGCATCCGACAAGCAGTGACAGGAGCCTTCTCCTCAGCCCAGTTTGGAATAGGTTCAGCCACCACAGGTTGTCCGCCAAACAGAAGTAAGTCATTTTCTTCCAAGCTCGTTCTGAAGTTCCGATCCGCTGGCATGCCAGCTAGGAGCCATGCTGGGTCCAAACGCTTCCCACTACCCTCCCCCCCCGCCCTGCCCAGCGCACTTTGCACGTTCCCTGGCTGTCACCGGTGGCACCTCTTGGCATACTCCCTCAGTGGTCATTCAGCTATCTGGAGGCCACCAAGTTCAAGAAAAAGCTCTTTAAGTTCCCTGAACAATGCATTTAAAATTGAAAGATTGAAAACTTTGTTCCAAATATGGAAAGAAAGTTCAAAAGAAAGTGATGTTCTGAGAATTAGCCCGTGGAAACTCCCATTTCCTATGCAGTGCTTGCATGAGGTCAGCAGGCACCTTCTGGCTGCTCTAGTCATCGCTATACATGCCTGATGACCCAGCTCTGTCAAGGAAGAAAGAGCTAGAGCCCACCGCAGCTCTGCCTGCTTCCCACATCCCTTGACGAGACTCCTGCAAGCACTTTCGCAACTACGTCTCTATCTAGGGGACCAGCCGGATTGCCCAAAGGGAAGACGCCCACGCCAACACCGAGGCCTGGCTGCTGGCTTGGAAAGGTCCACTGAGGCTCACCTTCCTTCTATACAAATGAGCTTCCCACAGAAGAGGGTTACTTCTGAATTTTTATAAGAGGTAGAACATAATGAGATTGCCATTTAAACTAAGGGGAGGCAGCATGGTGTCCATGGGTTAGGGTTAGGGTTAGGGCCTTTATGGGCACCTGCCAAAATGCCCTGCCATTGCCACTTAAAAAACAATAAATATCCGGGTTCGTTTTAAAGCAAAGTTCAGGCCTCCGCTCACTGCCATAGTCCTTTTCCAAGAATGCCTCAGAGAAAACGTGATGATGGTGAAGACGGTGGGTGGCTGCAAGCTGATGCTTTCCTCTGTGTGTGCTGAGCTACCCACAAAAAGAAGGGGGAATAAAGAGGGACTCCTGTCACTTTTATTTGTGGAGCCACGTTTCCCATGGTTTCCCATTTTGTGGTGGTGCCCAAGACAGCTCCTTGCATTGCCAAATAGATGCATAGCCTAAAAAGTTTGTCTACCCCGGACTTAGGGGTGTCAGTCATTGCTCGGGAAATATACATAATGAAGCCCACGTTGTACCATTATGTTTTCAGCTAACCAGTAGAAGCCTAAAGCCATCAATGTCAGTCCTTGTATGCATTTGTTGTGCATTAAAACTATGGGAATTTAATTAAACTAAAAAATGTCTCTGCTACCATGCATTTCCCTGTCTCCCAAAATATATTGTTTTCTGACTTTGCCCCATATTTTGCAGTTGCATAATTAATACCAATTTTCACCGCTGCTCTTCGTACAAGTGAATTAATTCCAAGGGATGAACAGCTTCTACAGTTTTCTTAGAGGAAATAATTGTGCCTCATTTACTTGTGAGAGGTCTATTGTTCATGACATAGTAGCAACAATTACAGCTCCAGTGTAAATATACAATGACAAAATGCACACTGAGTCTTGTCTTCCATTTCACCTGCTGGCATTTTAGTCTGTCTTGTTAGACCTACCTGGCCCTGAACAAATTGTTTCATTAACATTGTATTATGGCTTACTATTGTTCTGCATATCTGATAACTGTGGAGCCTGTTCAGATACTTCCGCTAAAAATCACATTGCTTTTATCCCCCAGCATACTGCCAGTGTTGTGTTCCATTTAGGTGCCCTCCGGCCTTTGATATATGGCTCTTTAATGGTTAACTAGCAATATCAGTTGCATCCACAGGAAAAGGACAGATTTGAAATTGAAGATAGAAATTGGTCACCATGGTGCAGTCCAGAGGGGACTTTGCAAGTCATCTTGGGAGAAGTTGGACTGACATCTTCCTTGAAGGAGTCATTCACTATTCTCCTCACCCACCTGACCAATCTTCCTTTAATGGCCTCAATCAGCCAGGAAGTACAGAAATAGTTGACCTCGCACAGTTATGGATTTTGCCCACATCCTCAGGCCATACAATCTGTAACTGGTAACTGGTATCATTCTGGAAAGCTGCAGAATGGCCAAACAGATCACCAGTTCTTGAGCCATTTCCAGCAAGGTGATCTCTGCATGGATACTGGGGACTCCAATATCACACCTGAGATCCCCCCTATGACAGGTTTGGGAATCTGTTGGTGTACCACCCATCCTGCTGCTCAACAGCCACAGACACCTCTTCCATAACACAGATCATGCCAGATCTCCCTCCATGATCACTTGCTGGATGGTCAGGTATTTACTCAGCTACCATTCAGAAGCACAACCATCTTTAGACCAGGACTGGAGGGCTTGCCACCATAATTCCATCATCCCTCATTTTTCTGTAATGTCAAGTCCACATCCTCATCATTCCACCTTCTGTTCACAGTCCTTGTGCCCAAAAGCTCACCCTTTTTGAAACGGACAACAGAACAGTACATTGAGCAACTCATTCCAAAGAGGATTGTGGAGAGCCCTCGGTGGCCTGCTGTGACGAGTTTGTGCCAAACTTTGAGGATACAGTCACTCAGATTTGGCAAGAATTGGACAAGGGCTTCCCAGCTGTGGCCCCCCATCCATGGAATGAACTTCCCAGGGAGGGGCACCTGGCACCAACACTGTATATTTTTTGGCACCAGGTCAAAACCTTTTTATTCTCCCATTATTTTAAATGTTGAACAAGATGGCTATGATTTTATACTGTTTTTTATTTATATTAGGATCAGTTGGTTGCTGTGGATCAATGTCTATTGTGTTATTATTGTAATCTTATTTTTTATTAATTTTGTTACTATTTTTGAACAGTTACAATCACTATGGATTTGCTATTGTGATTATATTTATACCATAAACTGTTTTGAAAGCATTTCTATAGAACAGTCTAGAAAAATTGAATGAATGAATGAATGAATGAATGAATGAATGAAATCCCATTCCCCAACGTTTATAATGTGCCACAGTAGGAGATACCAAGAGCAGACAGTGCCACAACTAGCCCCAAACACAAAGCAGCTAAGATCTCCCTGATCTTCCTCAGCAGGCTATCTGCCATCCACCCACTTGCTTCCTTTTCAGGGAGGACCAAGTTAATGGAAAAGGGAAAAATGAATTAAACTCCAAGCTGCCTTCTCTCCGCTTAAAGTACCTCTCCTTTCTGCTTTCACCTGTCAGCCATATCTGGAAACTTAACCTGTCTGTCCACAGCTCATGTTAAAGCATGTGAGAGATCATCACCCCATGAGAGACCACATGCTTTGGATGAATTAATAGATGATCCCCAGTTCAACTCCCAGCATCTCCAGGTAATGCAGCCCAGGAACAAGTGATTGGAAAGACCTCTGTATGAAGCCTTGGAGAGCTGCTGCCAGTCAGGTGTTGGTGTTGGTTATGACTTATAAAGCCCTAAATGGCTTGGGACCTGGATATCTAAAGGAACACCTGCGCCCATATATGCCCTCCCGCCCCTTGGGATCAGCAATGGATGCCCTTCTCCGGGAACCCTCTGTGAATGAGATTAGGAGGGTGAGTACCCGGAGGAGGGCTTTCTCTGCGGTGGCGCCCCATCTGTGCAATGCGCTCCCCAGGGAGGTCCACCTGGCGCCGTTGTTATTTGTTTTTCAGCGCCCGGCAAAGACCTTTTTATTTAAAATGTATTTTAATTGCAAATTATTGAATTATTAGGATTTTAAAATTAGCCAAGAATGCACCGGGGGTTTTTAAAAAATTTTTCTTTTAAATTGTTATATTACTATTATTTATGTATGTTTTTATGTATTCTTTGTGAGCCGCCCCGAGGCTTTGTTGCAATGGGGGCAGCATAGAAATGCTTTAAATAAGTAAATAATAAATAAATCAGATCAGACTATATTGAGCTAGATAGAGCTGTCAAGTCTATGACATCTTCCTGCGTTCCTAGAAAAGTGGGAATACTCATGGATGATGGGTATTCTGAGCTGGTTCAAAGGTGTGGTTTTGACGTGTTGTGTGAATGCAGCTTGTTGTTATGTATTTTTTAAATGCCTTATTTTCAGTTTTTCTGTCTACATTTTCTTTCTGTCTTTTCTGTCCTTTGTTTCTTTGCAGCCAAAGTTGGCAGTGCCTCCTGGAATTTAGTTTTAGATAGAGAATTGTAAAACTGACATTCAACAGCTCATCACCCTGAGCTGCAGATGTACGTGCACTAAGAGCGGCACAAAGGCAAGGGGAAAACAAAACGTTTGTTTTGTTGCCGAACGGCAACAGGGGCAAGTTATTGCAGATTTGCACCGTCCATAAGGATACGCTGTGACACTGACCCGCTTTCTACTGCTAGGTGTGTGAATCATTGCTACAAAGGAAAGATGCCTTGGGGCACAATCCTGTGTTTTCCTGACATTGTGCAGGTGGCAGGGGGCAAGACGATTCAAAGCCCCGGGTTCCCGTGATCTCCGAAGCTGGGGTGAAAGGATGAGCCAGCGCCTCCCCTTCCACCCAGCTGGTGAGGAAGAAGTAGCCACCCTGCCAGCAAGATGGGTACAAGAGTGCAGCCTGCCCAGGCAAAAGAGGGCCGGGCCAGGAGGTGGCCCCCCGGCCCCCTTGCACTCCATCTAAATGGCTGCAAAGAGCCATCTGGATTAAATACAGAGCGCCACCCCTCATTCCATGCACTGGGTGCATATGAGCCTCCGCACTTGGACTGTATCCTTGCTCCGTCCTTAAGCAACAAATTTCTTTAAGATGCCCAGAGGTTCTTAATTTTGTAAACCAGGAATAACCCTGGTGTCCTCCAGATGTTTTGAACGGCAGCTCCCTCAATGTCTAAACATTGGCAATGCTGGTTAGGACTGATGGGCCCTGTAGTGCTACACATTTGGAGGGCGACAGGTTGCCCAACTTTGCTTTGTAATTATTTGAGGGTTTTTCTTTCTTTCAATTCTACCTGTTTGAAAGATACCATAATCGGATACTGCACTGTGTTCCAAATACTTGTTAATAATAATAGATTTTCCCAGTCAATGGCAATTTTTTTAACCTTATTGTTGGTCACCTGGGAACAAGACTTCACAATTTGCCTCACCTGTGCCAAAATTTAAAATTCTATCATTTTAGCAAGCACTCCTTCCCCCTTGTGGGTGTGAAGAGGGAGCCATATGGAGGTCAACCGGTAGTAAAGTCGGGAGAACTGCTTCTGCCCCTTCCTACTGTCCTCTGCTTGGGTAGTTGCATGAAATCTGGAGATTTCCCGTTCCCAAATGGTGGTCTTGCCCATGCACCATGAGCGGGGGGTGAAAGAACAGGTCTCCAGGCAGATCTGAGGGGGTCCCCTTTTGGACTGTACTATCATGTTTTGGAAGTGAGGTACATACTGTGTGAATAAGAAAGTGTACTTAGGTGGTTGTGGGAATATGCCCTCTGCCAGAGCACACTAGGTTGCTCATTGTGAAAGGGCCCCTTACATTCTGTGAAGCCTTCTGGGCATAACATTAAAAGTGTGCACACACACGCACACACACACAGCAGGTACTTCCATTTTTCTGCAAAAAAATATGATGGCTAAGGAGAGCAAGGTTGTTGACTCTCTAGTTTATTCATCTGAGAACAATTTCAAGTGAAGAATGGATTTCTTCTGCTCCCTGTGCTTAATTCCTTTAAATCTGCCATGTCTAAAGCTGGTTTGGGCATTCAAGGATGTACAAGTAAATGGCTTTTTCCTCTTTTATGCTTTTTGATACCATGCCAAATAGTGATTCGTTCATCTTCCCCCACAGTGAAATGACGGAGCCTCTGCTTTGCCCATTAAATCAGAAGCAAAAAATAGCAAAGTTACTCAAACAGCACATTTCCTCCACCAGTACTTCTTTATAGGTTCAGTCCATGGGTTTGAGGTCCAAAATATCTACAGGGTAACTGGCCGAGGAAACCTGCCTGAACCCATCTTAGTTGAACAGTAGCAGTGGGTTGCTATTGCAGAGAAATGGAAATAAACACTCAGCTTTCCAAGCATACCTGCTACGTGCTGGAAGTTGACTTTAGTACAGAAGTAAAGTATAGACTTAGCAGCCTTACGGAAGGCTACCTGTTTTGGGATCATACAGTAGCATGTACTGTACACTAGAAAAGCAAGATATGAGCTTTATTACATAAAGAATAAATAAAGTTGATCAACATGGGGAAAGCCAAGATGGAAGGGAGAAATAATGTAATGATAAGATTTCCCACTGACTTGTCTTGGCCATGTTGTGGTCTGTGTGAACTGGCTGTATGTTTCAGTGAAGTTTTGAAATGTCCCTCTGCCATTTTTCTTTCTTTTCTATATTGTAAGAGTCCAGACTGATGCTTCCTAGATGCTCAATTCAGTTTTAAGTGGCTGTGCTCAGAGGATTAGATATGTTGTTAAAGTGCAGCTCGTGATCAGGAACATAAAAATCAATGGCATCTGATGGATTGTGACAGAATTTCCCAAACAGGGTTCATGATACTGAACTAAGCCAGGGCAAATGGAGCAAGCAGTCCACCTATGCTAAAAAGGGAGTGTTAAACAGGGTTCGCCTAAGGAGTCCAGCACTGAATCAAGCCAAAAGCTTGCCTGGTTCATCATTCTGTTCCCACTGTTGGCAACCAGACACCTGTGGGAAGCCTGCATGCCTGGAATGAGTGCAGCGCACCCCCCCTCTGGGTCACACCGCAGGGGTGCAGGCACACACTGCCGCTCCGCCTGGAGATAATAGGTCACTGCCAGCCATGGATTTGCCTATACCCCTTTCAAGGCAGCCATGTGGGGGCATCCCGGCATCTCACGGTAGCAAATCCCATAGTTCAACTATGCCCTGTGTGAGGAAGTGATTGTGGTTAATGTGGCTAAACCATACAGGCAGCCATGAGCCAAGCACTAAGGGCAATGTGAGCAAAGAGTCAGAAATGTGACAGAGCCTCCTTTTTGATAAAATTGTATGGGATTTCTGTGAGAGTTCCAGACGACCAATGACCAGCATTCTTCTCAGGGTGGGATAGGATGGGCAATCAGCAGCAGCAACAGCAGTAGCATGGCTTTCTTGCTATAACTTAGCTTCAGCATTATTCTTCTCCTGGCAGCTGCTGTTATCTGGCCAAACTCCTGTTTTAGGCCAGAAGTCAATAAATTAAAAATCTGCTGACATCTGCCTGCCTCTGCCCTCCTCCATGGGACAAGACTGAACGGTTCTGTTGCAGCTGCTGCTGCATAAATATTTACACATGCTGGAATTGCACTGCAGGGTAAGCTGATCTTGCAATTGTCTTTTCACAGCTTTTTGCAATCTTTGCATTTGCAACATGTGGTGGCTATTCTGGCGGACTGCGACTAAGCGTGGACTGTGCAAACAAGACACAGAGCGACCTCAGCATTGACATAGCCTTTGCCTATCCATTCAGGTAATATTTCAGGTTTTCCTTCTTCGCTGTTTACCTGAGAGGTTCAACATATAACTTAGAATGCCACTGCCTACTGCAGCTCAGAACTGATGTTGGTTGCCTATGGATTTACCCAAGTGAGGAGACATGCAAGTTGGTATGGAGATGTGATCTAAGAGGGTAGTTCTGGTTGCTTTAGCACTGCTGGAGTGTTATTCTTCCTCAGTTAGCTAGAAGGGAGATTAAAATGAAGATTCCACACCAAACTTAATATTATCCAGCAGTTCCTTTCCCAGCGGCAAGACGATTTAATAGTGTTTACATACAACTATGTCTCATTCAGCAAATTTAAATAGACATTTCCACATTGTAGGTTCAGCCCAGATTTTTTTTTTAATTCCTGATAAACAAAGGTGAATGATTAGTCATGAAAAGCCTCTAAATTGCCCTTTAAATAGCTTCTCTTAATTGCCAAATTTTAATTACTTGGAATGAGTTGTTTCTTTTCATTTTATAGCAAATTAGCACTAAGTTGTTATTAAAAATGAGGAAAAGACTACTGAGAGGAAATCAGAAACTAAGGTGGTGATAGGGAGTGGTGGGGAGGGGGCATTAGGCAGGACGTGGCAGCCCACCCAGTGAAAACCATTGCTTTAAAAGAAACCATTTCTCTGCAAGGTTGTCGAGCTTCTGTGCTCCTGTAAATGGGGCAATGTACTGCTCCCCTTTCCTGAGCACCTACAATCTCAGCAAAGGGTGGAAAAGGTAGAGGACTCTGAGAACTGTCAAGTTCACATTGTAAAAACCAGAGGTTCTCACTGCAAAGAGGCCGATGCACTCATTGCCTCCCTTTTGCATGGAAAGATCTTCCCATAGCTTTGCTTTTCACTTGGTAGCTCACCCTTTGGCTGCTGCTAGGTGAAAAACAGAATTACAGAATAAGCTGTTTGCAGTCCAGTTTGGCCCTGGTCCATGTCTAGTACATATGGATGGCAGGTACTTACCGCAAGATTGAACAGACAAGACTTTTCATAATGGTCATCCATAAATGTGCAGTTCCAAACTAGCAACCAGAAAATTACAGAAATATTTGTGCATGTGGGTAATGCCTAAAAAACAAACTGGAAAAAAAGTGATGAATCAGTGATGGCCCATCCAAGGGGGATGCTGTCCTGGGAAGTCTGAGACACTGTGCATAGTCTCAATTCAAGTCAGGATAACTATGCGCCAAGAGGGGAACACTAGACCCCCCTCTCCCCATGTTTGCCTTCTGGCATCTCCACACCCATGTATTGGTTAAGAGGGGGAGGGATGGGGGAGAGCACTTCCTCTGATCCCCTCCCACCCTCAAATGCTTGAGCCTGACAGTCGTTGTGGCTTCATTTGTACTCACACACACAGCACTAGTGTCAAGCAATCTATGTCTGCCTTCACTCTCAAGGTGCATTTTTAAAAACACTAGCTTTCAAAACGTTTTGTGAAGTCTGAGATGAACTTGCATAAAACACCTTCTCTAAACTAATGAAGCTGTTGATGTATTTTGTAAGCCTTTTTGTATCCTTTGCAATGTTAAAATTTAACAACAAAATAGTATAAAAACTGCAAAGCTACTCTTAATAAGACAGATGGCTAGACCGAGACAACAACACAGCAACCCACTTCAGAGGTTGAGTATGAGCTGAGCATGGGTTGTTGCTGAACCAGGTGCTGCTGTTGAAGTGGGGGTTATTGCGTGATTTGAGGCAAGCTGCACTGAAGAGCTGCGACTTGTTAAACACAAAGAATCCATGAACCCGTGGTTTGCTGCTGGATTGTGAACTGTGGGTTGTTCTCCATTCTTTGTTATCTTGGCTGGGTTCAGCCAACACAACCCATGCTTGAACAACAACCCCAAATTCATCCACAGCTGTCACTCAACCCATATTCAGCCCTTGATTGTGGGTTATTGAATTGTCTGTACCCAATCCATGTTTTCACAAGCAATAGGAAATTGGGAGTGTAAAGAGAGTAATCTGGATGATTATCTGCTCTCTTGCTCCCCTTCTAAACTGCCACCTCTAAAAAGCATCTAAAAGTGGCATTCCTAGACACCTAAGTGTTTTTGTACTTAGTATATTAAAGCCACCTTTTTTTTAAAGATGGCACCACTATTTGTCTGTGGAATGGCCATTCCCATCAGAAACCATTTGCTGTTTTGCTTGTGAATTCCATTTGTGCTTGTATTGATAGTAATGATGTTCAGTAAATAGATCCAAACAGCTGGAAAAATAATGAATTGTTCTTAATTTTTGTAATAACTCTGACATACTCATACACAACAGACTTGTACTGGCTTTTATTACAAGTGTTAGAAATTTTTTATATTTTTTATATTTTTGGTTAACTTTGTTGTTCATCAGCCTTTCATCTTTCCTTTTTTTAGTATTCATGAAGGAGGCTCAGAAAATTGAGTTATGACAATAGATAATGTAATTCCCTTCCAAACAGGTTGTTTTCACAAGCTTTCTTTACAGAAGAAATGTTGTGGCAGAAAGGAAAACTTTCTACTAGAAATGTATTGAAAATACCCATATATATGTTGCATTAATGTATACCAATATATAATTTATAATTAGCTGGTTTAGCAATTGAGTAGAGTTTGTTTTAAACCATGATTCCTAGTTCACACATACAATGCTGATTTTATAACTGACAGGCAACTCAGAAATAAAAAGTATATTAACTTTCACATACGCATCATGCATGCCTAGTCCAACAGCTGACCAAGAGTTCAGCGCTGCTGCATGTCCCCTTTTCTGGCGAGTTCCAGCGATGTGCTCCTCCTAGTCTTGAGTCAAGTCTCAAGTCTTCACTTTCAAGTCCAAGTTGAGTCTCAAGTCATGGGAAGAAATTTTCAAGTCAAGTCTCAAGAGCCCACTTTAACAGAAAGGGTGCGGGGGGGTGAGGCTGCTGGGAGAGTTGTGACCCCCAATGCTTCCATCTGCTGAAGCCTCCCTCCCCCCCCCCCCCATTGCAACCCCCTCTTCCCTATCCTGCCGATGCCCCCTTGAAACCCTCCCTCTCACCACCTCTGCTGGGTCCGTGCCTTCCTCCAGCCGGTCACAGATGCCTTCCACCAAGATCACCCCTGGATAGCCTGCCGCACATCAGATGCAGGCAGTAAGCCCAGGAGCAACTCGGTCACAAAAACGGTAGGAATCTTGAGTCACGTTGAGTCACTCGCTCGTTGCTCCTGAGTCAATCCAAGTCGAGTTGCTAACACGACTTGAGTCAGACACGACTTGAGTCCCCAACACTGGTTCCTCCTATTCACTTTTTTATATCTCTGCTGTACTTCTGCACATTTGGAATGTTCCCCGTCATTCCACAGCTTTTGAGCAGTAAGCCAGCAGCAACATCTCATTGCAATATACTGGACGAGTCCATTACAGCCAGTCATTTCAAGGCCTGTCTTTGTCCCATAATTTATTAGTTTTAACTTGATTTGGGTAAAATCACTATTTTGCATTTTGATAGCTTGTTTGTTTCTCTGCAATCCTGCTAAGGCATTATTCAAAGCTTATTGTGACTTTGCAACTGTGTGTGTGTAGGCACGTGCGCACACATAATGATTCAAATATATTATCCTTGCCAAGATTGGATGCATCACAGGGCCACAATAAACAGGGCTCCGTATCCATGGGGGTAGCAGTGCCAGCCACCCAGAACAGCTGTTTTAAGAGACAGGTGAGCTTCTCCATGTGCAGAAGAGATGCGCACACTTTTCCCTTGCTGCAGCCAGGACTGAACAAATCTGTTTTCAAACAGCATTTCTCCACTAGGCTGCCTCTGATTTATGATTACTGGTTGCCAGTGGAAGAGGTGAGGGGGCGAACCTGAAACAAAAGATGCCACACAGAGACTCCTGCGCTTGTAGCTGTCATGACTGTCAGCAGCTGCGCTGAAGCAACAGGAGTGGGGGTGGGGAACGCGATGGTTGAAAGGACCTGGATCTACCAGTATGATTCCGTTCTAGAAGCAGCTGCGTGTTTGTGTCAGAAGTGTGCTTTGTGCTTTATACAAAGGAGTGTATCTGCCTTGGCTTAAAAACATGGCAACAACATGTCGTTCCTTCCCATGGGCATTCGGGGACATGTTATAAACAAACTGCGGCTGAATTAAAGTGTAACATGACGAACCCTTTGGTTAAAGGATGTGGTTATAAAAGAATGATTTAATATCATACCTCACTAAAAACATTTTTAAAACAGGAGATAAAGGTATAAATGTATAAATCACATCTTTATTTCTGAGAGAAGATTGTCTTCCGGAAGCATATTTCATCCAAGAGTTTTGCAGAGGGATATACTGGATAAGAACTCTGGACAGGCACGCGACCACGTTCCAAGAGAGACAGCAAACAAGATACTAGAATAGTTTGTGACCTCGTCTTCTGCCCTTCTTTTGAGAAACTCGGGCTGCCGTGTGGCTCTGTGCCTCCTCATGGCAGCCCTGCAGGATCTGTTAGCCGGAAAGGGAGTGGTGACCAGAGACCAAATGGTGAGCTTTGTTGCTGAATACCTGACTCTGATTTAAGTCCGGCACGTTACCCGTTACCATGATCGCAGGGGGTGGGTTTTCAGGCTGCATTCCTACAGCTCATAAGCACTCCAGGGGCATGTCGGGGGCAGATCAGGAGAGCCCTTGGATTGCACTATGGTCTGAAGCAAATGGCGGGGCCCGGCTCTTTCCTCCTCTCCGCCCTTTGATGGATTTCATTGGCATTTCTTCTTGGCAATGAAATCAGTGCCACATCAAAACCTGGCTCCAGAGGCATCCTGCTGTTCCTGGGTACCTTGTCTTGTCAATGTCAAAGCAAAGCCTCCCCTGGAAACCACTGGACTCTTGCCAGATCGTGGGCATTGCTCCTCCTCCCTTTTTCATGTAGCAAGAAACAAAGCTGGGCCAAATGAACACTGGAATTGCTGGGCACCATCAGTCCCAAAATTCATTATAAAAATTCTGCACCAAGGACATAAAGCAGTATAATGTGTTTAGCTGATACGCCAAACACCCAGCAACCATTTTTTTATCAGCAATCTAAATAAGTTTAGTTATCTGTTTAGCATTCTGTACAGGAGGAACATGGGCCAGGACACGCACGGGCTACCCAAGACACGCCTGGCGACGTCACAAGAAGGGCAGGAGGCATCACCTGGCTTAGGGAAGGCAAAGCAGGGTGGTGCATTGCCCTTTCTCAGCCCACCAACTTAAGAGTTGCATTTAAGAGAGGCAGAGAAGGCAGCATGAGGAAGCCTGTCCAACATACAGAAACAGAGCGAGTCAGAAGGGGTCTCCTGGGCCATCTAGTCTGACCCCCGGCTCCAGCCAGCTCCGCTCAGGACATGCCTATCCCCCACTCCTTCCTAAGGCACTGGACTGAAAATGAGGTGAAAGAAGGAAAATGGAGTGCTATTTTCTCCCCCATGTTCCAAATACATTTCCATAGCACATCAAACGCTTTGCCATCCGTATCTTTCATATCCTCAGAATAAGCCTGGAAGGAGGTAGGTCTCTTTTAGTCGAAGTGTAATTGGACTAATTACTCCCCCTTACATGGAAGCAAGCCCCCTTGAACTGAATAAAAATTACTTCTGAGTAGACACATATTGGATTTCTCCGTTAATTGTTTAAACAGACTAAAAAGTGCCCTCAATTAATTAAATGGATTAATTAAGCAGAATCTTCATCATCTGTGGGTTAAGAGGCAGTCCCTGCTGCACCACAAGAATGACTCACACAATGCCTTTTGCAAGCTCTGTATGCAGTTCCCCTAAAAAAGGACGTGTGCTTCTCACTTCAGAACTATTGTTCTCATCCAGATGCACCTTTATTCGAACCTAATTAACCTACCAAGTTATGAGTAATTTGGTAAGATTTCTTTAAATCAGACCAGACTCCAGAGTGCGAAGATGTTTCACTCTGTCAAAATCTTCTAAGCACTATGGCTCTGAACCCCAAACCCTGACCTGTAACTCCATCCACTGAGCCACACTGGTCTGTTCTGGTGAGGCATCTGGACTGGGATGCAAGCATCCTTTCCATCACTCCCAACAACTCTGCCAGCCCTAAATTTTGTCTACTGGGTTCCGCCTCCCCGGCAATCTGCATCTGTGTTCAATAATGCATCTGCAGCTGGAGATCTGAAGCTCTGCTGACTAATTATAAAAACTGTCCCACCAGGATGGCCAGTGAGGAATAGGTCAAGGCTTTTATGATCATCTTCCACAATTCAGCGCCACATCATGATCCCGGCAGTGCCTTTTTCTACACAATATGGGGTTTTTTTGTGAATAAATGTGCTTAAGCAGGCCTATTTCATTGTGTTTCTTTTTTAAACTGTTCTAGTTCAGGGTGGAAATGAAACAAGCAAAGGGATTAATGTTGTGCCCTGCAGTGCACTAGTAGCCTTCAGGGTGCACAAAACTCTCCCTGTGACATTTTCATCGGCTCAATTCCCCTTTCATATTTAATGTGACCTAATAACAGAAAGAAAGCTCAAGGCTCGGGGCTCTTTTTGAGACAGGCAAAAATGAAGGCGTTTGTTCAAGGTGCTCCATTTAATGCTGATCCCTGGAATCAAGATGTTATTAGGGCTGAAACCACACTCCTCCAATTCCACCCTTACTTTGCAGCTGGATCTCCCTCTTGTTAGTGTTTTAGGAGGATGGGGCACACAAATATGGAAGGTCTCTCCTTGGGCCAGGGGTCAGAGCGGGCATCCCCGTGTTCCCTGCCTAATTAACATGGAGATGTCTTCCTCCTCTCCTGTGCACATTTGCTGGGAAGCATTGCCTGGAAAAGGGGATTTCCCTTGGGTCTGTGCCATGCTTCAGCCTTTCCTTTTCTGTGGCTGAGAAGTTAATGGCTGGTCGCAGAAGAATTAATTTCAGGGAGGCTTGTCTGGAGGGGGGCAGGGTTGAAGGACATTTTGCACCCCCCCCCCCAATTCAGCCCCCAAGTATTAGCTTGGTGGTACTTCAGGTTAGCCTGCATTGTAGTGTTTTCACACACCAGAAGACCCCGTAACATTTTACCTTTTGTATAACAATCCTCTGTCCCAAGGGCCAGGGCAAGACAACAGCATGGCGTGCGTAATTGATGGAGAGGGGAAGAGTGAAAAACATATCGTTGTTTCCTACTAAAAACTGCACAAAGAAATTATGGGCTTCTGGATATAATAACAAAAGCTAAATCCAATAAATGGATTGAAATAAGAACATAAAATGCCCTCTTTTTGTGGAGTAGATGTTCCCTCTGAGTGCTCTTCTCCAGTTTTGAAGTACTCTTAGACAAATGGCGGTTTTCCCCCAAGAGTTCTCAACAGAGGCCTAGAGAGACCCAGCTCATTCCGAGCTGAGATGAACACTGTGCCCATCCCAGAGGATGTAAGTAATCTCCCTTCAGAATATTGGTTCTGGGTGGGTTACCTAAAATACATTTCTCCAGTGTTTGGAAGAAATTCATTTAGTTCTGAACTCAGCACAATGATGGATTGTGTATGTAAATGATTATTCAATCGACATTCCTGACTGATGTTTCTTTCCAGCTCAAAAAATTGACAGAACTTTTCAAGCAGGAGGCTATGAGGCTGTATGTTATAAATCAGCTCCTCTAAGCCTGCTGAGAAACTGTTTTCCATTAATAGAAAACACTGCACTGGAACTTATCAATGGCCCAACATTTCCCAGGCTTCCTGAAATGGTTCCTTTTCCATTCTTTAGAATCCTGCAAGCCTTTGAACTTTGAGAAGATTGTGGATTCCTGATCATAAACTTAGTTAAGGGACAGTTAGACTGCTGCAACCCACTGATCATGTCAGGAAGGGATGGGAAATGGAGAGCTTTTAAAAGAGATATTCCTACATGGACTGTATGCCTAGGATAACTGTGCAACTTTTTGGCAGCAATACTGTTCTCAGCTGGTGCTGATATGGAACTCAGAACCCTTGCAGATCTTCCTAATCCTTTCCACTGTATCCTTTCCACTAATCCCCTGTATCCCTTAAGTCCACAGTACCCTCCCCTCTCTTAGGGGTCACTCACTACCACTTGGCTATGGAATACTCTTTTCAGGGTAATGCACCATTGCAACCTTTCTCCCTTGACATGCTGGTTTTCGGTGTGCAAGCATTCACACTTGCAATATTCCATCTGAAATGGTTAAGACCAGGAAGAACGATCTCATATTATTTCGTTGGCTGGATTTTTTGATTCTGGCCTAGTTCTCTGTGCCGTAGGGACGCTGTGCTTGTCAGTTCAGGGTGCAGAAGGGATTTGCTTCATGTACATTCAGGGCTCCACCATGCCTCCTCCAAATCCTACCACGTAGCACTGCATGCTGGCTTGAGGTGTGTCCGGGGAATATTTTTGTGTGGAGGAGCAT
Organism: Varanus komodoensis; assembly: GCF_004798865.1. Lineage (NCBI taxonomy): Eukaryota > Metazoa > Chordata > Lepidosauria > Squamata > Varanidae > Varanus > Varanus komodoensis. The sequence continues at coordinate 14,064,160 of NW_025336347.1, read as the reverse complement.
CCAGGGCCAAGTGCCCCCTTCCATCTCAAGTAGTATAACTCAACCCATCTTTGCCACCTCAGTAAGAATTGCGCTTCTGGCTTGCTAGATTGGAGCAGTTCCATCTTGGAGCAGTTCCAGCTTGGCTCTGGTCCACTTCGCACAATCATCATTTGGTTACCAAGCCAGTGTGGCCTATTAAGCCACATTTACTGTGTTCATATGATGCAGGAGGCCACCGGGCTGTGGGGCGCAGGCATAGTATAATGGCAAATTTAGAAGTGGGGAGGGTGGGTCCCTTCATAAGAGTCAGAGCCACAGCTCAAAGCCTCACACCCACCCAAGACACGCCCCCACCCAAGTCACCCCTATTTCCAAGATTATGCAACCGATGATTATACAATAAAAATTAGCTTTGTCAGTTGGTTTGAATTTCTGTTGAGCAATAGAAGCAAGATGAGGGTATCTTTTTTTCAGGCGAAACTGTGACAGCTCCTAGAAGTTATTTCTTACTATCTCATTTATTGTGAATAAATGATTTTTAAATTTTCATTCATACCCTGCTGTCCAGCCAGAAGGCTCCTGGAGTGGATTATGTTGAATTAATCAGGCAATTCCTGCCCACAGGCTTACTAACTAAAAATGTGAAATACAGGGAATGACCATGAGGGAATGTATCACAGCAAACACATGTGCACACCTGGCAGACCTCTTCAGGTAGGCTGTTCCCAGGAATTCTTGCGATCTGTCAAAAAAAACCCCACCCCTGTTCTTAACCCATTATATTCAGGACTTGGACACAGTGGCCACTGTCAGCCATGAACATGCAAAATTAAGCCTCTTGGGTGGTGGTGGGGGGGGGGGACAGTGCCCCCTGAAGGCCCCTCCAAAATAAGTGGGGGCACTCCAACCTCCCAAGGGCCCCCTCCACTACACCCCTGGGGCTCAAATCACAACAATGGGCTGCAGGGATAGTAGGAACCGAGGTTCTGTGCCTTACGGTCTCTGAGCATGTCTATTCAGAAGTAGGTTCTACCGCATTCCCAGGTAAATGTGTGTCGGGCTGCAACCTTGCAAGAGCAGCGCACCAGAATCCATGGAGACGCTCACAGAACAGCACAAGAATGCAGCTGTTTCTTCCTTGTAGTTTGTTCCCAGATTCTTTTCTGAGGCCGTCGTCAATGCTTGCCACCACCTCATGTGCCAATAAACTTCACAGGATAAACAGCTTTCTGTTGCTCTTACAGCCGGTGTTTAGCAATTGATGGCTTTACTAACATTCATGTATTTGGGAACAATAACTCCTTCCTCGCACGTCATGATTTTATGCGCTTTCCTTGTGAGCCTGAGTCTAGGCGCTGCTCGTTGTGCTTTTCTGCAGTGCTTAGCTGTGCATTTCCAGTGCTTGTTGCTGTTAGACAGCCCAGATTCAGCTTTTACTTTTCCATGTCTGCATTGAGATGAGAAGAACTGCACATATTGTTTCTGATTTTTCTCTCAAATTTTCTTCAGCCATCAGAGAGATATGAACAGGGGGGAGTATATGGAGCTGCAACATAACTCCCCATTCGCTTTCTTCAAGTACCATGGGAGTCATGCTTGAAAGCAGCAACTGCTAAGCTGAAAGAGAAAGAGATGAAACAACACTTTAGAAATCACGCTTAACCTTCTCAGGCAGAGCATCTTGCTTCTCGAACAGGGATGCAGAACGTGGGGGCCCCAAAGTCGCTTCCACTGCTGCTGCGGCTGCGGGTGCTGCCGGATTTCATTTCCACACTGCTCACTAGCTAAAGTTCCCTGGGCAGTTCACAGCAAGTCACAAAACACATGTCACAAAACACGGCAAGTCACAAAACACTCCCATCACTACATCCATTGGCTATGTTGGCTGGGGTTGATGGAATTTGGACTCTACAGGTTCTGCATCCCAACTAATAATGAAATTATAATTATGGCATTACTAATTGTTGTGTTTTATGGTGAGGACTCTCATGCTTGCTTGCTGCAAACTTCTTGAAGCACAGTGTATTCTGGAAACTGTGGGATAACTGGCCCTGGCTTCTGTGATGTTTTGTGAACATCATTAGAATGCAGCTGGCGCTACTTTATCTGTTTTAGTAACTGGTTATTTGAACTGATGGCAATGAATCAGTCCTTGCCCTTCATTACTGTGCCAGTAATAATCTTGTTTTTATCTAATTATGTATTTAATTAAACCATTTCTATACTATGGCTACAGCCAATCAGCTTTCTGGATGGTTTACAGCATTTAAAATCTAAAACAAAACCCAACACCATAATAGGATGAAACCAAAAACAATTTACTCTTGTGATCAATAAAAACAAAATATATAACCAGTAGCAGTAACAGAATATGAAACCAATACCAATAATAAAGAAATAAAATAATTAATCCACAGTGCCACAAAAATAAAATATGATATACATTTTCAATAATTAAAATGCTGAGAAAATAAAAAGATTTGGCACCAGGCACACCTCTCTGGGAAGCTGGTTCCACAACCGAGTGCCAGAGCCAAAAAGGCCCTTCTCCTAGTAGCCACCTTCCTACAATCCTTTACAGGTGGCTCCCAAAGAAGGACCTCTGACAATGACCTTAGGGTCCAAGCGAGCATGTACTGGAGAAGACGGTCCATCCACTATCCAGGACCTAAAGTGTACAGGGCTTTCTGTGTCATGGTAAGCACCTTAAACCAGGCCCAGACTTCAATTGGCAGCCAGTGCAGATGCAGAGAGACCAGTGCAGCATGCTCATGCCTCATCGTTCTTGTCAAGAGGCAAACTGCCCTATTTTGAACCAACTGCAATTTCTGAACTGTTTTAAGGGCAGCCTCATGTAAAGCGCATCACAGTAGCCCAAACTGGAGGCTACCACAGGGTGGGTCTCTGTTGCCAGGTCCTGACAGATGCAAAATTGATAAATCAGACGAAGCTGATAAAAGGCACTCCTGGCCACAGAGCTCACCTGGTATTCCAGGGACAGTTCCGGTCCAGAATCACCCTTAAGCGACAAACTCCGTCCCTTAGGGCGAATGCAGCTGCATCCAGGACAGGACAGATATTATCCAGGGCAGACTCACCTACCAACAGCAGCTCAGTCTTGCCTGGATTAAGCTTCAATTTGTTAGCCCTCATCAAGTCCATCACCTTGTCCAGACACTGGTTCAGCACAGCCACAGCCACACCTAGGTCAGATTAAAAGACAAGGTCGAGCTGAGTGTCATCAGCATGGGGGCGATGTGGAGCCCTGCCATATTCCATGGCTTAATACCCATGGAGCAGATCCACACTCCCCCAGCTCCACCTTCAGGAATCGGCCAGCCAAGCAGGAGCAGAACCGCTGCATAGCAGTGCCTCCAACTCTCAACCCTGCCAGCCTGTGCAGAAGGATATCATGCTCAGTGGTACTGAAAGCCGCTGAGAGGTCCAGGAGAAGCAACAGGGAGGCACTCCCCTGTCTTTCTCCTGGCACAGGTCACCCACAGGGAGACCATGGCTGTTTCTGTACCAAATCCAAGCTGGAAGTGAAGCCTGAAGCCAGACTGGCTATCTTTATATTTGCAGGCCTTTACAGTGTCCTGGATTTAAGCATTCACCCCCTTGGCTTGGATGATCAGCCATGAAGGGCAAGAGTCGAACGGAGGGGTGGTCAGCCAAACAGCTCAAAGTATCTTGCCCACACTCTCAGGCCTCAACAACTGAAACTTACCCAATAAAATAGGACTAAAAGGTGCAGTGGATACCTCTGCTATGGGGTACATATTAAATGTGGAATCCAATCCATGCCAGTTTTATGGATTGGACTCCACATTTAATGGGCGATTTTATCCTCAAAGGGCTGAGCAAACTTGTCACAGTGGGTCACCAAAGGTTACTCTTGATCAGCTTTTGGGCCGATGTGTAATAAACCCTGAACCATTTGAAACAGCTCTCCTGGGTGGCACCCCAAGGACACAATGCTGGCAGAACAGAAGTTTCTTCATTCACTGCCAAAGAATAGGTTCACTAATGAGCCTTAACCATGTTTGGTCAGATTCAGCACGGGTTTTCCTCCACCGGCTTTCTAGCCATCTCCCCATCTGCTTCACTGCAATTTGGCAGTACACCATGGGGCTGAGTGGGCTCTGCATAGGGAAAGAGGATGCTCAGAGGCAATCATGTCAGCTCCCTGGATCACTTCTGCATTCCACCTGGACTTCAACAGAAGCACCAGCCATATCAGCTGGAAAATCCCCCAGAATTCTCTTGAAACTATCCGGATCCATTAGATTCTGGGCTGGACCAATCAAATGTTTCCCCCTCCTTTGCCAAGGGGGAGAAAGGTTGAAAGTCTAAATCGCACCAGGAAGTGATCTGACCAAGACAAAAGCGTCAATGTTAAGCCTTCCACCTTCAGATCCCATCTTCCTGCCCAGTCAAAAACACCAGGTCAAGAGTGTGACCCGTTTCATGTGTTGCCATTTCCTGCTTGTCGCATTTGTGCCTATAAAGCTGCATATGATTTTAGTCGTATGCATAATTTTGATTTATATTTGGTACCCCATTCTGGTACCTGCAAGGATGAAAGACAGCTGAAAAATGTTTTGGAGAGCAATCCTGTGGTCTCTGGAGGGGACCTCAGGGACCCTAGAATTCTTTGGATCCCCCTGCAAGGCTGCCAACACTGCGAGGACATCAAAAGTCTTGCTCCCTTTCCTGCCCACCTGCAGCTACTGTGGAAACAAAGAGCCATGCCGACCACTTCCCAAGGTCGCAGAAGCAGCCTTGCAGAGGTCTGTAAGGGGGTGTTCCAGTGGATGGGGATGGGAGAAGAAGAGGGCAGGACACGAGGATCCCCATGGCCCCTCCAGTCCCACCAGTGTGTCTGCTCTAGACAGGCTCAGGGAGGGAGGGAAAAGGCTTGCAAAGCTTCACTCCTTCCACCATGACAGCAGCAGCCCAGCACTGTAAACCTGGAAGAACTCAGAGGCATCTAACTCACAACAGCAGTCCATCGCATCGCATCCTTAGGCCGTCTTGAGACTAAAGAAGTAGGCGGCATATAAATGAAACAATAAATAAATAAACAGAACAAAAGAAATACATCACTCTGAGGAAAGAAAATTTTCCTCATACTCAAAAGCAAGTTGGTGTACAGATCTTACTGGATCTTTTTCAGCTTCAGAGGCAGGAGCAGTCATTGCTTAGACATCCTCCCACAAGCTGGCAAGTCATTACTTTTGATGACTATGATAATAGCAGAGTAGGGACCTTAAAAAATTCCCCCTGTAACACGCATAGCAGGTCAGGAAGAGCTCACTGCTGAGAGTCAGTCTTGGGCCAGCCTAATTGGCCAGAATCCATCCAACCTGCCACATGTGGAAAAGTTTGCTACCCAAAACTAACATTTGTCTCGTTCAGCTTAACCAAAACAACAGCACAGTGCAGAGCGCCAACATCTGCCAGGAGTTACCTGCTGTTAGCAGAGCAGTTTGCTGCTGAGAACCATGCCGATCTCGCCCCCTTTTTTCAACGTCCTGAGCCAGCCCATCTTCCCTTCCTGTCATGAATGCAGGCTTAATCATTCCTAATGTGTTTAAAAAGAAACAGGAGTACATTCGTGCTGGTACAAAATGCAACCTTGAGCATTGCATGCCATCCAATTTTTGCCAATTCATGCTCTGCCTTCTAATAATAAGAGGCTTTTGATTTCAGAAGGCATGGATAATTAGGATGTGTACCAAGCAGGAAGAATCTGTCTGCTAACACAGCTTGACTCCCTGTTGAAGAAGCCTGCCAGCGGGAAGAGAATACACCTGATACTACGATAGACCAAGATGGTAATGGAGGAGTGAGGAACTGCAAAGAATAGTTCATCACTGCTATGAATACTGCCAGATTACACTCACGCTCCTGCCATTCCAGGTTCTGAAGTATTCAGGGCAGCATGGATGAGGCATAAGCTACATCCTGCCTGGCGATTCAAAACTAGAAAGTGAGTGATGGAAGATACTGTGATGAGCAGTGCAATGCTGTGCCTGTTCACTCAGATGTGCATCCCACTGTTTCTGGTGATGTTTACTCTCTAGTAATTAGTGTTTAGGGTTGCAGCCTGAGGACCAAGCTGCACATGGTGCTAAACATATCACTGCAACTTCTGGAGCAGCCCCAGATGCCAGTTCCTGGCAGAGCCGGGGGAGAAGAAAAGAGCAAGCTGGAGTCGCCGGGAAGGCAGGTGGCCCAGCCAAATGGCCGGCTTGAGCAGATGTGGTGAAGGCTCGTCACCATGCTGGAGGCAGCTGTTGCTTTAATGACAGCATCTGTATCTGTCCTCTTACAAAGCTTTCCAACTGGTAGGCCCCCCGGGCTCAAAGGCCAAATGTTTTCAGTTGCACTAAACTCAATCCTGGGAAATGCTAAGGAAGGAGTGAGAAGATGCAAGGCTCTGACCACTTGCAGAGTATGCTGGCTTCATCACTACACAGGCACGGCCCACATACCGGGAGTGCCAGTTCCCCTCCAGTGCGCACAGCCACGCGCGCATCCGTTCTCCCCAACCCGTGGGCCTGTGCTGCCGCCACCCCAACAACCCACGTGGACACAGCGGAGAAGCATGCCGATCTCCCAGCTCATCCACGCAGATCTCAGAAATACCAGCTGGCTCAGCCTCTTCATCCCTGCGGAGATCAGAGAAGAGAAATGCTGTATCAAAGGAGATTTGGGGTTCACATAACGGCAGCACCAGGTCTGCAGGTGAGCTGACAATTTGGGGCCACTGTGGCTGAGAGAAGGGCTGGAAGGCAAGGCAGATGTGAATGACCCCCCTCCCTCGGTCTTGGTCTTGGCCTGGGACATAACACTCTGCAGCCAGAACTGCTGCGGCTGCAGCACCCTCCACCCCCCTGCTTCCAGCTCATTAAATACATTTCTCAGACAATTATCTAGAAGTCCAAAAGATGAAATAGGGTTTTTTTTTTAAAGCAAACATGTAAGAAGCGTGCAAATGTGTTCGTAACTTTAAAAGGAGTCAACTGTAAAAAAGTACAGCAGGTACCTGGAAAGCCCAGTGAGCCTCAGATACCAAGCTATGTGCCCACAACGTAATGTGCAGGTGCACTCAAAAAGATGCCCTCAGACTCAAAGGAGTGGCGAGCCTTCAACCGAAGCCTTAAATAAGTGGCTCTGTTGCCCCTTCGACTCGTGCCCGGACAAGTGATTCAGGGTGCCAGTCAGGAGCAGCACCCGTTCGCCATGCTTGAGCTCACCAGTGCAAAGTCCCCAGGTAAAAGAGCCTGATGAACACCACCTGACGTCCAGGCAGATGTATCCGTGGGGATGCAGTCTGGGAAAATAGCCATGGTGTTCGATACCAGGGCTGGGGTTGGAATCAAGCCTTTTGTGCACACCCTTTTATTGTGGCACAGAAATCGGTTTTTCTAGGGTAGTGTTTACATCCATCTCATCGCATGCACATGCACACACACACACACACACTCATTAGTAAACTATCTGAGCACAAGATAGAACTTATAAGGGTAAGGATGTTTCTGAACACAGTTTTCCAAATTGCCTTTATGGTTTTCAATGTCACTTATGCAAATACTCTTCATCAGGGTTTATTGTCTTCTTAATGAAGAGGAAAATCTCTCTTCACATCTGTCTTTTCAGTTTTTCAGAGCAGAGACTGCTCTCTAAAGCTAACCAAGGCTTGGAATGTGTGCATGTGTGTGTGTGTGTCCATGTGTACCTTTGGCCACCTAATGAGAAGGAAGGACTCCCTGGAGAAGTCCCTGATGCTGGGAACATCATATATGCCCGGCCGCCCCCTGAGATCTGCGGGAGAGGCCCTTCTCCGGGAACCCTCCGTGAAAGAAATTAGAAGGGTGGTTACTTAGAGGAGGGCTTTCTCTGTGGTGGCGCCCAATCTATGGAATGCGCTCCCCTGAGAGGTCCGCCTGGTGCCGTCATTATTTGTTTTTCGGCGCCAGGCGAAGACCTTTTTATTTAAGCGGCATTTTAACTGTTAGTATTACTTGATCTTATCTGGCCAGGGCGGCTTATTTTATATTGTATTTTTGGATTTTTAATGTTTATATTTATTGTAATTTATATTATAATTTTATTTATTGTTGTAAGCCGCCCCGAGGCTTCGGCGAATGGGGCGGCATAAAAATAAACTGAAGCTCAATCCAGACAAGACGGAGGTCCTGTTGGTTGGCGGTTCGGGCTTCAGAGAAGGTGACCTGAACCTTGTCCTGAATGGGGTTGCACTCCCTCCTAGGGACAAGGTCCGCAGCTTGGGAGTGCTCCTCGACCCAGAGCTTTCACTTGAAGCTCAGGTGACAACAGCGGCGAGGAGCGCTTTCCTCCAGCTTCGGCTGATTCATCAGCTGCGCCCCTACCTGGAGTACGACTGCCTTGCAACAGTGACTCATGCGCTGGTGACTTCCCGTCTTGACTTCTGTAACGCGCTCTACGTGGGGCTACCCTTGAAGACGGTCCGGATACTTCAATTGGTTCAGAATAGAGCTGCCAGGCTGCTGACGGGGACTGGACGTTATGTTCACATGACGCCAGTTCTCCGTCAGCTTCACTGGCTCCCCATTGAAGTCCGGGCCCAATTCAAGGTGTTGGTAATGACCTATAAAGCCCTAAACGGCTTGGGTCCTGGTTACCTGAAGGAGCGCTTACATCCATATTTGCCCAGTCGCCCCCTGAGATCGGCGGGAGAGGCCCTTCTCCGGGAGCCCTCCGTGAGAGAAATTAGGAGGGTGGTTACTCGGAGAAGGGCTTTCTCAGCGGTGGCGCCTAAGTTATGGAATGCGCTCCCCAGAGAGGTCCGCCTGGCGCCGTCGTTATTTGTTTTTCGGCGCCAGGCTAAGACCTTTTTATTTAAGCAACATTTTAAATGCTAAATACAATTGAATTTTATCTGGCCAGGGCGGCTTATTTTATAATGTGAGTTTTAATTAAGATTATTTTATATGGATTTTAACTTGTTTTATCTATGTTGTAAGCCGCCCCGAGGCTTCGGCGAATGGGGCGGCATAAAAATGTTTTAATAAATAAAAATAAATAAAATGTTTTAATAAATAAATTAAATAAATAAAACAATTGACAGCAAAAGGAAAGGGGGAAGGCAGAGGATGAGGTGGCTGGATGGAGTCACTGAGGCAGTGGGTATGAGCTTGGGTGGACTCCGAGGGATGATGGAGGACAGGAGAGCCTGGAGGAATGTTGTCCATGGGGGCCCAACTTAGCAACTAAACAACAACGATCTAGTATCAGCCCACTCCATTACCCCTCCAAAGTGTGCGGCCCCTCGAAGGCGAGCAACACCATCTGACTGAGGACTGCAGTTCCTGATCCAGCAGATGAGGCGGGTGAATGGTTGCTTCCACACACGACTGCCTTCAGGGGAACTGAGGGTGGAGGCAGGGCATGCCCGGAGGAGGAGGAGCTGCCTGTCTGTCCGTGGAGCCCGATCGCCGTGGCTCTGCATTGGCTCCAGAGTGCCGGGGAGCGTGAGTGGGAGCTCCTGCCACCACAGGGCTGCCCTCCCATTAGGCTGAATGGCATGGCAACCGCAAGCTGCGGGCACCATGAGGCAGCCGTGAACAGCTGCAGGACGGGCCTGTTGGGCTGCGCAGGCCTGCCCCCAGTTCCCTAAGCTGCCTTGCCGTCTTCAGGTGCGGTGAAGCAAGGAGCCGTCCGGTTGCTGCTGCTGCAGGTGCAGCCCCCACTCTGGTCAGCAGCTGCATGTGGTGCGGAGGAGCACCCTATGAGGCTTCTCTTGGGCCAGCTCGGTGCTGCAGCCATGTCCTATTTACAGGTTTCCTGCGGGCCGCTGGTTTTCTAGGTGGACTCTTGGTCTGAGCCAGTGCAGCTCTTCTTACATTCTGAAGAAAAGAGGGGAAAGAAGGGGCAGAGGGTTTCTCTTCTTTCTTAACACTTCCTCTGTGAGGATGAAGCATAAAATACGCCCCCCCCCACCATAGATGCTGAGCAGATAATTCACAAATGGGTAATATTTCATGGGTGTTGTACTAGTAATATTTAAATACATTTCATATGCATGATTTCTTATTTAACCATAATTTATAACAGGAACCTTGTTTGGCAGGGAAAGAGGCAAGGTTGTGAAAGTTTGTGAGGCAGCATCCTCTGTATGAGGATTAATCTGCTTCAAAGTGAACTGTGAAGATAAAGAGATCCAGGCTTCACTGAAGCCCACAGGATTTAATTCTTTCTGTTTACACTGTCCATCCTCTACATTTACACTACATAAAAAGCAACTTGCTGCATTGCTACTCGCCACTTACTGTTTTTGTGCCCTGCTGAAATCCACTATTTCAAACACAGTAAGTAGCCTTGGGTAGCTTTAGAAAATAGTCTTTGCTTTGAAAAACTGCAAAGACAAATGCTGAGAAAGATTTTCCTTTTCAGGAAGAAGACAATAAACTCTGATGAAGAATATTTGCATGACTGAGACAGAAAACTATATGGGAAACTGGTCATACCCTGGTGGGGCCTCATTCTCCCCATTCCTGCCTCTTGTAATGACCCGGGCCTCAGCTCTGGTTCCAAGCATGGGAAGGACGGTTGGATGCATTTCCAAGGTCAGATCTGGAATTGACCTTTCCTGCGACCATTTGGGCAGCATCAAGCTGCTGCAGGATTACTTCTCATGAATTCCAACATCATTTTTAAAGGCATTTGCTTCCCATGCTGAAGATAGTACAGGGTAGTGATTAGAGTATAAACTAGGACCCTGGGGCAACCCAGGTGTCTCACAGGGCTGTTGTAAAGGCAGAAATAGAAGGATATGCCAGTTTGAGTATAATAAAACTATATTTTGATATTCAGTCACAGAACAATTAAAATTGTTAATTGATCGAACAAATCCTTTGACACCCCCCCCCTTATATGTTGGTTTTTATCAAAATGATGTAGCAGTCCTTGCAGTGGTACAAGTCAAGGGGCTAACAAAGGATTACCTCCCAATGTTCAGCCAAAATTCCTCCAGTTAATTTCTCCTAGTATTGCTGGAGATGTTCAAAGTTCCATGTGAGTTTTCCCATAGGATAACAGGAAACATTGCTGCACAGGGTGAAGGAATTGTGTGAATTGGCCCTTTGTGGCAACTAAAAATGATATATCCACAATATACTCCGGTGACCATCACATCTACACAGTACTTATTCCTAATGCTAAAAACGCTTCCCACATGAGGGAATTTCTAGATAAGGAGGGCTATCTTACGCGTAGGGTCCATCTAGTCCAGCATCCTGCTCATGCAGTGGCCAGCCAGTTGCCCACAAGAACCCGCAAGCACGACATGAGTGCTCTGGCACCATCCCACCCATGCATTCCAGGATCTGGTGGCGTTCTGCCTCTGATACTGAAGGGGGCATAGAGCCAAAAGGACTAGTGGCCATCGATCGCCTTATCATAGAACAGTAGAGTCAGAAGCGGCCAAGAAGGCCATTGAGTCCACCTCCCTGCTGCTGCAGGTCCCCACTTTACACCATCCCACTCAGTTGCCCATGAACCCGTCCAATCTCTTTATAACATCTCAAACTGAAACCTGATCCTTATGGAGTTCCTGCAATTGCATATTCTTTTAACTATCCTAAATAATTTGGTGGTGTCGGTAAACTTCACCACTTCGCTGTTCATTCCAATTCATTTATAAATAAGGTGAAAAGAAGTAACCCAAATGCAGGTCCCTGTGGGAGAATCTACCATTTATTCCGGTTCTGCATTTTCTGTTCTCTAATGAAATACTGATTGGTAAGAGAACCTCTCTTATTCCATGACCATTAAGTTTACTCAGGTTTACTCACCATTATTACTCACCTCTCTTATTCCATGACCATTAAGTTTACTCACCAGTACCTCTGGTGAGAGGCTTTGTCAAAAGCTTTTTGGGTGTCCAAGCAAGCGATCTTTAACAGAAAACCTCTGCCCACATGTTTACTGGCACTCTCAAAAACTCTAAAAGGTTAATAGGACATGATTTACCTTTTCAGAAGCTATTTTGATTCTTACTCAGCAGAACTTGTTCTTCTATAGGCCTCCTAATTCTATCTTTAATTCTGCTTTCAACCAATTTACCAGAACAACATTTTACACTAACTGGCCTGTAATTTCCTGGATTGGACAATCAGAAACATTTTCATTGCTTCTTCCCAGCTTCCTAGGGATCAGTTTAAAAGCTCTTGTGCCAGCATTTTTATGCTTAGCACTAGCAATCTAGTTCTGCTTGGGTTCAAGTGGAGATTATTCCCCTGCTGCAGGCCCAGCTGGTCCAAAATGTTCCCGAGTGCCTAACAAAGCCTGGGAACCCGTCTTCCCGGCACCATTCATCTACACCTGGAGGATCCTCAGCTCTGGCCGATTAGCTGCCCCTGTGCAGGGAACAGGTAGCATTTCAAGGAAAGCCACCTTAGTGGTCCAAAATTTCAGCCGTCTAACTAGCAGCTTACATTTGGCTTCCAGAACTCCATAATGTTTCCCCATGCCATGCCACTGGAGTCAAAATGAACCACAACAAACATGATGTAGGCGATTTAACCACATGATCTACACACCCATCACAAACCCAGCCAATCAATGCATCTAATGATGGAATCTCCCTCCGCCATGAGATCCTCACACCATTTCCCAGAGGCACATCCTCAACTTCAGAGGATATGTGGTCACCTTCTGAGGAACAGGTTCTCTCATAGCAGCATTTACAACAATAAGTAAAACTGTTCCTTAAAAACAACTGACAACCAGCCCATGCAAACAAATTTCTTCAAAAATATTTTAGTATATGAATGGCAAAAGTGTCATTTCAGGGTTCGGGTGATGGGATGGGGGTGTGGGAAGTGGCAAAATATATTCTAATGCAGGAGTGTAAGCTTCACAGCATGTTTCAACATTTAACTGGAAGCCTAGATCTGTTCGAAGAACCTTATATTGTACACTTGTCATAGACACAGGAGGTGGTTGGCAGCCCCTGAGTTCCCTCAGAAGGTAAATGCTTGCATGGGGTGAATTGTAAATACAGAACAGAACACTAAACAATAAGCTTTGCGCCAAGTTCTCTGCTGCATCATGCCTGCTTCGTTGGTTGGTTGGTTGGTTGGTTGGTTGGTTGTTGAAAGATAAAAGGGATTCTTTGTGCCTCTACTGCTCTCTTCTTAAGCCAAAGGGATTTGGAATTGAGCTAAAACTTGGAAAGCAATAAACAATGTGATTCTGTTTTAGACTTGCATGCTTGTGCCCCCATGAGCCAAATGCAGCCTAGCTATCACAGCCTGCAAGGTGCCGGATAGCCTTCCTGTTCTGGCACTCCCAAGCAGGTAGGTAAACATGGCCTTGATTAGCTCCAGCTGAATGTCTGTCCATGGCTGTCAGGCTGTGCTCAGCTTGGTAAGTGGCAAGTTGTGCAGCTCTGCCCTGCAGAGGTTGTTGTCCTGGGGAAATGTAACTGGTTAGAGGCATAATCCTATGCATGTTTGGAGAGAAAAAGCGCCTACAACTCCAACTGCCCCAGTTAACAGAACTGGCTGGGGCATACTCGGGTTTGTAGGACCTTTTTATAGGATTGTGTCCTAAATGGCTCAATTTGCAATCTCTTTCTAAAAAGAGAATTCTGTTTCTAAATTAGCATCTCTTTGCAAAATTCAGCAGCATAAGGCACAACAGTTGACCCACTGAATTCCAGGATGAACCCAATGGGGCACAGTTACTAACAGCTGATCAGGAACTCACTGCGTCGATGCATTGTCACAAACATCCAAATTCTTTTGTGCTCCAACTCATGTTCTTCTCATTCTGAATTTTAGGTTGTACCAGGTGAATTTTGATGCTCCCACCTGTGAAGGCAAACGAGAAAAACTCTCACTAATAGGCGACTTTTCTTCTTCTGCGGAATTCTTTGTCACTATTGCAGTCTTTGCCTTCCTCTACTCCTTGGCAGCCACAGTGGTCTACATTTTCTTCCAGAACAAATACCGTGAAAACAACAGGGGGCCCTTGATTGTAAGTGTGCGCCTCAATGACATCGAGAGCTTTGTCCTTTTAACCCTTTTGATGGTTTAATCTTTCAATATTCTCCATTGCGTTGGATTGAATTCTGTTGTGTTAAAATGAAGCAGGTCTTTCTTGCACACAAACACTTACTCACATATGGTCCCCAATCATTGCTGAAAGGGATCACAGAGGAAATCAATCGTTCTTCATCAAAACCGCCATTTGTTTTCCAACATAATCATGGCTGCGGTATATACTACCCCTGCTATTTCTGCTACCATTGCTATAGGATAAGTACATGTTTACTGAGCACCAAGAACTTGGTGGGTACCACAGAGAATACATAAATGTTATAGTTCTTGTCAACATTCAAGGAATTCTGTTAATATTAAGCAGAAAAAGACTCAGAATAGGCCATGAACTAACCCTGAAGAGACAGGATGAGAGCAGTTAAAAGGCATATGAGTCATGTCATTCAGAGAAGAGTTTGTGAAACATTGAGAAGGAGACACACTTCCCAAGTGAAAGGGACAGGAATGATGTAAAGTATGGAGGCCCAAATGGGCCAAGGTAATGGAGTGAGCTGATACTAGATTGTTGTTGTTTAGTCGCAAAGTTGTGCCCAACCCATCACGACCCCATGGACAACAATCCTCCAGGCTCTCCTGTCCTCCACCCCCACCCCCCTGGAGTCCACTTAAGCTCATGCCGACTGCTTCAGTGACTCCATCTAGCCATCTCATTCTCTGCCATCCTCTTTTTCTTTTGTCGTCAGTTGTTCCCAGCATTAGGCTCTTCTCCAGGGAGTCCTTCCTTCTCATTAGGTGGCCAAAGTATTTGAGTTTCATCTTCAGCATCTGGCCTTCGAAAGAGCAGTCAGGGTTGATTTCCTTTCAGGGTTGATTTCTTGCTACTAGATAGTCTTGACCAAAAGAAATGAGAAATATTATAAGGGTGTGTCAGGAAAGAAGAACATGTAATTAGGGAAAAGTGATAGGAAGCTTTGAGGGCAACAGAGGTAGCCAGTGCAAGGCCTTCAAAAGCGTGCTTCTTATGAGAAATAAGAGAACAGTTCAGAGGTATTCTGAACTGAGTAGAGTGATATAGGAGGAGGAGATGCTAACATGAAGGAACATCTGTAGAGATAGCGAGGTCATGAAAAGGCATTTTAGCAGATAAATCAATATGAGTAGGAAAGAGAGGTCATACAGACACAGAAAATACGGAAAGAGAGACTGAGAAACCATTTGGCTATCGGAAGAGAGGTTTACATGATTCACATGGTAGGGATGTCAGTCCTCCATAGAAAGAAAGACATGAAGGGTAACTGGGAAAACAAAACGATGCTCATCTGACTGTCTTCAGATGGTGGGACCTGGCACAAAACAAACAGATTAGTCAGAAAGTGAAGGGTACAAAATAAAAATCTGAGAGCCCTCCTATAGTGGCAATGGTTGCATGGAGGGAGCTGTAAACTGTTTTTTAATCATTTGTGCTCAAACAGTTGCAGGCTTCCAGAACAGGAAAGTACAGACCTTACAGGCATGTAAGGAGTGACCTATGAATCCTTCCATTTTGGCAGCTTGCCTGTCAAAGCCACACAGTTCCAGTAGGGAAGAGAGCTTGCCCACTGGGAATGGGGGGCTTGCACCATGTGCCGTGAGCCTGTCACAATGTGCTGCTAACACAGCCAGTTTTGTGGAGCAGTAAATGCTTCGTGTGTGTTGGCAAATTTCTGTAATCGCAGTGAAATTCCTCATGCAGTCCACCCCCACAATGTTCAGCCCCAAAACACATGCAGTCAGGTTTTAATTCCTAATAGGATACACAATTTTTGCATGCCAATGAAACATTTTTGCTCCCTCCTCACCCTGGCAAGAGGCCCACAGGGCACAGTGGAGCAAGGCAAAGTTCCAGGTGAGCAACTTGCTCAGGTGAAGTTTAAGACTGGGCTGATCCTCACGATGCCTCCACCCTGCCTAGGTTCCCCCTAAGCCTTGAGGAGTGGAAGATCTTGAAGGTGCAGGCCTCGGTCTTGGAGCCAAGCACTCCTCTCACTTTACATAGAAACATAGAAACAGAGCGAGTCAGAAGGGGTCTCCCAGGCCATCTAGTCAGACCTCCAGCACCAGCCGGCTCCGCTCACGACATGCCCACCGTGTGGATGCTCACCCATGCAGCCAGGCTGAGATGGGGACACCGGTCTTTGGGGGTGGCTGGCCAGTTCCTCAGGACATTCAGCCTATGGAGATACAGGTTCTGGAAGTGCTCATTCAATAGTTTCAAACTCAGGTTCTCCCAAGCTGAGGGGCTTGGGCTCAGGTGTGGTCATGACACAGGGACTTGGGGTGGCTTCCAGCTGCGGGAGATGCTGGTGTCTCTGGTCTGGCCAGCCCTCTCCTTACCTGAGGCAGGGCCCACACACTCACTCCGACCCAGCCCCATGGAGAGGGAACCAAGTCTGCTGCCTGAGAAAGAGAATTGAAAAGCTCTACCAGAAGATCTGAGGGTATGTCTGCATCTAAGAAATGTTGCAAACTTTTTAAAAGAAGCCAGTGGAGTGGGAGGTGCAGTTCTTGATTCCAACAGGGAAAGCTACAGAACTGTTGGAGTATTAATTAGATAAGCTTGACTCGATTAAAAATAAGCAGCCCTAAAATGTGCTTTGAGATTGATAGGGGCTACAACATTTAAATTTCCCCAAAGTTCCAAGAAATCCTGCATAAGACTCCAGTAATTAAAAAAAAGGACTGCACTCAAATCAATATCAGTGATTACCCTGTATCAATTATTCATGGAAAGACAAATGTATTTGGGGTATTTTTGCTGAGAGTTTAAAGCAAACTTTATTTTCATTGTAGATTGATTCTTTTCTTTTTCACGCAAGTAGCAATTTAAAAAATCACATGAACCAGAGTCAATATTTTTCTAATGAAAAATCCTTCATTTCCACCAAAATAATCTAATGTGAGCATATAACAACTAGCATGCTGTGGCCACTCAATACATTTTTAATGATAAGAAAGATTTCGTGGCTTCTTTGAACCTGCAGGGGGCTTCACTCCCCTGTGGAACGGAGAGCTGTGGGGTAGTTCTGAGGGGTGATTGCATTTAAGGGGTTCAGACCACTAAGGAACACAGAACATGAAACACTTGAACAGCAAATTGGCCCTTGGGCCAAACAAAGGTCAGTAAATCGGCCCTTTGGGGGGAAACAAGAGGGCAACTCCTTATAGAGGGCCAACAAACATTCAACTTAAATGACAAAGGTCTTAATTTAGGTTAAACTTAAAAGACCAAGTACACAAAAGAGTATTTCACCATAATTAGAAGTGTAAGGGCAGTCCCACACAAGAGCAAGTCACTTTCTCTTTCTGAAAAAGAACAAAAGATGACATACCTAGAAGAGACTTATTGGAATCACTGTGACTTAGCTTGGGCATAATTAACTTCATTTTAGTGGCCAGGTTCAGACGACTGGGTGTGCCACAGGATTTGCCTAATTGCCCTTGCCGCATCTGGCTTTCCGTGTCATTTGAACCTGGTGGGGTGCTTGGTGGGGATGGCTTCGAAACCACCCCAGGACCCACGGTTTGTAGCAAGGTTCTGGGGTCGCCTTGAAGTCCACCACTGCACATCTTGCTCGCTTCAACAATACAGCAAGCGATGCGTCTCAGTGGTAATCAGCCAGATCACACGCTGCGTGCCCAGCATGCCACTGTGGCTTCTTTTCCTCACGATCATCTGAACCTGGCCAGTGACTGGGTTTGCATGACACAGGAGGCCGCTGTGGCTTGGTCTATTGTCCAAATCTGGGTCTGTTTTGTCAGGGTGGCTCAAGCTTGGTTTAGGGTTAAACCATAGCCTGCTGCAGGGTTAGTTCGCCCCATGGTGGCTTGCTGCATCATCCAGACAATCCACTGAGGGGCAAGCCAAACGGCTACAGTCATGTGGTCAGAGCAGCACAAAAAGAGCTGCTGCTCTGGGCAAGTGCCAGTGACAACCACCACAACACACCCAAGTGTCCCTTTGCTGCAGTCACCAGCCAAAAAGCCATGTAGTTTGAAGCCGAGCAGAATGTACTGCTCCCCCTCCTGGCAATCTTGCTCTGCCAGAATCGCTCCTGACATCCCGGCCTGCTGTTTTGGGCTGTCACGGGTGAGGGAAGAGGGCCCAACGACCTCCCACTGCGACAGCCAGCTTTTCAGCCTACTTGCGAGTAGACTAAGTGATGGGATCTCCCCATTCTTCTCCTTCTCACTGCTGCTGTCAAGAAGCAACACAATAGGAGCCTGGCGTGCTTCAGGTGTGAGCAGTTAGAATATGATCTTTGTTCCACGATGGCTTCCATTGGTGACCTTCAGTAATCAGCTGATAGGTTAACACAATTGTTGTCAGTCAAGAGTGGCTTGCCACCAACCAAGCCTCCTTTGGAGGTGAGGCAAACCCCAGATCAGGATCATACTGTGCAGGTAGATAGAGGACAGGAGAGGTGCTCCATCAGGTAACATGGTCCCAACTCATGTAGGGCTTTATATGTTAAGAGAAGTAGGCACGAGATCTTGAACTGGGCTCAGAAGCATATAGGCAGCCTGTGCACGTGAGCCAGAAATGGTGTTAGATGTTCAGACTGTGTGGTCCCTGTTATTCATTTGCCTGCTGCATTTTGCACAAGCTGCAGTTCCAAACAATCTTCAAGGGCAGCCCCACGTAGAGTACATTGCAGGAGTCTAGTTTAGCGATTACCGGAGCATGGATTACTGCTAACAGGCTATCTCTGTTCAGACAGGGGAGTACCTGGGCCACCGGCCTGGTAGAAGGCACTCTGAGCCACCAGTGCCCCCTGAGCATCAAGTGACAAGGATGGCTCAAGGAGCACACCAAGCTACACACCTGCTCCTTCAAAGGGAGTGCAGCACCATCTAGAACAGGTTAAATCCCCTCCATCTGGTCATAAGAACCACCAAGTGATAGCAGAGACTCATGACTGAACCCTACACACTAGTGAGAAGCTTTCAGTGGCTGTATTCAGTATTGATCTTCCTTCCAGTCACACCATCACCAAATGCTTTATTTCCACCTTCCCATCCACAACAGAGATGGGCTGTTTGCCTGGTTTTGGTTTCCTTTGGAAGGAGCCACTGCAAGTTGATGGTGCTTGGTGATATTTGAGTTTATTGACAACTAAACCAGTTGAGTACAGGTGAAGACACCACTTAAATGTTCCAACAAATACACAGATCTGTTGGCTTTTACCACACCCCTGGCAGGGGCAGCCTCCAAAACTCTTACAGAGCTCACTCCCTCATTTCCACTTTGGGGCCTGCCCCCTTTCTTTCCTTTCTCACTCCTGGAGATGCAACCTGTTTTTCCTCATTCGGAAGATGTAAGGCAAATGAAGTCAGTCCCATGGATATAAATCATTTTAATATGCTGGACCATTGACACTCCTTTGTAGCATCCAAGGCAACCTCTAGTTGCAGTCCTATTCACAGAAGTCCAAAAGGAAACCCACAACGGTACAGTGATCATCAAAATCCCCCTTCTTAAAAATTTGAGAGTTGTCTTGGGCACAACTCTCAGGATAGAATAGACTGACAAGGCTGTAGCTTCCGCTTGAAAACATGGGCAACTTTTTTAAAAAACCTGAACAGATGATAAGGCTGGATACAGAGATCATGGAGAACCTGGGCACTGTCCTTTTCTACTTCCCAATATGGCTTCAGTTGGAGCAACTGGGTCCGCTAATGGGACAGAGAGCCTAGACAGATTGTCAAATTTAGGGATGTTTGACTGATGCAAACATGTATGGATTGGCTTCAGCAATGATCACATTTTAAAAAGAGGGAAGGAGTGTGTTTAAATTCCCTTTGAAGAAGCCCTACGTGCACTTAACCTTAATGAGGTTACATTTGTACAAGCATATTGAAGGGTACAGGCGACATCCATGATGTGCCAAAATAATATGGTCTGTCAGGCTGCAACTAATCCAATAGCCCCAGTACCTGAGCTCTCACACTTTATGATTCAGTCATTTTCAGGCAAGATAATCCTAATTAACAGAGGTCGAGACAGAACCTTAATGCCTCAGCTTGCTCTCCTCTTTTTAATCATGTGTTTTTACTAGACCATGAACCAAAAATAAACAATAGTAATAAACCAGACTGAAGTTGTAATGGTGACATTTTCATTGCCTACAATCTGTGGAAATAATTAGATCAGCTATCATATTCTGTATAAATCAGCCTTATGTTTCCATGCGTTGTCAAGGAAAAGCCAACAATGATAATCAAAAGTCTGTCGGAAATGGAAACTTGTTTATCGATTTATGCTTTTTTTCACCCATGTTTCCTGTGAAGCACTTGGGGCAGTTTCCCTGTTTAACCCTGCAACAACCCTGAGAAGTAGACACACTGGTAAAGATTAAAATGCAGTCCTTTCCAATCACTGGTTGTTCATGCAGACGTGGGTTGTATGAGCAATGCAAACACGAACTTGGCATCGTGCCTTGGAAAGCGGATCTATGCTGTCCTCCGTGTAGGGCTGCTGTGAAGCCTGCCTTCCCCACTCGCCTTTTCTGTAACATTTAAGCACACTTGCTTGTCATGCAATTTAATCTCGGGGTGCCATTTCCTGGCAAAAGGGGTGTGTGTAAATGCACAGTGTGATGATGGCACAACTCAGGTCCATGTGCTTGTGGAGGACCTCTGCAAGAACAGCTCCATAGATGCGTGTTTGTTTCCCGGCAAGTTTACATTTCTTATTTAAGCCTGTTACTAACCGAGTGTTATATACTATGTAGTATTTTTCTTTGATTAGACGTCTCAGTGAGAATCCCCTGCACGAGCTCTGATACCCTGCTGCGCAGTATTTTAATATTTAAATATCTGCACTGAGCTGCTTGGCTGCAAAGGAAGCGGAAGTGAGACAACCACTTGTCCCAAGGATTATTGCCACATGTTCATGCATTTGGGGCAGCGTGTTGTTTTCATGCCTGTCATTTTTATGTTTGCCTTTTTCAAAAACACAGCACAGCACACCAAGACACAATGTTTCCCTCATCTCCCAAAGAACATTAGTTTTCTGTTGCGCCTCCAAAACACGGGCAGCACCAGACTGCAGCACATGTGGTCAGGTTTGGAAGAAAGGTTGTCATGCAAACTAATGTTGGGGGGAAATCTCCACAGGATTTGCTTTACCACGTCAAGTGTGAACAGCTCTGAGGCTCCAAATATTTCCAGCCATTCTCCTCCTGATTCCTTGAGGTTCAGCCCCTGCCTTCTCCAGGTGGGGCTGGGGAGATGCCCCTCTTGCAAGCCCAGGGAAGCTGCTGCCAGTCAACGCAGGCACGGGTTAGATTCGACCAACGGCATGACTTGGACGTGGTGCTAAGTCCCTGCCTGGGCTCATGTATGCTAGGAGAGACATGGCTCCATTCTGCTCTCTGGCTTCCTCCTCTTCTCGTCCTAAAGAGAAGCCGGCTACTGCTAAGGAAGTGGGCTGGCTTTTCTCTCCGGTCTGCTTGACTGAGAATGTATCCAGGCCAGTGTTCTGGCCTGCCCAGACAAAGGAAACCCAAGGTTCCCAATGGCAGAGAAGCTGGCCCTGCATTGGAAATGCTTGCCTAGCAGTGCCTGAAATGTGTGCTTTTTATGTGGAGAAGATGGTAGAAGTGCTTTCAGGCAAGTTATTTCCCACAGTTATTATGGGAGGGTACAACCCTTCTAGTACTCTGAGTGGGTTCTAACTGGCCCCCTCCCCACAAAGACGGTGATGCTCCTGCTGTTGTTCTCTTCATTTCTATGCCACCCCAAAGCCAAAGCACTCTGCATCGTTATCCTCGCTGTAAACATAAACCCACAGTTTGCAATCTGGGCCCTTTCAGGACTTCATCGTGACCGTGGTGTTTTCCTTCATGTGGCTGGTGGGTTCCTCTGCCTGGGCTAAAGGACTCTCTGACGTGAAGGTTGCTACTGACCCGGACGAAGTGCTCTTACTGATGTCAGCCTGCAAGCAGCAGTCCAATAAGTGCTTGCCGATGCGCAGCCCTGTCATGTCAAGTTTGAATACCTCAGTTGTAAGTATTTTAATTTATTTCACTGAAGAAAAGCATGAACACACACACACACACACACACAGTGGGCAGTCTCTCCACATGAGATCCACCAAGGGTTTTCCTTTCCCTGCCAAATGACTGGGGTTCACCAGGAAGTCCACCCCTGAACCTAATGCAGATGCTCATGGGAGTGCAAAGATCCCTAATCTGAACAGGTGACCCTAGTAAGCCGACATGACGTAATGTTACAACATAATGGTGGCAAGTGCTTTACATTACAAGGCTGTTATTTGAAATTCAAAACCGAAGGGCTGAACTAGATATTCCTTCAGCTCAGGTGTGGGCGATTGTCTCACCCATTCTCCTGATTTGGGTCAGGACCATGGCACTTCAGGTGAGAGAGTTTGCGCTTCTTCCCATACTCTGATTTTTGCCCTGAAATTTCACCACCTTGTGGGGCAGGGAGTTTAACAAGAACAGAGAAACTGATACTGAAATCAATGGAGATAGAGGGCTTAATACCCCCACCCATGCAGGGCAAATGGGAAAGGTGGGAAAACATCCTTTCCCAAAGTTCCACAGTCCCGATACGGGCCAAGTTCATGCTCATTTGCAGGACGCAGGGGAGATATTCATGCTTCGTTTAGCTGTGCCCAATTAAATGACATTTAGTTTGCCCAGACATGTCCTGTAGAACATGCAAAATAATGGAGAATTTGGGGTTCAAGGGATTTCTTACTTACCTGTGCTTAAAGAAATCAACACTGCACTGTTGTTATTGTTGTCATCAGCACCTTCAGGAAAATTACCACTGGTTCAGTAGAATTTTTGGATTGAAAGGGATATACCTCAAAGGCTGTCACAAAGAGGAAGGAAAAGCTCTCTTCTCATCCATTCCAGAATGCAGAACACAGAATAATGGACTTAAGTTAAAAGAAACCAGATTTAGACTAGACATCGGGAAGACTTTCCTCACTGTAAGAGCAGTAAAATAATGGAATCTATTACTTGGGGAAGTTGTGGGCTCTCCCTGGCTGCAGACATTCAGAGAGTCTGGACAGGCATCTGAATGGGATGATGCAATAGCAGAGGGTTGGACCTGATGGCCATCTGGCCCCTTCCAACTCTACAATTCTATGATGCTATGATACTTTAACAATGCCTTTAATAGGAAAGTTAAAAGGCTGAACAGAAGGATGATCACCTTTAATAATAGCATTTTAATGGCAGAAGCTACAAATACTGAATGTCCTCTTTGGATCAGAGCCCACCTGCTTGGAAAAAAGTTTTAGACAACCTTTAATAGATTCTTGTTTACTTGAATAATCTCTAGCTATAGAATAGCAGCTACATTATTCAATTATTTCAAGCATCCTTAGGAGTTGTAGAATGAAAATCCTGAACCAAGAAATATTGTGATCCTGATTAGCTAAAGGGGGTGGGGGCATTGGAAGAGACAGAGAGAGAATAGATGAGACAAGACAATACAAGATAGTGGAAGCATACAAGACAATTAACAGCTTACTCTGCTTCTTATTTAGGTCTTTGGATTCTTGAACTTTATTCTGTGGGCAGGAAATATTTGGTTTGTTTTCAAGGAGACTGGCTGGCATTCCTCGGGCACGAGGTACCCCCAAGACACCATGGAGAAGCAGTCCAGCAGCTATAACCAAGGCGGCTACAATCAAGACAGCTTTGGGCCAAGTGGCGGGTACAACCAGCAGGGGGGCAGCTTTGGGCAGCAAACCAGCTACGGCCAAGTGGATGAATTCGGCCAGCAGCCGCAGAGCTTTAGCCAGAGTGGTCCAACTTCGTTTGCTAATCAGATATAGCACGTGCTGCCTTCTGAGGGCTCTTTAATCAAGCATTAGATGTGGAGATTTCAAACACAGTGGCAGGCAGCAGATTTTGAAGTTTTTAAATAAATGTGACATAGAGGTTCATCTAAATCAAAGGTCTACGGGTACCAACCGACGAAGGTGGGTTGTGGTCTTGTCTGTTTATACGCGATGCATCCTCTCCTTGTGAATAGATGATTGATGATATATTCATCACAGGTGGTAAATTGAAGTAAATAATTGTTGTATGTACTGTATAGATACCTTTACAGTAGTTTTGTATGTGTATGGTAGCAGCATTTTGTACCCTTGAATCTGATATTATGCATAAAACCATTACAATAGAATTAGATTTTCTTCTGCATCTGGGTGAAGAACAAAATGTGTTTTCAAATTATTTCTGATGATTGCTCTGTATAATTCAATGCATGCACTCGAGCTCCTGAGTTTTCGGCATTGCCTGTCTGTGTTTGTTCTCGCCTTTTTTTCCGTTCTTTTGATGTTCTTCCTGATTAGCAAATTCACAGTGTGGCTTAGTGCATGAAGCTGCATCATTTTCATACCAAGAGAATGTTATGGGCTGTGTACATGCATTTTTCAGTACCACCACTACTCTTTTTAATTGATTTATTTGTAAATATAACGTTTTAGATTATGTATGTATGTATGTATGCCTATTTTATATACTTTGCAGAGTTGGATCAATGGCTTACCCAAATCCTGAATGCTGCATATAACTAAAACAGTTTTCCTTAAAAGGGTATTCAAAAAAATATGCTGTTAACCAACCAATTATTTTCTGTTTAATCAATATCTCTATTTCTATTGACGTTTTGTGATTCTTTGAACGTGAGCTGTGTAATATAAGGACCAAGTAACTGTGTTTACATGTTTACAAAGGTATTTATTTAATTACGGTAACAGAGGTGCAGATATCAGTAAGTAAAACTATATGAGGAAAAATACCACCTTGATTAATAGTGCAACACAACATCTAGTGCTGTAGAAACTACGAAAGAATACTTTATCCTACATTGCTGTTGATGACGAAGAATGTTTGTTCTCTCTATGCTGTTTTGAAATTGCTCAGTGTTCAGTCCAGTCACTGCTTGGTTTGGTGCTATCTGCAAGCAGAATGAGGGTGTCAAGAGGAAAATACCAGCAACCAAGAACATAGGGCCAGCTTCTTAGTAGAGAGAAGAGCTAAGTTGGAGAGCTGGTTTCCATTCAGCCTGCAGTTTCCTTTTGCTCCATGCCAAGAGCACAGAATCAGATTACTGCAGATAGATAAGAAGAGCTTTCTTCCCTCCTTCCAGCATCAGAGAGGCTGCCACATACATAGCACCAAACTCTCAGTGCTCCGTTTGAGAGCAGCCTCTCCCAAGTTGCAGGGAAAGACTGGGCTCTGCTTTTGTTATTTTGTGGGCTGAGTACAGGATAGCTGTTGGGCAAATTGAACAAAGCATTTCCTAACTAGCCGGGCTAAGCCTGTCTCCAGTGCTAGTCAGCTCAGGTGCTTGCTTCTCTACACATAAGTACTGCAGGGAAGAGATAGGGTCAGGCAGGAATTAAGGACCTTTCCTTTGTCACAAATCTAGCTAATTGAAGTACTCATCCCTGGAGGGAGAAAAGGCTGAGAACTAATTTAGAACACGCTGGAGACTGTGCAGAAAAACCAAGATCATCTTAGCCTCTCTTTTTCTTACTCAGCAGTCCACAGAAGCACACACTATTACAACAACAACAAAACTGAACATCTGCATTTCTAAATGAAAGTGTAATTGTCTATAATATCATTGTATGAGCTGTAAATGTTCAAAGCATCTTTAGCATAAAGCAGCATAGTCATTTATATGATTGTTGTAACCAATGTATGGCTGCTCAGTGGACGAATCAATATTGTGGTATCTATTGGACCCTAATAAATAAAAGGTTATTGCATACAATGCTTGTTTGAAGGAACATGGTGCTGTTGCAGCCATAAGCTATAGCAACCCTGCTTGGATCTGCACACATGCACAAAAAAGGAAATACCACGGTATTTATTTATTTATTCATTTATTTCTCATATTTTGCACTCTGGGAAAATTAAAAAAGTGGAAAGAATAAAATACAAAACTAGAAAAGCTTAAAAAACAGTGCACGCAACATAGAAGTAAATACAAATTTATATAAAAAGTGCTATAAAAACTAATGTGCAGAATGCCTGGAAGAAAAGAAATACCTTTGCTTACACTGAGAAGGTAACACTGTAGGCACCAGGTGACCCTCCAAAGGGAGGACTTTCCATAATGGAGGGCCACAACTAAGACCCCCCTCTCTTGTAGTCTTCAGTAGGGGCATTCAGTTGGCTTCAGGGTCCAAAGGGGGAGGATTGTTTAGATACTTTGGTAGTTAGATACTTTAGATAGTTTAGAACATAAAGGTCAACACCAATCCTTTGAATTAGGTTTGGAAAAAGACCAGAAACCAGTCTATTCGGTGAAGCACTGATGCATACACCAACTGCCGAGTGCTACAGGCAGAACTCTTGTACCGTCCTGCTTGAGGGCTCCTGTGGACAGCCGGTCTGCCCCTGTGCAAAGCAGGACTGGACTGGATGGAGCACTGATCTTATCCAGCATGGTTTTTCTTATGTTCTTATGAGTATGCAACATACTCCTGAGTTTTATGCAACTGTCCCTCAGAGAGACTGGAAAGGAGGAAACATTTCAGCTACACGGAGATTACACCATGCTACAAGTGACTGCACAGATCTGCATTGTTGATAATTGGCAATTTGCAAAATTAGGGAATCAATGGCAATTGCATTGTGCAAAACATTTGGCATACACTGCTAGGATGTTAGCAGCAGGTACAATTGTTTCAAAATCCCCTATGTAAACCTCTGTCTATTAAGTTGAAAAAAAAAAAGTGACATTTTCATTCCAAGGCATAAGACTGCAAGAAAAACCCAACAGGTTCAGACCATCATCTTGTCTAACATCCTATTTCACGGTGGCCAAGCAGCTGCCTGCAGGAAATCCATGAGCCAGGCATGAGTTTTGGAAGTTTAATGTATATTTTCTGCTCCCCAACAAGTGTGTCCTTGTTCACAGTTATCTTGAGATCCAAGTTTATAGGCTGCCCACCCTCACATATGGAATGCTCTTTTCAGATAATCTATACACAATGTTTTTTTAAGCCTCACTAAAAATATATATGAATTATTCTCTTCTCGATGGTCTGGCAGAATGGTGAATGCAAAACAACTGAGAAAAGTGGTAGGAACAGATGGAGGGGCGTTGAACAGCTGGCCGTTTACGGCCTCCTTGAAGCTCAGCACTTAACCTAAACACATCATTTGCCATATGGGCAGACCAATCCCGAATAAGACACAAAATAACATATTTAACAGAGGATGGAAAGCATGAATCATCACCTATTTTCAGGGTTGTACAACCCTATTTTAGAGTCGTGGTAACTTTGTTCTCTGTGGAATACAATCTACATCATAATCTGAAAGTATGTTAAACCTTCCTTCTCCCAAAAAACTGTAAAGGAATTCTCAGCTTTGACACCACAAAGTTCTTCATGTCATCAAGAATTCAAGAGAGGGTGGTTTGCTAAGAACACTTAAGTTTGAAAAGTGTCTGTTTCAGAAAATGTTTCAGCTTGATCTTCTGCGACTCTCTGCCTTCAGAGGTTGTATTTCAGTATATTTGGGCGATACTTCCTTCTAGCACATTTCTTGTATGGTCCTTATACTGCATTGGTTACAAATTGCAAAGGGATGAAAATATTACAAACAGGTCCCAGAAGAGCACAGTGCAGAAGACACAGCTTCTCCCTCACTTCCTCCCTGCCGGCTGCATCTGCTTCATCCGCCCTGGATGTGCTAAGTAGCTGGGCAAGCGCAAGGTTGCCCTGTGCTGATACTTCAGCACAATCCTGGGTGCACTTACTCAGCGGTAATTCACCCTGTGCTCAGAGAAGCTTATTCCCAAAGTGAGCGTGCCAAGAACGAGAGCCCTGTTGCTTACTTCCAAAAGAACCTGCTCTTGGGCTTTCCCACCCGTTCCTTCCAAGGGCAGTCCCTCCATCCCCCTGAAATGCTAAGCAAATGGTAATCCACACTCAAGGACTGAGGATGAGTTGAGTGTATGGCTAAAACTTGTGCTGTCACAGCCTGTGAGCTCAGCTGCACTGACAAACCATGGCTTGGTAGCTACAACCAACCCGCAAAGGGAACCCGTGGTTTTTGGTAGGGTTGTGAATGGTGGATTTTGAAAAATCTCAGCTGATTGCAGGCAGCACAATAACCCATGCTCAACAGCAACGAACTGTTCAACAACAGCCCATATTCAACTCTTCAGTGTGGGTTGTGATATTGTCTGGACCCAGTGAGAGAGCTGGGAGGCCCTGCTAATGGAGTGATTTTAACATAGCAGTATGGAGAGTGGATCCCGAAAGGAAGTGAGCAGCAGCACCTTCTGCAAGAGAAGCCTTTCTTCTCAAGGAAGGCAAATCCTGGATCCCACCCATAACTATCATTTTTATCACCTGGTATCTCTTACCTTCCCTCCAGGGTTTTCCTTTATGCATGAGTTTGAACCTACAAAGTATCACTTGTCAATGTATATCCCGTGCCTCATGCAAAATATATTAATCAGTCCTATAATTCTGTTTATTAGTTCCAAATAAGAATTTTTAGCTATAATCCCCACATTCCTGGAATAAGCCCCGTTGAGCTCAGTGGGACTTACATCTGAGTAAACATGCATGGGTTGGGGCTGTTAACCAGATTAATTGAAATCCATCATCACAAGATGACATCAACACTATAATAGATACCCATTCATTACTGTTAAATGCTCCATCAGCTGAGATTAACGTGTTAATTATCTACTATGTATATTTGTTAAATTATCTACCTGTATGTGCCCATAAACAGTATCTTCCATTCCATTGTTGTGGATTTTATGTTTGGAAGCTGTCCTGAGACGCTGTTGTAAAGGACAGGTTAGAAATGTTTTATTAAATTAAATCATTAAATTCCCTATGGACAAGCCATATCATCCACATCATAAAAGTGACACAGAGAAAGGAAACGGAGAAAGTGCACCACACATGATCAAATGGTTCGAAGGGACTTTGCAGATTTCTATTTTTACTGCTTACAGCACTCGGCTTCCCTAGAGAACACCATATCCAGCTAATCAAGGCTGCAGGATCTTTCTAGCAAAGGAAATTCCATAACTTTGCTGTCAACTTGTTCTTGTTGCCTGTTTTCGGAATTGCGGAGTGTTCTTTAAATAGAGCTACACTGATATTGCTTCTGTGTGAAATCATTGCTTTATGCCTGTTCCTCGGAGCCTTTGGTAAACATTCTCCCTTTTTTATGATACCCTTTCATATTTCTGGAAATAATTGAGCTTCCTGTTCTCTGCCTTCTCTCTGCTCATTTTTCACCGGGTCCCTTATACGACATTCGTTCTAAATTCTTAATCGTTTTTATTGATTTTGCTTTCCAAATAGGTTCGCAGGCAAGGAATAGTTTAATAAAGTATTTTGTTTGAAACAGGTGTCTTCCTAAAGGAAATCAAAATAATAATAAACTTTTAAAAGACAGGTAGCTAGCTAATCTTCTCCGGGAACAAAATCTTTCCTATCACAAGGGTAAGTATTAGGAAGGTATTTTGTAGACACAAAAGGCTTCACAGAAAAGGTGTAATATATCAAACTACTTGACATAAAAGACAAGGATAGTTATGGAAAGTACTGTGAGCAGTGAACTGTATAAAGCAATGGGCTGATGCCCTTGGTGTGGAGGAGAGGTACCTGTGTTAATTTCTTTAGACGGTAATTAAATTCTATAGATTGTAATTGTCACTCATCCCAAACAGTCATTTGCTTCTTCCTTCTCCTGGGGTCAAGCAACATGGGAGGGGATTCCTTGTGTTCATTAAGAAAGCGATGCATTCATTTGCAATTGATCAACCAAAGCTGGTTAATCCATGTGTCCTCAGGTTTCCTAGCATTCCCCTTCTGCAATACCTCCTTGAGTCCCAGACGTTGAGCTGGTCAAGGCTAACACTTGATTGTTGTTTTGTTGTTGTTGTTAGCCGGGAAGTCGTGCCCAACCCATCATGACCCCATGGACAACATTCCTCCAGGCTCTCCTGTCCTCCACCCTCCCTCGAAGTCCACTCAAGCTCGCACCCACTGCCCCAGTGACTCCATCTAGCCACCTCATCCTTTGCTGTCCCCTTCTCCTTAGGAACCAGGTAACACTGAGAACAGACGAGCTCTGGTAGAAGCTCATGCAGTATGTTCTTCACACGGAGGCCAGCCAAATGCCTAGAGAACCATCAAACGTGGGACATTAGTGCCATGCTGACCTCCCACTCACGTTCCCCATCAACAGAACTGTTAACTGTTTGCTGTGATCACACCATAGAGTCGTATATGTGCAGTTTTGCTTCAATTTCCAGTGTGGATTTGCCTTTTCCACAGCAGCGCCCCCATTGGGTCAGTGCTTTCATCCATCTAACCTGCCCACCAAAACGCCATGATTCCTTTCCCAACTCAATAAATTAAATTGAGGAAGGAAGGAAGGAAGGAAGGAAGGAAGGAAGGAAGGAAGGAAGGGGAAATGATCAGTCATGTCAGCTCAGAATCCATCAGCATGTATGGCAAGATAGATCATTTGTCCTGGTCAGCCTCACATGATCCTTGCTGACACTGACCACTTTTACCGTTTTTAGTGCCTCTCAGTGTAGCAAGCCTACAATTCCAAGGTGCCTTGCAATTCAGAAACAGCTTTTTACTTGCAGCATGGAAATTGCTTTCCGAAAGAGGGCTGGAACTGAAGTGTTAAATGGAATCTCCCCCCTCCCCACAGTCAGAGAGCAATTACAATACCTCCTCGAAATGACATTCTATCTGCTTTATCTCCAGAAACAGTGATTAGTATTTTAATCATTAGCGACCCACAGAGCTCGATTTAACTGTCAGAACGAGACAAAGAGCGCTGTCAGTCAAGGAGCACAATGGCTTCCATGCACAGCCAGACCATTCAGAGCCACTGGCTAAATGCCGTTCTAACATCTGCTTTGTTTGCTGCTTGCATTTCTTAGCCGCTGCAGTGCCGGGAGACTCTTGCGGGGTTTGCTGCAGCGGAAAACTCTGGTAGCCCTCTGGGGGCAGTGACGGGGAGACATGTTGAAAAAGGGCAGATTGTATGGAAGGAGCGGTACTTACACAAGATGCTCTCCATCTTTATGAGGCAAAATAGTATTCTAATACATAGTGAGTAATATAGAGCACATCAGTAAATACATTTTTATTCTGTAAACCACCCAGAGGGCCCTGTGGGCTATGGAGTAGAATGCAAATATAACAAATAAATGTATCAGTGAATGGAATTTGTGTTCTGTCAACATGACTGGCATAAGCCAATGACTCAGGTTTCCTCCCCTCGTGGCCTCTGAGCCCCAGTTATTCTCATGGCAAGGGTGCTGCAATGGCTTCCTTTGGGCCAACTGTAAGAGAGGCAGGGCTCTTGGGCCTACTGCCCGAGACAATCACAAGAGGCTGTAGATTTGTGCCCTTAGGGATAAATTTCTTGCCTCCCCTCCATTTCTTGGAAGAAATGTACAGCAGTCTCCTTTTCAGGCATTTCTGGGAATTAAGAAAGACCTAGCGGAACCAAAAGAATCTAGCAACTCTAAAGAAGAAGTTCCACTTTAAGTGTCTTTTCTGGGGCTCCAAGTACCTCAGGCTAATGATACAGCTGAAATTTTACAGGTTTTTTTGCAGGGAAGCAACGGCACAGATTGGAAGAGCTACTCTAGCTTACCCTTCATTTTCCCCATCTTTGTGTCTTATTTTTTCAAGCATTTTTTCCTCAAATGGCCCTCTCTGAAAAAGTCTGATAGTGCAATCCTTAGCATGCCTACTGAGAATTGCGTCCCAATGGGTTCATGGATGCTTTCTGCAAGAAAAGCAGGATTATATCCATACATTTTTATTATGCTATTGAACACTTACTAACTGAATACGCATTCAGAGTACACATTAATAGTTTTTTATTGTTTCATTAATAAGAGATGCATATCCCATAGCAGGAGGACAGAGAAACCTCCTCCTCTATTAGAAGCAGGCATGACAAAATTCCAGGCCCATGAGGCGAATGGTGCTCTTCCCACCAGATGTGTCACTCGCATGGCTGGCCGCACTCTCAGTGCCAGCGAGAGGCGCTGCACACCTGAGCAGGCGTGAAGGCAGCCAGAAGGAAAGGATGCTCCGTTCTCAGCTAGTGAACAACTCTACCCTGGAACTGATGCTCAACTCCACCACCAAAGCGGCTGTCGCTGCTGCACATTTTCTCAAAAATTTGCACCGCAGCAACAATCCCCCAACACACACACACCTTCTCCTTTTAAAACAAATGTGCAACTTATTTTAAATTAAAATCATGTTCACTCAGGACTTCTTGGAGTATGATTTAGCTTTAAATTAAGGCATGCTGAAAACTGAAGTATCTTGCCACTGCTGCGCCAAACTTCAGCAGGAATTTCGCAGTATGCAGGGGCCACAAAAAAAAAAAAAAAAAAAAAAAAGACCAGAGGACACATGTGGTGTGCAGTGTGTGTGATATGCAGGCCATGAGTTGCCAATCCGTGACATGGCATCTCGTCTCTGACCCCAGAACTAAAGTGCTGTTTGCCTCATTGCAGGGTTCAGCTGATGGGAAAATCTGGATTATTACTCACACTTGATGTCAAAGTTCTCTCTAGTTTTCAAGCTGGGAGCAGATAAATTTCAGTGTAATTTAAGTGTGTTAATTGAAGGGATAATGAGCATGGATTACATGTATTTTGGCAGTGGAACTGCAATTACAGGCTCTTATTCATAAGCTTGTACTAAAGAAGGCACCAGAAATCTAAGAAAGTTTAACCATTTCCAAAAGGGCTGGGACTGGAATTGGGGGTTGGGCATCAGTTGATTGATGGCATGTTAACTGCTGTGGGTTACAGGATAACACATAATCTTTTCTAGGCTTTAAAAGAGAATTAAAATCCAAGAAGAGTAAAGGTGATGAACATCTATGTTCATTTTTGCTTCAGTAACAATTTAACTCTCACTGATTAAGGAAAACATTTTAATTATTTTGGCCATCTGTTGCATTCTTTGTGTGTCATCGCATTACATAAAGTGTCACTCCAGATAGTTCAACCACTAGTACTTAATGCACAGCAAATACTAGTGAAACATTTGAAGAACAGTAATAGACCGTAGCCTGGGAGGGGAGGGGAGGGGAGGGGAGGGGGGTCTATAAGACTGTCAAGTCCAGCACCCTCCTCTACTTCCACATATGGTCACCCATCCAGTTTCAGGCCTGTACCTTGTCAACTTAGCAAAGGTGACTTACCATGCTTGCCAGCACGTTCCTGGCTTAGCAGAAAAATATTCCAAGGAGGCCAGAAGTGCAAGAGATTCTGCCCACTGGAAAAAGAAAGGAAGCTAATGAGAGGCAAAGTGAAGCTGAATGAGATAGCTGATTTCTTTCAACTTCTTTGACAGAAAGGTGACAAGACTGAAAACCTATGGGCAATTTTAGATAAATAGAAAAAATGTATTTAAAAGATGTATGTAAAGTTTTTATTAATGTAATTGTTCATCATGCCATAGCTGGTTTAGGTGAAGAGATGGCTTTCACACAGCACTGTAACCTGAATAAAGGAGACGCTGGCGAGACTGAAAACTCAAATTAGATAGACATTCCCAGTCTGGGAATGATTCACATCTCCATGGACTTCATGATGTGTTAATAGCCTCAGGACTTAACATTTGTTGTGCTCTTTTCATTTCATTTCTGGACCACCCAAAGTTCTCTGAGAAGTTCTCAACAATCCACTGCTGAATGTGTGACCTCCCCCAGTGGAAATATTGGGCAGAATCCAGCCTCCTTGTTCCCCTAGCAGGTGACTTCCAAGTCCTCTGCTGCCCCCTGCAGTTCTGGGGTTCACACCAAGGCCCCCCGAAGAATCCACCTACACTCTGAAGCATCTTAGGAGGACACACAGGGGAGTGCAGAGAGGATACTCAGCTCCTGTTGCCCCAGCAGAATCCTTCCACTGGCAGAAGGATGCGGGCTGCATTCAAGCTGTGTTTGAGCTGCTGCAGATGTGCAAGTCATTACACAGCCACCTTGACTCTGCATGGGAATGCCATCTTATATAGAATTGGGTGATAAAAACAGATAAAAGGTAAATGCTCATTTTCAAAACGTCGTACTTCTACTATAATTTTAATTGTCTTAATCTTTTCTGTAAAGCACTCTTGAAATTAAATTCAAAAGCAGGATAAAAACACTTACAATAAACAAACTGTACCACTTTATACTGCAGGTTGGAAGTCGTATTTTAATGTTCTTTCACAAATCCTAACAATATATACTGATGAGCTACAATCCAATGCCTACACATAATATTATAACACAATAGTCAGACTATTGGGGGCAGGGGGGATAACTCTCATTTTAACAGGGAGAATTCCTGACAAGGCTCCAAATGGGGCTGGATGTTTAAAAATCAATTGTAATAAAGATATGTACAAACACCTTTGGGGTGTTCTTTTTCAGGGTTGTGGAATAAAATTGCATCATTCCTTTCTTATTTGTTATTTGTAATTCTATAGACAGTATGATTTTAACATGTTTAATATACTCCAAGGTTACTCTATTGAGTAAAAACTAATACATTTACTAGGGCACAAGTTGCAAGGCAATCCATTTCATACCTTTAGAGGACTTCATTTTCAAATATGAGATAACAGTTTCAAATATCACCAGCCTCACTGATGAATAACAAAGTTCAAAGGGAAGCATCTAGTTCTTAGAACCAACCTTTATGCTAGCATTTACAAATTCAGAAACCAAAAGTACAGCACATGTCATTAGAATGATATGAATTCTGAATGTCTGAGCCACCATTTGCATTCTAGTACCTACAACCAGGATGTGGCATCCAGGGAATCTCAACTTCGATTTTAAGAAAAAGCAAGGAAGAGTCTAGTCCTTCCAACTGAGGAGGATTGCTTGGAAATACTGCATGATCTGCAATTGGTAAATTAACAAGGGAAAATAAAACTCAGTGGCTGGATTTCACTACACTGTACAATAAATTACTCATCTCCCAGGGCTATTTGTCCCAGTTATCTGTCCATACAGGCCAGAATATTAAGCCAGTCAAGTAAGCTCATCTACTTCTTGTACCATGTTGGGTCTTGATTCAAAAATGGGGTGCGGACCATTTCTTAGTTGCACTCACTAAAGACAAACATGTATTTTAATGGTGTTAGACCATTATTAACCAGGTCCATCACAAGTTTAGAGTGAAAATTGGTTACCACAGCAACTCTGTCACTTGACACCTTAAAGGCTTTCAAATGAATTTGGTGTGGCATTTTCTTCTGCTTGTGCCTAACAAAATGGACTCCAGCACAGGGAAGCTTGTACTGCAGTGAGTGTGGCAGTCCATTAAGCCGCTCCGGCAGGCCAGCACAGCCGCTGCTCTGGAATTTGCCTATAAGATCCTAACTGTTTCTGTTCTTACAAGGGAAACATGAAGCTAGAAAGAAGCAATGCCATTGACTCTACAGGTCAGAGGGCTCAGGTGCATGGCCCAGTTTACTGTCTTGAAGGTGTTTTGAGACCTGTCACTAAGGCTGCAAACTTTACCAGGCATGTCCCTAAGTTTCACTGAGTTCGGTGAGATTTCCCTCCACGTACATGTGCTTAGGACGGCAGCTTAAACATGCTTTATGAATATCCCAAGCCTAAAATCCAAATTTAACGCTCACATTGGCTTGAACGCACTATTTCAGAGACAATGTCTTCCTCACTACCAGCACCATCACCTTTTGCTTCACATTCAAGGTCCCAAGAGAGATTCAAAAGCACTTTTAGTATCATGCAGGGCAAGACTCTGAGTTTGATGTGTTCCCTGTATCTCTCCTGATCTCAGATATTTCTCTTCAGACTGATTTATTTAAGCAGCAGTTCAATGACCAGGGCGTGTTTCTGTGATGCAAAGGTTTGGCTGGCCACCTTCACCTTTCCCCAAACAAAGGCTGGCATTTTTCTGTTTGCGATTGCTTAAGTTGCTTAGAGATCATAGGCAGTGCACACGCTGCAAAGGAAGATGTGTGGCTGTACATCAAGCAAGGGGAACACAGATTCATATCCTGTAAATCAACCAGGGAATGATTCCTCAACCAAAGGGACAAAAGTACCTCCAGCAAAAATGTCCAAACGGTAAGTGATCCTCTTGCTCTCTTTTCCTCTCAAATAACTCCCCCACTCCCCGATATGATCTGCATATTGTGAGAGAAAAAGCAAAGGTTTCACAGCTTGTGGGCTGGGCTGTAATGAGTTTCTAGCACTTTAGCAAAAGTAATCAAACTTTCTATTAAAATCTGAAAGCCTGAGGGAGAACAGGAAAATCCTCCAAGAGCAATTTGCTATTACTGTATTTTTCATATGTGCATCCCATACTTCTTGCAATATCTGAGCCATGTATTTATGGTCTGCCACCAAATATTGGTGAATCCCTCACAGCCTCTTTCACAGTGCTATGCCAGATCATTTCCCAATGTCGTCACCCCAAACAAGGCAATGAGGCAGCTTTGGAAAGGCCTTGGCATCCATCATGGGGAGCGCATGGAGAAGGCTGAGAGTCCCCAAGGAGGGGGTGTGCTGGGATCTTGATATTTGGGGCCTGGCTTGTCCAAGATCCACACCTTCCTTTCTTGCCCTGTCCAATGCATCCTCCAGAATCCCATAATCAGGCCTGAAACTGCACATTTTGTGCTGAGGGGTCTAAGCAATCGGCAGTCATTGCAAAATACAAAAGCCACAAATGCTACTAGGTGCGTGTGTTTAAAATCTCAAAACACACACACCATTGCAGCTTAGACAAGGGAAAAAAATCCTACGACTTGCCGCACTGCTGGCTGGGGTAATGCTGAGAAAGCACTGCAGGATGTTTAAAGCATGCATAGAAATTGTGCCTGCTATCACATTATTCTTAGTGACCCGTTACATTGACTGCTATCTCCGCTCCTTCCTTTTTTCTTCCGCAAATAACAATGCTACAAAACTGAAAGCAGAACATTTATTTATTTATTTTATTGTTATACCATCCTATAGCTGAGGCTTTCTGGGCAGTTAACAAAAATTAAAAACACACAAGAAACAAACAGAAAAAAAAATAACAGAAAACAATGAACCCACAGCAATTGCAGCCAAATTGGCCCAGAAGTATAGCAGTGGTACAGGACAAAATTCAGTATTAAAGTTAACTAAAGTTTAAAAGTTAATCATTAAAATATTGGGAAAATAAAAAGAGTTTCACTTGGTGCCGAAAAGAATACAGTGAAGGCGCCAGGTGCTCCTCCTTTGGGAACTCATTCCATAGTCGAGGTGCCACCGCAGAGAAGGCCCTTCTCCTGGTAGCCACCCTCCGTACTTCCTTTGGAGGGGACTCTTGGAGAAGGACCCCCACAGAAGACCTTAGGGTCTGGGTAGGTGCATATGGGACAAGGCATTTCTTCGGATAACCTGCCCCCAAGCCATTCAGGGAGGAGGCACAATTTCAGGATGCCATAGGACTCCCCCTATATTGCTTTGTTTCAAGAAACCATGCTTAAGTCTAACAACAGTTTTCCTGGGTGCTGAGATGAGTAGTCTGAAGCAGAAGCACAAACTTCTGGAACCCTCCCAGCCACACCTGAGGAGGGAGCAGAAGAGAAACTTGCAGCACTGAGTCCTGCTATGTCCAAACGTTGCCCTGCTAGAGAGCTGCCTCTGCCTGGAATTGCCCCTGAACTCCTGAATAACTTTTATACCCAGGCTCAGGAAGCCATACATGTCCAAAGTAAGTCTTACCCAAAGCAATGAATGAGTGCTTGCTATATGTGTGCACATGCATATGAGAGTGAGTGTGTGTATGTGTGTGCAGATGCAAATTGTACAGATACATCATTATTGCATGCAGAAGAAACGGATACGTGAAGCTGCCTTTTCTCCGTTTGAGAACAATGTTGAGAAACGAGAGATTTATCACCCCAGTATTCAAAGCTCCCACCAAAGGTAACCCATGACCCATGCCCTGCAACAGAAAAAGAACCAAAATCCACTTCTAGCAAAAGCAAGCACCACGATATGCCAGTAATTGTGTATTTGTTTAATTTCCAGTATTCCAATAGCAAAGCAGCTGGCTTCTATAAAAGGTAAGGCGACCGACTCCCCCTGCTCCCTCCATACCCCCATTCATTTTCCCGGCTGGGGAACAGCATCAAGTGCAGTAACTCACCCATCACCAGCAGGACACATATCAGGCTCGTTCAAAAGCCCCTCTTTCTTGGTCGCCATGAGAAGCTTGAGACCGCTACTTCCAGGTGGATTCCCTCTCTTCCTTCAAGGTTTTGCAAAGTGAATGCTGTAGCTCTGCAGCAATTCTGCAGTCCCCCTGGACAATAAGTTGGGACACATCACCCGCCTGGGTGTGTGACGGAAGTACAGCAAGGTTAGCAGGCCAAAGAGAAGCAAGACAAACAGCGGTCAGAGCCAGGCATTATGCCGTTTTTACTGGACTCACCCAAAGGAGGGGTGAGCAGGGCGCTCCCGGGAGGCAAAAGCCAGAGCAGGAGGCTTGGGAGGGGAGCTGCTCCATCTGTCAGCCAGCCTTGAATTATTTAGGCCTGACCTACTTCTGCCGCAGGTGAAGCGGGCAGAGCAGACCACACCACTTTAGCTTCCGGGTCCCTTTCCTCAATCCTTGCTAGGTGGAAAACTCTATGAAAGTGGGAAAGGGTCAGCTGGTCTAGATATTTTCTCTTGGATGTGCTCATTTCCCCCTACCGAACTTGCAGAGATTCTTTGGAAATACTGGAAGAGCATTCGGGAGCGGTCCACCACTGCGACCTTCGTGCAGTCCAGTGAGCCAGCTCAGGGGTCGACCAAGGCTTTTTACCATGCGGGCCAGCCAGGCCTTAGCCCAAGCCACTGGTTTTTACTGTGATGCTCCCCTGATGTTTGAGCCCCATGGGACTTCTCTTTTCTATGAGATTAACTCCTCACATCCCGACTGGCGTTTCTCATGGGTTCTTTTTCACATACATTGGACTGAGCGAGCATTTGCGCAACCAGTCCCACAGAGTTCAGACTTCAGGGTGCTCTGCCTTCCATGTCCTCCGTTCGCCATGGCATGCTGATCACAAACAGGGCCCAGTGACAGATGGGAGACGGCTTCCCCAAAGGGAAATTAAGTTCTTATTCTAAATCCTGCGAAGGCAGCAACACAAAAGAGTCCTTCATTTCCCATCAGTAACGTAAGGCCCAAAGGATGATGGGAAGCCATCCAGGGAATACATCAAGCTTAATCTAGAGAAGCATAATTGGGCACTGTGGAGAAAGCATGCAGAAAAACAACCACCAAGGCTGGCTGCAAAAAAAGGAAGCTGCAGTGGGGAGTGAGAGCACGTCACTGCAATGAATTCAACTTCACATCTAGTTTGTCCCTTAAGGGGCAATATATAAGCACAATCTTTTCCTTTACGTCTGACCTTGCTTCTTTATAAAGTGCTTCCATTAACCAGTATTTTACTGATTTGATCACTAAAATCATCCTTATAACCTGCATAACATTTTTATTGGCTATTCAAGATAAACATGAAATAAACCCTAGTGTAGTTTGACAAAGTGACAAAGGCTAGATAGCTTCCAAAGCTATGTCATGAAACTCTGGTGCATTCACAATTCCACCAGGTTCTGCCGAAACTGAACGAATCTCCACCTGACTGGACCTCACTGGCACTTGGTTTAGTGGGTCTGTAAGTCACCTGGCTAGCAGGGACATCAACAAGACCATGAGGCTCACTGGGTGACTTGGGGGCAGTCACAGCCTTTCAGCCCAGCCTACCTCACAGGACTGTTGTTGAGAGGATAAAACTGAAAGGAGGAGAACTTCGTAAGCCACCTCGAGTTCTTTGAAAGTAGAAGACAGGTTGGATAAAAATGTAATGTAGTAAGAACATACAAATCATGTTGCAAGGCAGACCTTTGCTTCAAGGCATGCCAACCTTCTAGCTTTTTAAAAATGTAATTTTTAAAATGTTTGGAAGGGTAGGGAGCCTAGATGGAGCCTGGAGGTGTCCATGGATGCACTGGAGAGCACGCCGTTGGGCTCCACACTGGTCCTTACCTTCCAGGTTCCTGCCCTGTTCTGATTTCACCCTTTGACTCCTGCACCCAGAAGGGTAATAGTTATGGAATCAAAGGGTGGCAGCTCCAAACCTCAGGCTTCCCATAGGCCTGAATTATAACCTGAACTTAGTGTGCAAATCGGAGTACTGTCACTCTTACTGTATAGGCACATTGCAAGACATCACGTCACTCGGAGAACATGCAGGACCTCCCTCAAGTCCCGCAACCTGTTCTTCCCTGGCTCCGGCCACATACATGCGTGTATCGTCAGGTCCATTTCTGCTGTGTGTGCTCTAGTCTGGCAAAGTCTGGACTCCACTGCTTCAAGGAAACGGTTTTCATTGCACTCCCGCGTCTTCTTTTCCTCCTCAGCTCTAAGCAAAGGCACTGATCTTGAGAAGGCTGTTGCAACAGCAGCCTTGGTTTACGATAATGCAGCAGACACGAATGGGAAGCTCAGCAAATCTGATGCTAAAAATCTGCTACAAACTCAGTTTATGCATTTCATGCAGGTAAGAGGATAAAAATGAGTTTGTCTTGAGGCCTCTTATTCCTGAAAGGGATTGTTATCTGAGGTTCCATAGAACCAGGGAACTGAGAGGGATCCAGCCTAAAACTTCCCTTAAAAGACTCCATGGAGGACGGCTTGGCTGGCATTTCCGAGGGGTGTGTGTATGCGACATTTAAAGCAAGCAGCATGTAGTAAAATGGTCTAGGAGAAAAATACCTATGAACAATGTCTCCTTAATTAACACTAACATTCTAGACTCTCTCTTCCCTCTCCTTGGACAGGGGTGCAAAAATTTATGCTCCAGGAATAAAGCTTCCAGGGCAGAAGCCACAACCCCTGTAACCAGAGCATTTTCTCCCTCTTTTTCTGTGATTGGGCCAGGAAGGGGGCTTCAGCACCCTAACGCCTGACATGGAATGGGCGCTGTTGCTACAAGACTAAGAGTTCTTGCTACTGTGTGTATGCACATGAGTGGCCAGCACCACCTTGATAGGTACTGCATGTGGCCCTGGGGGCCAAAGAGGTCGTGCACCCCTGCCTCTGCCTGAGGACACCCCGGGACACTGCTACATACAGCCTTGCCACAGAGCTGTGCATTACCTGGCTCACGAAACTGGTGCATGACCAGCACTTGTACGGAGTTTGAATCCAGCTCTCAAGGTTTAGTGAGGAGGTGATGCTCCCTACGGTTTAAGAACCCATTCCTGTATATCTGTCAGGTTCAGACCTAAAGCATTTCCCAGTCCACTTCAGACTGATTATCACCGTTAAAGCCCTATATGCATTGGAGCCAGAATGCTTAAAGGAGCACCCTCTTCCACTGAGATGTGTTCGGGAAGTTCTGCTCCATCATCCACTGCTGTCTGAAGTGCAATTCCGGATGTGCAAGGCAAGACCTCGTTGCTGTCTAGACTACAGAACTCCCATTTCAAGCCTTTTCCTTCTTAGTGTTGGTAAAATAGTTAGATGTGATTTGAAGTTAATCTGTTCCCACTAATTGCTTGGTTCTTTTCTTATGTTGTTCATCTGATTGTTTCTTGCAATTGCTACCCAATGATCATGTTCAGATTATCACACCTAACTTCAGCGAAGATATGAGAGCTTTTGCCTTTTGCAGTGTAAGCAAACAAACTAGGAAGTCTCCAAGTAATATAGTTCCCTGTTTTATCTGAACTGAGGAAACCATGGTTACAGTCTCAGAACAAGCCAGTTTGGTTTAAAGCACCTTGGCTTGGTCTGAAGCTGGTGATCAAAGTTTCCCAGTTAAATAAATCGGAAACAGTGGTTAATTAGAAACTTCTTGCTTTAATCATGGTTTATACAAAGGAACAAAGTGGCCTTGTGTGTAGGCAAAAAACTCATTTACTAAGCCCTGCTTATTAAGCTAAGCGAGGGACCCATCCTTCACTGGGCCCTGGATTCCACAACTTTCCTAGGAAACATGTTTTGTTGGTGTATGGCTGTCATTAGAAGTGGCGATAGTGCATTCCATATTTTGCCACAAAATGCTTCACTTTCCTTTGCAGGGCCAAGAAACAAAACCAAAATACCAGGAAATAATTTCTGCTCTGGACGAGAACAAGAATGACCAACTTGACTTTGAAGATTTCATGGTTCAGCTGCTTAGCCTCACCCTGATGTCTGACCTCTGGAAAGAGATCCAAAATGTGAAAAAAACTAAGTGATTAAGAATGTTGAAGAGAACTGACACTAAAGGAGAAACTAAAGGAAAAACTATAATTTTTAGGGGAAACTTCAGAACTGAATATATGTCATTGGTATCCTTGGTAGAATCATGAATTAATGCATTGTTGGAAAGTAACAGGCAAAACAGCTGGAATTTGGATCTGCCTTTGGGCAGATTAAATATCAAAGATCAGAAGACAGACTAACAGCCCAAATTAGTGTTTAATCCCAAGTAAGCATTCATTGGATTGCTTAAAATTGTGACCCTATGTATACAGTGGAGATTACTTTTGAGTAAAGCAAGCTTGGGCTGTAAGAAATGCATTGATTAAATTATATGAGAACAGGTTAAACAGTATGGCAAAAAGCAGGTACCAGGCCCAATCCAGAGGCTGGTAATCATACACAAGAAAACTGTTCCATGAGTCTAGCAGTGTGCAAGAGAAGCCTGCATGTGAGAGCCTCAGATGCCTGATGGAAATACAAGTTCCCATCCGTACCAAGAGGCAGAAGGGATGGAAGTGTGCACTTGATGCATGTGCTGCAAAGCAATGGAAAGCATTAAACTGGGGCTGGGCAACTGCTAGTGATCGGAGTCTGCATTGCCCCCATCAGGGCTCGCACTTCTCCCCTACCAGTGCATGCCACCAAATTTTCAGGGGGGAGGGGCTTCTCCCCCACTTCTGGGCAGTTTCAGGAGTCCCCCGCCCCCATGCCTGCAAACGACTGTGGAGCTGTGTGCTCCATGGTGCCAGTTCCTGAAGAAGACATGGTTTTCCTGTCCTTGCATGGTCATGCAGGTTACCCACACAGATGCCTGTCAGGATCCAGTCGCTGCCTTCTTTGCACATTGCCTGTACAGGCCAAAGGGGAAGGGGGAGCACACCTGCTGCTCCTTTACAGGAACAAGCGCCTGCTGCGCAAGGGAGTGTGCGGACCAGCCTTCGGAACGGTCTTGCTTCATTATATTGACGCAGCATAGCTCCATCTCCTCAGCATATAGAGTAATAGACTACAGTGTGCCAAAATGTTTTAAAAGTAGCTATAGTTAATATTAAAAGCCCGCTTGCTATATTTACATATTGGCTGATTAGGCTGAATGGCGTGATTACTCATAACTCATAATTCTTGTGATTTCACCTTTCCAGTATCAGATATATTTCTCAGTCTTTGAACAGATCTATAAATTCCATAATGATAAAGCAAGATTATAACTGTAGTAATGATGGATGTTAAAATGATGGATGTTAAGATTGCAAGATGAACAAATACG
The DNA here is from genome assembly GCF_004798865.1 of Varanus komodoensis. Lineage (NCBI taxonomy): Eukaryota > Metazoa > Chordata > Lepidosauria > Squamata > Varanidae > Varanus > Varanus komodoensis. Next base: position 14,020,540 of record NW_025336347.1, on the reverse strand, counting down.
AAGAATCCCTTTATTTGTTTCATATGAATCTGTTTATTTCACACGGTGCACTTTCAGTCATCCTGAAATTGGCCCTCTTGCCTTTCTCTTGGCCAGGTAAAGACCTCTATGAAACATCTGGTGACAGCTGGACCCCCCCCCAGCCCCACCCCTTTCAGGTGTCCTGAAAACTGGGCCAGGCCAAGAGGGAGTGTGTTGAGCAGGAGCCCATGGAAACTGTTTCCTGAAGACCCGCACTTAGGGTTAGGGTTGGCAGTTCCAAAGTAGCCCCAAACTGCCTTCTAAGACTGTATTCCGATCAGCACTTGCCTGCAGGTAACCCCCCCAAACTCATTTTCTGAACGACTGCTGAGAGCCTGCAGTCCTAAGCCCACTGTTCAGCCACAAAGAACACGCTCCTATGCATGTTTACCTGGAAATAAACCCCATACTGTCCAAAGGGCCCAATAAATGCTTTTAGAATTGCAACCTAAATCTCACTGGGCAGTGTTGTGTCCCACGGTTTTACAGATGAGACCAGAGACCAGTTGGTATTTTTAAGCGGAGTTTTTTTATTACCTGCGCAGGGACCAGCACTCTCACACAAGGATGGGATGAGTGCGGGCCCCCAGTAGAGGGACAGCGGAGTTTTTATACCTTGTTACAAACAAATGGAAAATTGTTATTGGCATCCTAAGTGAGCTAGCATGATACAGAAGTGAGACGGTTTGCAGTTAGCCTATCCTTTTAAGTTTTTCGCCTTTGATAAACCTTGCCCATTTTCTGATAACACTCTGTGTATGCCTGGGGCAGCTGATAAACCTCCTGTTATACTTATTTAAAACACAAAGCCTCCTATTATGCTAACTCAACACACAAAGCCTCCTATTATGCTAACTTTAGTACACAGCTGATAACATTCTGTTATACTAGCTTTAGTATCAGGTGGGTCGAGCCTAACCGGCAGTATCCAGTACTGTTGGCATGTGACTGTTCTGTTATGCAAGCAGACCCTCGCATTAGGACTACCTAGAGAAACTGCAGAAATGCTCATTTCCAGACTGAGAAAAGTCAGCAGAGTTTCTATGCCAGAAATGACTGTTTCTGCTCGTTTTCTGTTGGGTTAAAAACAGCAGCTCCCTGTTGCGCTGGCACAGCAAGAACCTAAGATACTGCCCCTTGAACAAAGTAGGCATCCTTCCAAGTACATATGTTTAGGGGTGTGATTGTTCGGCTTTTCTTGCCCTGCTGCAAAGCCGTGGCGGCCAGAGGATTTCTCTTCCTCCTTTTCTGATAAGGATTAAGGCCAGTCATAAACGTTAGAGAAGACAGACAGTGGAAACAGGCATCCTGACTGCTGCAATCACTCTGTTCCTGAGCACGTGCAAAGGTTTTTTTTTTCTGCCCCCAAATAATTAGGTCCTCCCTGGAAAAAAATCTCAGGGCAAAACCACTCTAAGAATGTAAAGAATGGCTTTGCTTTGTGGAGAGAAGACTGCAGGGATGCTTAGCTGTGCTGTGCAGTCTAATAGCTCCACCTAGTCCTTGGGCTACCAGATAAAGTCTGGGCACGCCTGCAAACATTAAACTGCCTAAAATGGGACCCAGGGCAAAATAGCAGGAAATTATTCTTTGGGCTCCGCTCTGTGTAATCTGAATGGTCATTGCTATGTGGTACACTGGTTAGAGTGCTGAACTAGGAGAGGCCTGGGTTCGAAGGATCACTCAGCCATGCAGCTCACATGGTGAAGGTGGGCCAGTGGTCATCATCATGCGACCTGTCCTGCGGTATTACCTTTATTCACATTCCTTTTTAATTGGATTCCTGCCCCTGAGCCTATCCCAGGCAGAGATGCAAAATAAATTTAATAAATATATTAAATAGTGAATAAATGTTGATAAAGCTTAATAAATAATTATTCACTATATTAAATATTAAAATCACCAAGTGGTTATGCCCTTTAAAGAAAACAGACTGGGCCAGAGAGGAAGGAGGTTCTGCTCACAGCCATCCAAGCATCGGCCTCGGAGTCCCGCATGGTCGAAAGCACAGAGGCTGACACAAAGGTAGAAGGGGGGGAGGACTGAGCTGTGGCAGCTGGGCAATTGTGTTTGGGCTGCTTTGGCTCCTCCCTTTGTGCGGGATTGTGGGGGCAATTGACTGCCCAGCCTAGAAGTGATGCCTCTCCTATTTTGATAAAAGCAGTTCCCGGTTTTGGAGGAGCCAGTCTTCCATATTTTACTATGAGGGCCCATCTGCACAGCCGGCAAATTGGTACTGCAGAGCAGGAGTTCCCAGTCTCAGCCACAAGTGGAAGATGCTGCTGTGTTGGAGGGTGGACTCACGGGATTTATTTCCTTAAAACAGTTTGGAGGGAAGGTTGCCCGGATGGGGGACCAAGCAGCTTGCCTTCAGAGTCTCTTGCAGGCTGGCTCACCAAAGAACACCCTGCTCTGTGCCTGAATATGCATCTCACCACAACAGACTTAGCAGGCAAGGGTCCAAGGTTTTCCACGATGGTGCCCCACCATGACAAGTGCTACTCAGCTGCTCTGGTTTCCATCAAGAGATGGTGCCGATCTCTTGAGAAGCTCCAGAGAGCATTTCCTTGCCCGGAGCAATGGGCCAAGCTGCTGCTTCTTCAGCATGCCAGAACTTTTAAAGGGAAGGGTGTAATAATCCCTGGCAACCACACACAGATTTAGATGATGATGAAAATGGAGTGCACAAGTCACACGAGGCTGAAGCAAGTTTGCGTAAAAATAAGAAATACACTTCAGCAAACCCTGTCCTCCATGCTAAAAATGTTTTAAAACTCCCCCGTTTTATAAAGACAATCAGTTGGAAGGAAAGTGCCCTACGAAGGCTATTAAGGTATCAATGCTACTACAGCGGTTCCAACCCCTTCATTTTCTCCCTCTTGCCTGGGAAGAGGAGGCGGATGGGTGGTCTTTAAGCCTTGGCATGCACTTATTTTCTTTAAGCAAGAAGAAAGAGAAATGGGGAGAAATTAGCCCATTCACTGGTGACCTTTGATGCTAACGAAGAAGTAAAATACAAGGGTTTGAGGGACAGATTTAGCTCACTGACATGAGAGTTAGTGTGTAGTGGCAAAGTACGGTTCTCATTTGTTCGTAGGCACAGTAGACTAATTTGACCAATGCTTCTGATTGGTCTCAGCCTACCCTTCATCCAAGAGACATGGGGGGAACGTGTGCTGGTGCATATTGTTTATCACACAACAATCCTGTAGTGTCTATTGTGGCAAGTTAGTGACTGGACGAGATTTCCAGCGGCACTTCATGGTAAAGTGGCAATTCCAACATGGGTGTTTTCCTGCTTTGAATCTCCAGATGTTGTTGGATTAGAACTCCTATCATCCCCAGCTCTTGGTTATGCTGCCTGGGGATGGTAAAAGTGGATGCCTTTTTGCGTTCAGGAAGGGTTTAGGAAAATCTTGATCTGGCCTTGTGAAAATCATGTGTTAAGAGGCTGTTTAGCATTTTACTATGCTTTAAGTGGTTTGCAGTTGTGCTTTCTTGTGGATGCACCAGTCTTCTGCCTTGACTGGTTTCCTTTCCAGAAAACTATATAGAATTGGGTTAAATATATTTAAATAAATACATAATGCAGCAACACTGGGGGAGCTAAGACTGGGAGCTGTTGTGACCCATAACAACCTACTGCCTGGAAAATATAGCAGGACATTTAGCAAGAGTTCCCATGTGAGCCCTCCCAAAGCAAAGTTGCAAATCTACCTCCAGAAATGAAGCTATTGATCCTAATTCATGAGTAGGGTTTAATTCATCTATACCAAAAAAATAGCAAATCTGAAACCTGCTCATCTATACAACTGCCAAAGGTGCAGCCAGGGGCCTGCTTTCTTTTGCATTTGAACACCTTGGTCTTGGCCTGGCTGTTGAAATCCAGCGGCTTGGAGTAGTCAGATCACAGAAAGAAACCAGTGGGAAATAGCGAAGTGCATGGGTGGGGAAACAACACATAAAACAGTATTATGATTCCTCACAAACTGTAAGATACTTCTAGCGTCAGTGTTATTCAAAGTAGAGAAGCAACTCCAGTGAAATGTGTGGCGTTCCATGCTGTTGGGGGGTTAATTGGCGCCTTCTTGCCTTACCTGCTGGACCAAATACTGCAGGAAACTCTTCTCAATGATGACACAGCTTACCCTAGAAATTGGGCAGTGACAACAAGGAAGAGTGCTCCTGCCCATGTTCAGAGTGGCTCTTCCTCTATACTGGGGTTATTGGGGAAAGAGGGCTTCTGGAACAAGGGCTAAGGAAGCAAGCCTGCCTTAAACTCCTGGCAACTCTACTGTTAGGAATTAACTGCCTTGTGCTGGTTAAAGGCAGGAGTTGAAAGTTAATCAGTTCACTCAACACTACAGCCTCAGTTCGCTGTTTCTTTGTGAGCACGGGTTGACTCCTTCCCTGTGTTCTGCAGCTTTGTGTATGTTGCTCTCTGCAGCTCCATGTATGGGTGGGGGAGATTTCTGCCCTGAGCAACTGCTAGTCCAGGCATGCCCTTTATTTTCCTGTGTGGTCTCTTTTGTTTATCCAGTTTTGCTTTTTCAACAAGCTTGAAGGAGTTTCAAGCATATGACAAGGAGCAGAGGAAGCTGGCCACCAGCCACCTCCACACCCACCAAATCCACAGGAAGAAAGCGTCCAAGTGAACGGTCCTCCTTGCAAAACTTCATCTTGCTGTGGATATTTGCTTTACAACTTCTTCAAGTGATTACCAAAGAATGTTGAGCTTGCACAGCACAAACTGTCTGTAAAGAAATAGCCCTCAGTCTCAGATCAGGCAGCAGCTGTCTGCATAAATTGATCTATGCCATATAATTAGCTCCCCACCACCACCACCACCACCACCACCTTTCCCTCTCCTGGAAGCAAAGTGGCAGGAACCAGTAAGTGTTAGTACCTGGAAAGGTACCAAGGAATAATGTGAGAAAAGGCAGCTTTCCAAGAAAGGCTTGTAAACAGATCCTTCCACTTTTAGAACATTTGCTACTTTTAGAATCTCAACACTAATGTGGAGTCCCTATTCCCAGTCTGTGTGTCCTCTTGGATTCAGCATCTTCATACAGTGACTGGACTTGTTTGTGGCATTATTATTTAAAAGGGAATATATAATTAACAAGGTACCAATAATAGAAACAAAAATCACTCATAGCAGAACAGAAGGCCCTGGTCCCTTTTCCATTTAAAAGATCAGGAAGCAGGTGTGGGCAGAGACCTCTGCTGAGGGTGTTGCTGCCTGGGACAGAACCAGATAAGGAAAAGCGCCTTCTTTCTATATCTCCCCATCTGGTTGCAAAGTTGGAGTTCAATATATGTGGGCAAAACCCAATAAAATCCCCAGTGCCAAAGGGAGCTGATCAGGGTTTCCAGTGCTCAGAGATTCCGTGTATTGCATCACAGTCATGAGAAGCAGCCATGATGCAAAATAAGCATCCTCCACTTTTATTTGTACAATTTCGAGCATCCTCAAATGACTGCTTTAATTCTGCACCCAGATTAAACCAGTGTATGTCTGCCAACTACCCCCTATCACAGGTTCTGGTTGCCAGGTTAACACCAAGGGTAAGGATGAATGAAAAGTTATTAAACTGGTGTCTGCTCCTGGGCCAGCTGGAATTCTACTGTTCTGTATCTCTTGCGGCTGAGCCATAGCATACATCTGAAGTTTTGCCCCTGCCTGATGAAGAGATCTGTAACACTTAGCACCTCTCAGAGTCCCATTGCACACCAAATTAGAAACTCCTATCCTTTCAACCTTTCCTGGCAACTACTACAGAGCAGTGGCCTCAGGTCTCTGTGCGGCAAAGTTTCTCCATCCAATAATGAGGGACAAATCTCACTTAGCCTTGTGGCTGGGAAGTCAGAGTTTGATCTGCCGTTGGAGCCCAGAGGCCGGAGAGAACAGCGTTGCCAACCCAGCAGTGGCGGGCTAAGCCAACCGCCTCCGGTGACCAACAAGAAGAGCCCTGTGCATTGCTATCTGTTTGTAGACAACTGTTTCAAAATTACTCTCACATTTCTTCCCTTTCTGAATCTTTAATCATATGCACTCTTAAAAACCTTGGCTGAATGCACTGGAAGAATGGAGGTGCCTGGAGAAGGCAAGGTGGGGGACTTGATTCATCGTGCTTGCATTTCCCAACTGCGTTTGGTTTTCTGACTTTACAGCATTTGGAATTAACTGAACTGTGAGCATAGGAGCACAATGGAAGAATGTATTTGCATACATAATTGTGCACAGCAAGGCAAAACAAATGGAAAGACTTAATAAAACTACAAAGAATCATCCACAATGTATGCAGGTTCTCTCTCTTTGCCCTCCCCCATCAACAGCAGCTTAGCTTCACACACAACAGCAAGCTCCAAGAAAGTTTCCCAAGGAGGTGACTGAAGAGCCTCCCAACAAGAGCTTAAAATAAAGGCAAGAAAAATAAGTGAGATTTGAATAGCAATGGGATTAACTCCCGTTGCTGACATTAGGCGTGGTGTCCGGGAGTGATAGAAACTGTAATCCAGCAACATCTGGGGACTGGAGGTTGCAAAAGGCTGATAGCAAATCAGACTCAAATGGGAAGAAGGCCTGGGTGAACCCAATGGTGCTCATCGGGCAGGTTGAAGGGCTCCAGGTTCTGGCAAGTGATGCTCTAGTTTCACCTGTCTGTCCATGATGCACTCACCTGCTGACACTGCCCAGGTTAATCAGCTGCCATTGGAAAAAGCTGAAAAGTTATTTTACTCAGTTATTTTACTCAAAGTCAAAGTAACTTGCTCCTATGTGAACCCCACTGTTGCTGTAGGTTTGTACCAGAGGTGCTATTGCACGTGCCCCCTCCCCTTCAGAGGTTAGTGGGATGGGGACTGAGCAAGGGGCAGGGCCTTCTTGTTGATGGTCCCAGGATGATGCAAGGAAGGAGGAGATGGAAGGCTCTGTTCAAAGATTCTCACCTGTCTTATTAACTGCAAGTTCCATCAGAAGCATGCTATTCTTTCAAGTGGTGAGAGATGCATTCCTCTTGCACCTGCAGCAGATGCAAACAAGCTTCCTAACATGCGCACATGCAGTGGCAGGTGTGAGGGTCAGCACCCCCATAACTCATGCCCAGCCTTTTCCTTAATGGCTGTTTTCAAATCTAGATTCTGTACCGGGGAGGGAAGGGAGCTGGGGTGCTGATTGGAAGCAAAGCAAGCCTGTTGCCCATCCTCCCCTGCCCCCTGCCCCTGATATGCCGTATGCCCTCTCTGAGACCTTCCAACCATGGAGGAGGCAGCCAGCAGGGGTTTCTTGACCTTAGAGGGATAAGGACCAGGCTTTGGAATCGTATCTCCAAGGCCCCAGAATCTCAGAGCTGAGACTCCAAAGAGCCGTGGCCTCCGACAATCCTGGAAAACCACAGCGCCCTTAATGGATGATATTTTGGATCACTGTTTTATGGCTGAGTTTTCTTATTACAAGTTTATTGCATGTTCCTTTGCATCTTTTAGCCTGGTTTGACATGGATTGCTTTAATTGTTGTTGTTAGCCATTTTGGAAGTTGTTTTACTAAAAGGTGAAATCAATACTATTTTAAAAAATGGAATATTCTTTGAGCTGGTGATCCAAAAGACTATTTAACAAGAGGCAACCTCTACAGACCAAAGAATCAAGTACAGCACCAAGGCAGAGCAGGATTTCCCCTTTTAAAATAGTGAAAGTCACAAATCAAACCAGCCTGCTGACAAGGGAGGAGAGGTCTCTCCATCTTTTTAGCTCTACTCTTGGCCTCCTTCTTTGGCCAACTGCTAAATTAGCGGGCTCAATATGGTCCAAACTGGATGGAAACGCAATAGACCTTACAGTGCAAGAGATCAAATCACACCCCATCATAAAGCAGCTGTTCAGCTGACAAATTTTCTGCAGCAGCGAAATGCTCTCGGCCCTCACAGTGGAAGAGCTTTTCCGTGGACTTCGGTTTTGACAGTCTCAGTTGAACTTTATGGATTAGGTGGGGAGAGGCAGCAACTTGCCTTGGCAGTCCTGTATATCCTCTGACACATACCTGGATCAGACGCTGCAGCCTCAGAAATCTCCCCAGAAGGAGCTGAGATCAGATGCCGCCGTAACCCGTGACACAGACAAGAACTTGGGCAATTTACGAGAGCTGTCCAAAAGGAACTGAAAAAGGCAAACAGAGTGGTTTCCACCAGATAAATTATGATTGTTGGAGTTGGCCATGATCTGTCCTATTTGTGAGGCGAATCAGAACATGCTTCATTTACTGGTTCATTTCTGGTCATGGCCTATGGAGACAAAAGTAATGAGGAGGGGGACTTTCTTCTAGACGTTTATTACAAGACAATGAGTAAGACCGCAGCCCTGGGCTCTCTTATCTGAGGAGAAGCCTCACGTCGTTCAGTGCGACTGAGGTCCGAGTTCAGGCACAGGGTGGCAGTGCACGCGAGCAACCCATCAGGGCAGAAGCAGAGTTGAACCAAGGCATGATGGTCTTGAGCAGAAGGTTGGGGAGGAAACCTGCAGTAGATGGCAGATGCCAGGAAATCCCTTTTGTCACATTCAGTTTCTGTGTAATTGACTTGGTTTTGTCTGCATTTCTCCCAAGGGCAGGTCAAGCAAACGTTTTTTTCTGTACAAGAAAGCAACTCAGGATAAGGCTGTGATCAGGTTTGCATGGCATGCACCGTGGATGCTGGAATTCAAGCCTTGGGACCAAATCTAGCCCCCAGTTGCTCCTGCTGGCTGCATTTTCCAATGTTCAGCTCAACATGAACCCGCAGAAGGCGCATGGGAGGAGGCTCTCAGGAGCATTTGCTTAAACATGGTTTGTTGTGCCATTCAGATTGCTAAACTGTGATTAACAAACTATGTTTAACTCCAGATAAGCCAACTGTGCACCATAATTACTGAAGCTGGCATTATAGTTAACTAAGATTAACTATATTTCCAGGTCTGGGCAACATGGCAAGCTGTGGCTAATAAACAGCAGAAAAGAATGCTTGCAAATTCCAACTCCTGGCTCCAGAGGAAGAAGATGGGTGTTTTCTTTTACATCGTAAGTGAAACATTGCATAATTGTGTGAACTGTTTCATGTGCTGTTTTTACTGCATGCTAAGTAGATCAGGAAGCCAGTACACACAGCAGTTGTGTATTCGAGTTCATGTGACCAAAAACAGCACACATGCTCCTGTGCACACACTGCCACATACGCAGGGTTGGACTCCAAGTCCCCTCGAGCAAATTTATTTATTTGTTTGTTTGTTTATTTATTTATTTATTTGAACAATTTCTATGCCACCCCATTTGCAAAAAGCCTCGGGGCGGCTTACAACATAAACAAACAATTATATAATTAGCCTTAAAAATCCGGAAACATCTCGACACGTATATAAAAACCCAATAAATACAATCAATAAATTAACAATTAAAATAACTTTTACATAAAAAGGTCTTGGCCTGGCGCTCAAAAACAAATAACGACGGCGGCAGGCGGACCTCCCAAATTGAACCACTCCTTCCATCTGCAGAAAGGATTTCAGCCTGTTGGGTTTTGATGAAGGAACATCACCAAGTCTCCTTCCCCTCTGCAGAGCATATGACTCAGCCTTGATGATCGACTCAAAGAGAAAAGGAAATGATATTAGAAATTGCTGGCTAGTGTTCACCTGCGGTCTGTGACCTTTAATGATTAAAGAATAAAAAGTGGACTCTTAATTAGAGTAGGACATGTTGGTAAGGATTCCAGAAATATACAAAGGCAATACCAATTGGATCACACAGAGCCAGCGAAAGACAGAAAAAAGCGAAGGCAAAATACAGCAGTGTTCAGTAAAATCAGCTGGTTAATTCTGAAAGCACTCTAGAAAAAGTCGATTCTGTGGCATTATTTTGGGCTTGCAGGAGTCTGTCAGGTGGCTAAGAACAGGAACCAAATGGACTTACGGCGAGTGCACTGGGGGTTGCGTACAGAAACATCCTGAGCACAGGGGAAGGGACCCCTTGCCCTTATCTTTGCTGGAGCCTTGAGAATTGCACCCGAGTGAGAAAGTGGGACCTGGGCCAGTCCGTTGCTGCAGGCTGTAAGAAATCCAGTTGCTGCTCCCAGCACTTGGTACTTTTGGGGCAGCTGCTTGCAAGTCGCCTGAAGTACATAAGAAAAGCTATGCTGGATCAGACCAAAATCGGGCACCCCGTGCCTTGTTTGTTAAGGCCTGATAGTATTGCAAAGCACTGTTTTATTTGGCTCTGGCTTATGTGTGATAAATATCACACTGATCTTTACACAAATACATAGTAATATTGAGTTGTAATTGTATTTTTACTTTCTAATTCATGTTAAATGTTATGTCAGCAAAATGAATTATTTGAGTTGGCTATTATGGTAGAGGTGTGCATTGTGGTTTTTCTGCTGCTCTTGCGTCGTGAGCTGTTTTGGACACATTTGGTGTAAAGGCAGCGTACAAACGAAATGAGCTGAGAAAATGAAGTGGGGCAGCGGATGAAATACCAGAAGTGATCGGAGCCTCACTCAAAGGCTGGCATACCCACAGTGGTCCCTGACATGCTTGCCAGCTCCCCATTCACACATATACACTGACACAAAGGCACAGTCACTGTTAAAACGACATTCCTCCACTGAGTTGTGCATAACAAATTATGGGCAGTGAAGAGGAGAGCCAGTGTTGGGAGAATCAAAGCTGGACAGGTGCAGAAAATATTCGGCTCTTTCAGCCTTTCCTTCTACTGCCCATGTGCTCGGGACTGACACGCTGCATTGCACAAGAACATGTGAGTTCGTTCATTCTTTTCTGGAACGCCTTCATTAGCAAAAGTGCGATCCACATGCCTGATTGAGAGATCAGCCTGCTCTGCAGTGGACAGACAGGGCTCCCGCCTCACTGGATTTCCCCATTCACTTCAACGGAGAAGGCACGGATGTGCATCCACTGCTGCATGCGGAGGTCTGCTGCTGTGAACAGTTGAGCACCATCTGCACATCAGTGCTCTTGTGCCAGCAAGAAGGATTTCTGCGACTGAGACATGAGGATGCGGCATTGAACATACTGGTGGGTGCGCTGAAGTTCATGAGACTCGCATCCACATTCCTGTAGCTAAGATTGCAGCCTCACAGTGTTATTGTTGGATTGCATGGACTGCCATGTTCTTGGAGTTAGTACTTGGGATCTTTGCCTTATCCTCTTTCTTTTCTATTTACACTTTTATTTATTTTTTTAAGGAAAACGTTAAAGAAAGGTAAGCTATAGCAGCCACTAAGAAGTGTTATAACAAAAACATTATGAAACAGAAAAAATGGAATATAAATAACCATAGTTCTAATCAGAAAAACAAGTAATAAAATTTCTTATGAACCCCAAATCAAAAGGGTTTTAGAAATGAGTGGAAGTCATCCTTAGATTAAATGCCTATGACTTTAAAATGAATTGCAGAGAACAGAAAAGGAAAGGTGTGGGGAGTGGGGGAATTGAAATGATCTGAAATGGACAAAAACAGGTTGTAGGAGAGGTTATGCAAACAAAATCAACTACCAGTTCTAGTATTGTAAATGGGCATGCGCGCGCACGCACACACACACACGCACATATCCGACCAAGAAGGACTAAGGAAGGTTGGATGGCCACATGTTTTCTGATGTCAGAAAAAGCATCTCCCATTCTAGTTCGCCTCCCAGGAAAGTAAAAACCGAAACCAAAAAACACTCTGTTCCTGGAACAGGGACATTTGCTCCCTGTCTATCTGGAGTGGAACACGTGGAACCCTGTGCCCCAGCCCAGATGGCCGGCCATCCCTCCCAGGGAGCACTTTGGGCGAGGGCTGCTTGGCTTGGGCCAGTGAGGGGCCGCCACTGAGCGGGACGTGCATGCCTGGTCTTACGTGGCAGAGCTCACGAGGCAAGGCAGCATCCACAAACGGGAGCTAGCAGGCAGCAAGATTTGATTGGAGAGTCAGGGAGTTACAAGCGCCTGCAAGGCGGTTGATTTTTCTGGCAGCAGAGTAAGAAAAATGATACGTTTTTTAAAATCCAGCATAATACAGGAACATTCCAAAAGCACAGAGAGAAAATACAGACATAACGAAAGCATATGGAGGCTGCCATCCCGTTGCAGCACCACCAGGAAAATCAAGCCAATCTGGTGAAATTCACCAGCAGGCCGGTTCTCTGATGCCCAAGCCTTCTCCTAAGGAACTGGGTCTTTATGGTGTTGTGGGTGTTATATAAAGGTGTGACAAGGGAAAAGAGAGCAAGCCCTTTGATGCTAATCTGAGCACACAAGGGGTAGAACACGCCTGCAGGGAGGTCCAGCTCCCAGTCCATTTGGGGATGAAGGGCAACAGCCAAATCCCATAAACCGCAGGGCACCCATGCAGAGGAACAAGTCTGAGTGACTTGTTCCATCTCACCAGCCCCAGTTAGCAACTGGGCAATCTCAGTAACAGAAATGGCAGCTCTGCAGACAAGGACGTGTGAGCTGCAGACTCTCTAACTGGGGCAGAGAGAGCCAGTTCCGGTTTCTGGATGGTTTGCCTGCAACTCACGTCCCCTCAAGGCAGCATAGCCAATAGTGAAGAACGATGGGTTGTACATCAAGACATCTGGGGGGCCACAGGTTGCCCACCCCGATCTAGGATGTGAGGGAGTGAGGCCAAATGTTGCCTTTCCATGACGCCTAAATTGTCTGCATAAAGGGAGGGAGAACATGCAGGCAATGGAGAGCTCCCAGAAAAGAAAGTTGTGAGAAATTGGTCCTGATGTCTAATTATGCAAAATGTCTAGGCTCGTTGTGGTGGTTAATTAGGTTAATTTGAACTGCAGCAGGGGTACTTTAAATTAAAATTTTATTTTAGTTTTTAAAGAAAGGGTTGATGGCTTCCAGCAGCTGTTCCAGGAAGAGACAGGCATGTTGGGGAAATGATGTATTGGACCCTCTGCTGTGCAAGGCGAGATGGCCGAGCGGCGCTCCGGAACTGAGGAACCAGGGCTGCCCGGGGTGAACGGCTGCCTGAAAAAGCGCCTGAAAAGCCACAGCCGGGCTGCTTGCCTGACCGCGATCAGAACCATGCTCCAGGGTGCGACACAAGCGCTCTGGAAACTCTACCTTGCGCGGCATTCGTCAAGTTTGCGTGCGCATGATTGAGGACACAGCTTCATCACACGCCAGGGTGCCGGCCGACCACCCCATTGTGCCTGTCTGTCTCTGGCATCCGAAATACGACTCCCTGCACCTCTCGGGCACGCAGGCATCCTCCAGCTCATGAATGCCTCGTTCTGTCTGTCACCATTCGCCCCCCGTGGCTTCTTAGCTCGGTTCACAAATGGATGTGTTGAGGCGGGGGGTTGGATCCTGCACGGGGCATCGTGAGCCTGGCAGCTCAGCGACCGCTGGTGCCCTGCCTCATCCTGCGCGGATGAAGAAGGAAGACCACAGCTGGGGAGGCGTCTCTCTTTTCACTCTGCATCTTCTGGCAGAAGCTGGTTAGCATGAGTGATTTAAGGTAATTTAAGCCACTCTGCATCAAAGAGAAATTCCATGGGAATACTAATTATTCTCAAACTCACACCATTCATCATTCAAACAATTGCATTAGGAAAGCTGTTAGAGACAATAATGTATATTCATGCTCAAAATCGAAAGAGACTCTGAGCCTAATTAATGTTACCGAGTTATTTCTGAAAGGATGGAAACTGCACCGTGGTGGAATAAAGGACCCCCGCATCTAGCTGAGAGAACAGCAGCACACTGTAATGCTACTTGGGGCTGGTTCATGCGACCCAAACCAGCTCTGGGCAAGCAGAGGTTTCAAAGCCTGTCGCAGAACTGTGGCCAGGCGTCCCCACACAGAGCCTGGAGGGTTCTCGCTTGAGTCAGCCGGGCACAATGTGCACACTGCTGGGCAGAAAACGGCCCTGCTGGCCCCAGAATTCCCCGCCAGCCATGCTGGGAGTTGCAGAACTTGCTTCTAACCTGGTGCCCTCTGTGACCTTAAAGGTACAAGCCAGAGTGCTCATTCACATTGCACAGCCATCTTTTGCTTTCTTGGCTTTCTCTTCCATTCAATTAGGTGGCAGGAAGTCGGCTTGAAGGTGATTAAAGCCTCCTGGAAAGCTCAAAGTCATCTGGTTGCTCCACCTCGATGCCAGCTCCAAGTTTTGGAGGATGCTTGGGGAAGTCATCCTCAGTGAGTCCACATTTTCTCTGCTATCTCCTCTTGCGCCTCTTCCTTATGAATGCCACCAGGTGCTTTTTGAGCAGACAGACCCAGCAAGCATCTTCTGCTTGTCCTTCTGACCACTGTTGTCTGGACCAAAATGAGAGGTAAAGGAACAAGCATCAGGACCTGGGCTGCTCTGGGGCTTCACCTTATGGTCAGAACCAGAATACCCATATCAGTACTCACAGGAGCCGTCCCAAGCCCGGCCAGAGCGCTCAACCTCCTGATGAGTTGGACGCCTGTGGGGAAGAGCTATATAAGAGCAAGCTTTTCCTTCTAGAACTCACCTGAGCAACATCAGGCTTCCGGTTTGCTATAGTGCCTTCATCTTGCCTGATCCAGATCCTGCCTCGCTGTTTTCATCCTGCCGCTCTCTTACCCCGGAATGTAGGTCTCCCAACTAGCTGCGGCAGGATTCAGCTCCTGCTCCTCTCCTGACCCTCGCTGCATCCAGGCTCTAGCAGTGTCTCCTGCCTTGCTGTGTATCCCGCCTTGCCCTGCTTCCTCAGCAATGCAGGTTTTCCTGCTGCCTTTGATTCAGGTCCTGTATCTTGCCCAGCCCTGGCTGTGTGTCCCATCATACCATGTGCCCTTCCCAGTTACCCTGCCTCAAGGTACCTGCACCTCCGTTTGTCTTCCTGTTCTTGATCCTTGGCTTGTTCATGGCCACGTTCTTGTCCTACCCTGATACCTTCTGGATCCTGACCTTGGCCTGTTCTGTGACTATGACTTGGACTTGTTATTGAATTGCCATTGTACTCTGGACTCTTTCTTGCCTCAAATAGCCTGTACCTGGAGCCTCTGAATTGTCTCCTGCCACCCACACCCTGGCCCCTGACCACAAGCCGCTTGCAATGGTGAAGGGGAACAGCTCTCGTCAGAGGCCCTTCCTGGCTTGTGGGCCCTCAGCGGGAGCCCAGCCATGCCAGTCCAGATTAACCGAAGGAGTGTAACCATTTCTGCTCACGTTCACATGGGGAGATCCCACCCCCTCTTTTACAGAGGGCTCCCCTCTGTCTGAAGGGCTGCCAGAGTACTGTCCACGATTTGAGGGACGTTCCTCTCTCCGAAGGAGGGCCCCGCTTGATCCCTCTTTAGGGGCGCAGCAGCACATGAAGGGCTGCCCTCACAGAGGCACCTGGTCAGCAGGCTCAGCCAGCAGGCAGCCAGGCCACCTGGCCTCAGCCTTCTGCACTGTGGGAAGAAGTACCCTGTTTCTACTGAATTATAACAATCATTTCTAAATTTACTGTTCTGCCTACGAATTAGCATAAGCCAATTGGACACAAACTGGTGTCCTCTCTTGCCCTTTCTCATGGTGATTCAGAAGTGGCCATCAAGCTCGCCATCCTCTGAAAATAGACCTGGCCAGCACTAGCGTTGCCTGAGTTCTCTCCTTGCTGTATAAATTGCCTCTAGGACCTGAACTGAATTGAAAATTGTGCCCTCTGGGACTTGAGTTATAAGAGGCTGCCATTCCCTCATGCACTGACCAGCTTCTCCAGAAATCCCAGACGTTGACAGATTCTGAGCAGGGAGAGTTGCTTCATGCTGCTGGAAAGCCCGGCTGTGGGCACACGCATTGGAAATAGGGTCACAAGTGCCCAGGGGACACTGGGACGTGATAGCATTCCATCTCCCCATTGTACAGGAGAAGATGGTGGCTCCGTGGGCTCCTTGGCAGGGGCTCTTACCTGTCAAAAACAATCACAACAACGTTTTTAATAGGAAGCCTTTAAGTAACCTTGTACTAATATTTTGTGCAGAATCTTTTGAGAGGGAAGTGCAGGCCTAATGGAATAAGTGCCATTATGAGCATTTGCCAGCACTTTCCGGGGAGCCCTTACATGTCTTGAGGAATGGTAGGAGGGGAGACCCCCAAGCCTGGAAGCTCAGGCCATCAACTGCTGAAGAGACCACTGAAGTCCTGAGATGCCTGTTCAAGCAGCCATTCTTCCAATTTTCCATAAGAACTGTGAGCCACGGGAACCCCCTTGTGAATCGCCAATAATGGGGACAAAAGGGGACACCAGCTTTCCTAACATGTGTGAATGCTAACTTCAGTATGGATGCCATTTTAGAAATAATGATCATCACTTGGGATACAGCCCATCTTGCTTTATTGTGAGAGCATGTGATGTGGAAGAGGTGATCAACATGCCTGCTGCTCAGTTCCGCTGGTGGCCCCGTGCCTCCTTTGGGTACGTCTTTATTTTGAAACCGGGCTTGGGCTGGACAGCCATCCAAAAAGAGGGCAGCCTTCCACCAAATAGCGGTCTGTCCTCTGCAAAAGAGGAGGCATAGCTGTGCTAGTCCCAGGATGGCAGAAAAGGAGCTGAGACCAGGAAATCTGTGCTCCTGAAGACCCCCTCAAACCTAACCGGAGAGAATATTCTGGTGTTCCATTTGGTTTGCAGGGTTTGGGTACCGTTTATTTGATTGAGCAGTTTGATTGGGTTTGGGCCAATGCACTGCAGGCCACATGAGCTATTTAACCTACATTGAGTCATGGCAGCTGTGGACATCAGGTCGTACGTGCAAACTCCACTCAGGGTGGTTGTGGCATGTGAACTCAGTGAGCGTGAGGTATGCAAGGGTTAACCATACAGCAGACGTAGATACTGCAAGAGCTTTTAAACGCTCATAGAAGCTACCCTTGCCAGGTACAGCAAGGAGATCGTGTATTCAAAATGGCAGCCCGCCGCACTGCATGCCCATCATGGATTGAATAGCCCACCGTGGGTTGTTGTGTTGTGCAAACAGCCCCACTGCAAAACACCTTGGGTGTCTTGGCTTTCTAGAAATGTATTGTTACTAATAGCCAATTAAGACTGCAAGAAGGGAAGCCTGCTCACTTGCCGGAATGTATTGCTTCATTTTCCGCACACAAAGATAGAAGACTGTTCAAATTATTTTTCATTGTCAAATTAACCTCAAACAAGTCATCTGGCACAACTGATCAATAAGTGGAATTAGTCTGCTTCTGCAATAGCATATATATTTCCCCAGCGTGGCCACGTACTGCCCACCATGCACCAGAAATGATAAAGAAGAGGGTGTCTATCACAAACATTATTGGACCGTCCGATTTGCACTGAGAGCCACTCATCCAAAGCAATTTCATTTCAAGGAAGCCTCAGAACAAGGCAAATAGTGCTGCTGGGCTCCCATTTGTTAAAATATTGAATTTGATACCCAATTCCGAAAGGCACGTATCAACTCTCTGCCTTCCCTGAATACAGTTTTCCTCAGCTGACAGGAGGAACAATAGTTGCCAATTTAATAATTCCAAATTCTAGGTATGCATCAAAAGCAGATGTTGAAGAACCTCCGTGTTTGATACCAATCAGGATTCCCTTGCTTGATCAGAGCAGGTTTCCAATTGAGCCTAAGTGCCGGGATACAGATTCCGTAAATACTGGTGCATAAGACAACCCTTGAAACCAGAAATAGTGAGGCAAAAATTGGGGGATCATCTTATATGCCAGGTGAAACTATTCCATCATATTGCATTCATTAATTTTTTAAAAAAGAAAGGCTAGATAAGACAATTGTATTTATAAGATCGTTTTTATTAATAATTGTTTTGTTAATTATTCTTACTGGTACCAGGGGAATTTGTCCTGCATTGCATCACAAGCCTTGTGCATGGCCACAGGCCCCATCCTGAATCTGGCGCCCACCCTGCCCTTGCCGGGGGTGGCACACCATTCCAGGCCAGCCACGACGGCGGCGACTGGGAAGGGAGCGCTGCCCATGCACTGTCTGTGCAGAGACACAGCACGGCCCGTGCAGGCCTCTCCCTCTCGCCCCCCCCCGTGCCTGCCCCCCACACCTGGCCAGGGCGCTGGCACTGGCTGTGCTCCCCGACCACCCTCAGCCAGCCAGCCAGCCTGCCCCCTTGCAAGCTGCAGTCAGCCCCCAAAGCGCCATTAGCTAGAATGTGGTCATGTGACATCATAGGAGTCTAGAAGCCTCTGGGTGACAAAGGCCTGTATATACTGGCATAGAGGAGCCCCTTGAAACTAAAAATAGTGGAGCAAAAATTGGGGGTCGTCTTATATGCCCAACGTATGACACCCCCCCCCGAAAAACAGTCTAAAATATCAACCTCACCTTATACCAAGTTGCCTTGTATGCCAGTTTATACAGTAGGTTAAACTGAACCACTCAGGGAAAACATAAACCCACAAGTAGGCCCTAAGAGCAAGAGCAGCCCCCTCCCCATCTTCCTCAGAAACTGGTGTACCCCCAACGCACACTGTCCCTGATAGCTGAGGTAGAGCATAGCCCTCAGGCATAACGGCCCTTGGCAGCCTTCTCCTCCATGGCTGCATCCTATCCCCATCTCAAACCACTCGGAGTGGGAGCCGGCGCGGCATCCTGTAGAAGGCTGAGCGGAAACACATCAGGTGCAGTTGAGGGAAGGACTCAGATAACCCGCCCAGGAAGCCATGTGGCTAAAGGAGCAGGATAAAAAAAAAATCTACCATAGATATATAAACAAAATGAATGAGTGAAAACTGCAAGGAAGGTGTCGTTGAGCAGAAAGTGCCTAATGGTGAGAGCTGTTCGACAATGCAAGGCAAGGACATTGAAGCAACGGCTGGATGAGCTGCTGCAGGCCAAGATTCCCCTATACTGAACGCGAGGTTCCCTCCGCGATCCCCTCCTGCTCTAAGACTCTATACAGCATCTAATAACACAAGCACATGATTTGGAGTGATTACACTGTGAGCTTCCCTAGGCCCCCGCTCTTCTTTACTGGCTGTTGCTTAGGGAGGCAGAGCGATATAATTATAGTATATCCTGGGCTATCTAGGGAGAGACGGGATTTCTTAACAGCCTTCAAAGTAATCATGCCTTCATTTTGAAAAACTCTTCTTCAGCCACGGTCAAAAGTACATCTAAAATGCCACTAGTTCCATTTAAAATGGATATGGACATAAATCACAGTTAAGATAAAAATCATGGGAATTAATCACTGGGGAAGCCATGGCTCCTCAGGGATTTTAATTGCCATTTCATTTTCAGATGAAAGACTTTGAGAAACGGAACATATAGGTGTGAGTGTCATATTTCTTCCCTTCGGTTCTTGATAGGCCTTCCACCTTCTTGCTCCTGATTTGCTGTTATATTCATAGAGTTTCCCAGTGACTAGGCAGAAAAAGCAAGGTATCATTTTGAGTTATCACCTGTGACTACAATTAACACAACAAAGTCAATTTCATTTTACATTGATGAAATCAAATGTTCAGAGTACACTACTGAGGAGAACAAATGAATGGGTCATTCACATGAGATATGATGGCACCATTTAATGCCAGTAGATTTTCTCAAGTATTAAGTGTAAAATACACATTTCTCAGATGTGTGTTGCACATCATCGCACTCCCAAACCACTGATCATTACTGAAGGCCTCTGAATAGAGGAGGAGGAGAGATCCAGGCCAGTGCATGTACTCTGCACCCCATGATTCAAAATGGCAAGCTGAAGTGCTTACCGGTAACTATTTTCCATGCTACTCTTAACATGTGGATTACAAAGGCATGAAGGGCAACCCAGTAACCACTGTTATAAAGATTGGAGAGCCAGCAATATGATCATAAAACACAGGAAGGATCAACGGTCAATCAGATATCACAGAAACAGAGAAACAGAGCGAGTCAGAAGGGTCTCCTGGGCCATCTAGTCTGACCCCCTGCTCCAACCAGCTCAACTCATGAGCACACACACACACAAAGCCTTTGGCAGAATTGTCCACATATTTCCCCAAAGGATAACTTACCAGATCTTGCTTGCAGGACTAGAGCAAGATGTTGTGTGACTTGAGACAGGAGGATCCCCACTTCCCCCCACCTTTTTATGTGCATCTTTGTGCCACTCCATTAATGACAGTAGCTTGATCCCAAATTACTTAGGTCCTTAGAGATTAATATGTACACCTTAAATGGAGCTTGGAAATAGTTGACAGTCAGTGTAACTAGTGCAAACTAGATGTAATGTGATCACCCAGCGACTAGAAACATTTTAGGCACTGCATTAGCCAATTCACTTTAATGTCGGCTTGATACGGTCCAACATGGAAACAGTAGGATCTTTAGAATGCTTAAATTGCCCTACATTAAGATTTTTTTTACATGTAGAGAAATAGGAAATGACTAGGCTAGAAGCTTTCTCCTAATGTGATGTGTTATTTTTCTGTCCACAGAGTGACTTTGATCTATGGATAGATCTGTCAAAGCGGCATCTTTCTACCATTCATCACTTGGCATGATCGTATCAGCTATATGATTAACATCTGGAGAATACGGGCGTCAACAGATCCTACGACTTGTCTTTAGAAACATGTGGTATATCTTATAAATCTATATGTGAAGCAATTATGGAGAAACTTAAGCTCAAAATCCGAGTGAATAATGACCAATACCTTAATAATGTAGGGGAAATCCAGATAAATCCTGGTAGAGAAAGGTTGCTTATATGTGCCTTTGTGTTACAAAATCAAACCTTCAACATCTCTGCATCTCTTTCTCAGAAAGTACCAGAATTCCGGGACAGGCTTCTGCTTAGTGTTGGCTATTACCTTTGGTTGGAAAAGCCTTTGCAGAATGGGCTCCCAAGGAAAGTTAACCCCTGACTATTTTTGGGCTAACAGCAAACAAAACTGATAAGGCGGCCAGACAAGTTTTTCTAGCAGTATTGCAATCCTCCTCCTTTGCATAGCAAGACCCACAATAATTTCTGTGCTTCAGTGATCATTATGTTAATCTCTTATAATCAATGCAATTTTATTGAGCCAGATCTCTCACATTCTTTTGACTGCGTTCCCCTTATTTTGTCATCATCCATCCTGCTATAAAACACTCCGTGTATGTTCTAAAAGCTTGTAGTTGCTGGTGAAAACCACCACCCAGTAGCGCACTGTCATAAGTAGCTGCAGGGGGCCTGAGTGATCTTTCAATAAACTTCTGAGGTTCAAGGCAAAAGGGGTCTTGCCTTACTGAACCCCGTTATCCTGTCTCACGGCTGCTTTCGAGGTGCCCTGACAAGAACCACTTCAGTAAAGAAAGAAACTAATTACTGAAAACATGGTGTAAGTCTGTCCAACAGCAAATTGTAAACTAATTGTTACCTGGATCTTTGGCTTGTCCATCAAACACCATTTCATAATGAGAGATCTCCTTAAGTGAAAAGAAAATGCGGGTGTTTCATAAACAGCATGCTAAAGAAGCCACTCGCTTGCATTAATACTCACTCAGGCCCATGATAAAGTCTCAGAATATTTCTTAGAAGACCATTTTTCTGAGAAGCTTTCTAAAACATGTATTGTTTTCACTTCCCTCCAAAAAAGGTAATTTTGCAGAATTTTCCCCAGATTGTCCCCACCAATTGTTGCGATGGCAACCATTTCCACAAACCCTCCCCACACACGCACGCATGCGCACACGCACAGTCTCACAACAATGTGCAACCTGAAGGATGCAAAACAGTGGCCAGGCTGTTAATGAGGTTACTGCTGTGTAGCTGCAAACAACACACAAGTAAAGAAAGAAAATACTTGAGAAAGAAGTTGTGCCACTGCCACTGCTCAGCATAAACCTCTGCAAAATGGTTGGAAAAGTTCTTCTCCTGCAGAGATTTGGTGAAATAGGATGGAGAATTTCAAGGTACTGCTTGTGCTCAACTCTGATTTGAAGATCATGTTGCTGCGGAGCCCAGATCTCTGCCCATCCCAGCGCTCCAACCAAGTATTGGGCCATGATGGTCTTCCCTGTTTGTTTCAATGGAGGAATCAGCTGCCTTTCATAGCATGCATGTGGCTCTGAACTGCAGAAAAGCACTGCAAAGTTGCTGCATTGATGTAATTGACATGATCTTCCATACTGAAATCCATTACACATGCTGCCATTTTAATTGAAACTAAATTAATCCATGACTTGATTCTGGATGAGGGGGCCGACCTGGCTTGCATTACAGAGACCTGGGCGGGAGAAGGGGGGGATGTGGCCCTTTCCCAAGTGTGCCCGCCCAGGTATCTGGTTCAGCACTGTTCATGCCCAGAGGGGAGGGGAGAGGGGGTTGCTTTGGTTTACCAAGCTTCCATCTCTCTCACTGGACTTCCTGTCCCTTCGAGACCAGGGCTGGAGTGCCTCTACTTGGTGTTGGGCAATCTGCCTTGGTCGCCCTGTACGATGACCTGTGCAGGGAGAAGGACAGGGGGAGTGCGTCCCTGTTGGTTCTCCTGGACCTCTCAGCGGCTTTCGATACCATCGACCATGGTATCCTTCTGGATAGGCTTGCAGGATTGGGGGTCGGAGGCACTGCTTTGCAGTGGTTCCGCTCCTATCTCAACGGCCGATTCCAGAAGGTGGTGCTGGGGGACTATGGCTCTGCACCATGGCAGCTATGCCATGGAGTACCACAGGGCTCCATTTTGTCCCCTTTGCTGTTTAACATCTACATGAAACCGCTGGGAGAGGTCATCAGGAGGTGTGGGCTGCGGAATCATCAGTACGCTGATGATACCCAGCTCTACCTCTCGTTCTCCACCAATCCAGGTGAGGCAGTGGCTGTGCTGAACGAGTGCCTGGCCGAGGTAATGGGCTGGATGAGGGCCAATAAACTGAAGCTCAATCCAGACAAGACGGAGGTCCTGTTGGTTGGCGGATCGGGCTTTGGAGAGGGTGGATTTGACCTGGTCCTGAATGGTGCAACACTCCCTCTTAGGGATAAGGTCCACAGCTTAGGAGTACTCCTCGACCCAGAGCTTTCACTGGAAGCTCAGGTAACAGCAGCAGCGAGGAGCGCTTTCCTCCAGCTTCGGCTGATTCATCAGCTGCGC
Organism: Varanus komodoensis; assembly: GCF_004798865.1. NCBI lineage: Eukaryota > Metazoa > Chordata > Lepidosauria > Squamata > Varanidae > Varanus > Varanus komodoensis. The sequence goes on along the minus strand of NW_025336347.1, from coordinate 13,997,445 downwards.
CCCTACCTGGAGTACGACTGCCTGGCGACAGTGACACACGCATTGGTGACTTCCCGCCTTGACTTCTGTAACGCGCTCTACGTGGGGCTACCCTTGAAGACGGTCCGGACACTTCAGTTGGTTCAAAATAGAGCTGCCAGGCTGCTGACGGGGACTGGGCGTTATGGTCACATGACTCCAGTTCTCCGTCAGCTTCACTGGCTTCCCATTGAAGTCCGGGCCCAATTCAAGGTGTTGGTGATGACCTATAAAGCCCTAAACGGCTTGGGTCCTGGCTACCTGAAGGAGCGCTTACATCCATATATGCCCAGCCGCCCCTTGAGATCAGCGGGAGAAGCCCTTCTCCAGGAACCCTCCGTGAAGGATATTAGGAGGGTAAGTACTCGGAGGAGGGCTTTCTCTGCGGTGGCGCCCAATCTATGGAATGCGCTCCCCAGAGAGGTCCGCCTGGCGCCGACGTTATTTGCTTTTTGGCGCCAGGTGAAGACCTTTTTATTTAAGCGGCATTTTAACTGTTAGTATTATTTGATCTTATCTGGCCAGGGCGGCTTATTTTATATTGTATTTTTTGGATTTTTAATGTTTATATTTATTGTAATTTATATTATAATTACTTTTATTTATTGTTGTAAGCCGCCCCGAGGCTTCGGCGAATGGGGCGGCATAAAAATGTTTTAATAAATAAATAAATAAATAATAAATAAAATGTCCCTTGCTATTTCATTGGCACCCTGGCCTTCTGCCAAGAAAGTAGCACTCAGTCTGGCTTACTTACTGTGATCATTTCCTTTTTTTCTTTTGGGGTTCCTGTTTGAACAATAAAAGATATTTTATTTCTAGGAAGAGCAAAATGAAGGCATAACAGTTTTATAGCTATACACACACATAACCCATGCATTACATAGACATAACAGAACAAAATGATAACAGAATTATATATAGTAGCACAGAAGGACTAACCTGAATTGTATGTCTTTATTCTGTAATAAAAATATACATTTTTAGAGGGAGTCAGATGCATTACAACAATATCAAAGCAGCACATTTTAGCTGCAAACATATAAAATATAGGGCCATGTTCTCTAGGATGGTTAAAGCAGGTAGATTAAGGATTTCTCTATCTGAGCGGTTTAACCCACTCTTTTAAGGAGGTCTCTTCTTCCGTGGGAGGAAATGCTCCTTTACAGAGGATTTTCTCCCCTAGGGTTTGTATTTCTAGTGAATTTGGAACTTCTCATGAGACTTTTTCCCCAGTGTGTTACGGCTTAAAGTTCAGTACTAGCATTTCCTCACTCTAAAGAAAATCTCTTTAAAAGGCTGGAAAACACAGGAGAGACTCTGGAGGATAATGGGGTCATAAAAGGGGCCCACAGGCTTCAGTGAGTGGGATCACAAGAACACAATAAAAGTCTTGTGTAAGGAAACCCCCAACTGCGGAGGACTGGCACGTCTTTTCGTTAGTTGTGATAAACTCAGGTATATGAACCTACGTGTTGGATCAACTTTCTGAGCTTGTTGAACGTGGCAAAAGGAGAACAAGAGGCTACTTGGTCTGGGGAAAAGGTACAGGATAACGTGTGTGTAGGATTATGCATGGAGAAGGTGGATGCAGAGACATTGTTCTCCCTTTCTTATAATACCGGAGCCCATGCCCTGTGCTCTCTCCAGGAGGCCGACTGGTGGGCAGCTCAGGGCCAAGGAAAGGAAAGCACATAAGCCAACTATGGCAAACTCTCATGAGAGCCACCAGCCTGGATTTGCTTTAAAAGGCAATCAGGCCGGTTCTTGGAGGCACAGCGATCCATGGCTGGGAGATGCGATGCCAGGGCACTACCTCCACCGTGCCCCTGAGCAGCGGTTGCCAGGGAGCAATGTGTGCGTGCGCCCTTGCCCTCGTGTCCTCCCTGCAGGCCATCCATGGGCGCCTGGCTGGCCACTGTGGGAAGCAGATGCTGCATCCGGTGGGCCATTGGGCTAATCTGGCAGAACTCTTGTGCTCACACAGTTAGCTACTCTCCCATTTCCTGTAAATAACATCTCACTTTCACAGGCGAGCGCACACCACTGGTCCTTCCACAGCAAAGAGCACCGAGGCAAAGAAATCATGACTCTAGCTTTACACATGGTCCTCTTTTCCTACCTTAATTCTGGCACATTTCCCAGTTTTGGGCCCTGGATAAACTTACGCTTGGACTTCCCCTGGGCTTTTGGCTTGCTGCTTCAGGCAGGTCTCTTTACATCTGCCATATCTCCAAATCAGATAGCACCACCAAGCAACCAATCCAAGTGACATGATAGCCATCAGCATGAAAGCGAATGAGATATACCAACTGGAAGAATGGAAAGTGTTGACGGATGTGTAGACAATGGTTAGGCCTTTCTTTTCCTATATGGACAGACAGAGAAAGAATAGATTAAATTGTTTTAATTTGGTTGAGGTAAGTCCAGCCTACTCTCGGTGGCAACCTACAACACATTCATCCCCGTAGGCTTGCCTGGAGACTGATTTAACAAGAGCCACTAAACAAACAAGCAAACAGCCCCTAAAAAGAAAAAAAGGGGAGGAAAGCCCAAGAGCCTGGGGATGGGACCCTCTTAAAGAGGAACATCTATACCTAAAAAGATATTTAAAGCATTGTGGGAAAATATAAAACATTAGATGTATATAGTTATGGGTCATATTTACACATGACCCATAACTGAAGTGCAGTTACAATAGCTACAAAAAGCCAAGGCAGACTGTGTGCTCATGTTCTCCTCTCCTCTCCTCTCCACCCTCCTCTTCCTATACAACTAGAAAAGAATTTCCAGAGCATTAATGTTCAGTTTTTTCTTAGACTCAGATTGTGTTGCACCTGAACCTGGCATTCCAGTTTATCACTGACTATGTGTAGTTTCAAAACAAGCCAACTTCAAATTATGGGTTATGAAGTTAGAGAGACACCACAATTCCAGGTTCAGACACAGAGATGCAGTGGGCACCAGCACGGCAGGCCAGCATTGCTTGTTTAATCGATAGTGGCTGCAGCATGGGAAGCTTTGGAATAACTAGAAAGTGACAATGGCAAACCCAGTGGGGTGAATTTTTGGAATGGTTAACAAACCATCCACAACCCTAAAACTGCCCATGGGTTAAGGAAGCTTTGTTAGTCATCACAATCACACAGCCTGTTGGGCTTGTGTGACATAACAAGCTATGCTCATAGCTTGAATGATCAAAACAGTTTCCACATGTGCTGCTAAGCCCCAGGGGCTAAGTAACCCACAGTGGCTTAGCACGGCAAGCTGACTTTGAGAGAAACTTGGGAGGCCATGCCTCCCAGGTCTTGGCTGCACAGGGGGTGCCCAGAGAAGTGTATGTGACTGAGAAGGTTACTCAGGCTCACTGTGGCTTCTGCGCCTGATAAACTATCCACACATATTATTTTCCCCCACTTATAGAAACCTCACCTGCACGACAGATTCACTGGTGCAACAGAGTGAAGTTTCTGGTGGATCACACAAGTAAGCTTGTCCTAGTCCACTGGTCTAGTGCACCTTTGCATTCACAACTGGGGCAGGAGAGTGTGCCTTGCTTCTTTGCACGCTCGGCCCGCCACTTTCCCAGGGCTGGCATCTCAAGAGTTACATCCAATTAGGCCATTTTGCAGATAATAATCCCTCCCTGGCATTTGCACCCTCTGGTTTTAACTAATTAAAGTAGTACATTCTTTCAATTTTATGCTCAGGTTAGCAAGCAAATAAACAGTGGTTGTTGAGGCTGTCCTTCGATGAGATTTGGCTGGCAGACAGAGGCAGCCTCTATTCCAAAAGCGTTCCCCTCTGTCCCCATTACCGTCAAGTCATCTTGCTGCCGGCTTTCCTTCACATCCACTGAACAAAGCTCCAGCTGCAGCTGACAGCCAGGATATGGAGTGGCTCAGAGCAGCCTGCTGACTTTTAAGCTTAATAAGAACGAAGAGTCGCTCTGTGTTGTACGCAGCACCTGAACGTGCCAGTGGGGATTGTCTCAATAGGCAATGAGCAGAAAGAGTTTGCCTTGTTATCTTTCAAACAAACTTTTCAAATTAGGCTAGAAATAGCATCTTCTTGAGCTAGAAACCGCAATGAGGTTTCAGAGACAGACAATGACTGTACTAGGAATGGCACTGGGGCCTTCCACAAGTCCTCCCCCCAATACTGGAATTGCTCACCCCTCGTTGCACCAGTGTGAGTCGAGGAACATGGCGAGCTTTCTGCAGCTTTCTCAGGTTGACTCTCTCCTGGTGCAGGGCTGGGCAGTGTTTAGCCCAGCCCAATGAACACCACAGAACAGGACGAGGAAGCCATCGCAGGCTAGGTTTGCCAGCCAGATGTTCCTTGCATGACCTGCACATCCTTAACAGCTGGGAAGGGAAACCTCTGGCCTGCTAGAGGTTTTGGCCTGCAGTTCCCATCAACCCTCAGAAGCAGAGCCAATGATAAGAGAGGATGGGAATTGAAGGGCAAAACTCTGATTTACACAACTTGGGCAAAGATCAAATTTTATGGAGTGTCACATATTCCCTACAATATTCTTAGTGAGAAATTGCTACCCACGGGAAAAATAAGTCACTCTGGAAAGATTTTTGCATATGTGAGTTTAGAAAGCATAAAAAGTGAAGTGTGAATTTGGGGGTTTTTAAATCATGTTTCACCCTTCTCAGGTTTTCTCTTTTTATTTTTTGGTATTTTACAGATGCAACTTTGGTGCAAAAGGCTGAGGTCCTAACTTTCCTTTTTGAAACCCAATGAGCTCAATTGGAGTTATTTCTGTTGACGTGCACAGGATGGTGTTGTCAGTAGTTCCAAGCCAAAGAACAAGGCTCACGGGGACCATGCACAACTCGCAGCATAGCTTTGTTGCATCGGAAACCTGTTTGTTTGGTTTCTATGTGTGATCACTCCTACACACCCGATCACTCTTACTTACTTCAGACTGAATCGTTGTTGGAGGAGTCCTTGTTCGAAGCACAACGATATCTATCAGGACTGTTCCTGTCCTAGGTTTGGAAACAATGGTATTGTATACATTGTCATCTATAATGTGAACCACAAGATGATACAGTGGCTGAAACTCCATGATACCATCAAAGTCAAAAGGCGTTTTCACAATCAGTTTCGATGAACTAGACCCTCGACTTGGGTCGAATCCAAAATGGTTATCACTGTTTCCTTTGTGAGGAAAGAAGAAGAGGTTAGGATGGGATCCTTTGGGCCAAATGACAGCTCACACAGATTGTATGCCATGCCATGGTGTGTCATGGGCACGTGCAGCTGCCGTTCTGAGGATGCAAGCCCAGTGTGGGGCTTGTCGTATCGTGCGAATCCAGCAGGTATGGCTTACGTGAGGGTTACCCAAGGCCCTCCAAGTCTGCACAGCACAACAACCCCTAAGCAGAGTTGCATCTGCAAAGCAGCATAGTGGTCTAGAGATTGGAGTACTGGAATAGGGCTTGGATGATCCTGGTTCAAGTCCGCACTTAGCTGCAAAGCTCACTGGGTGACTCAGGACCAGTCACTGATTCTCAGGCTAACCTACCACACCGGGTGGCCATGAGAATGAAGGTGGGGGATGGGGTGGGGATGGAGAATTATGTGAGCAGCATTGGGTACCTTGCAAGAAAAAAGGTAATTCCAATAAACAAGTAAAATAAACAAGCCCAAAAAGATCAACCCTCTCCCCCCAGTTTAGTAAACTCCCTGGAGAAGAATGTTCTGCCTTTATGGAATGACACACCCCTTCTTCCTCTTCTTTTCCTTTGGGGCCATCAGTAGCTATTACAGCCAAAACCTGCCAGCACCTTTTCACAGATGATCCTGTGCCCGTCCCAGGAGCACAACAGGGAGAAATTAACAGGTGAGGCTGCCTCCATCGCCACAGGTCCATGCCAGGAAGAGACTCTGGCCATTGCTTACCCAATTCTCTCATACAGCTGTTCAAGGCATGGGGCCCCTCTGTCAGGAAAAGGGGATGGCGACCCATGCTGGCCCCAAGCAGATCTGGTATTTAACAACGAGAGGAGTCAGATGGTGAGTCGGTACAGGGACTCTTACCAGACACGATCTCAAAGCGCATTGCAGTGTCAAGAGAGTCTCTGTCATGGCAATTGAGCTGAAAGCTGTTGATGTTTGTCCCCGGCAAAGCGCTGTCAAGCACTGTTGCTCTGTAGGTAGAAGGTCTGCATTCGGGAGCTTCATCGTTCTCTTCGTCAATATTTATTGTAACCTATAAAAATGAATGACAAAGAAAAGTGACCCACGGAAAGGTTCTGAACACACACGGCATGGCTTGGCTCAACTGATGGGAAACTTTTTCATCCAATAGGTCAGAGGAAGAAGTATTTCTTCTAAACCAAACCTATTAAACCCTGAATATAAGTTATTGGGTGAGTTTCCATGGCGTGGCAACACATTCGCAACCAGAAGGCGGCAAGGCTGGCTCACTGGAGCCCTGGGTGCCTGCACAGAACAAGAAGCTGTCATGAGGGAACCTGCCCACAGGGCTGCTCGGTGCAGTGCCAGCTGTCCGTCTGGAAAGTCCTGCCACAACCGGAACAGGCCATGGGTTTGTCAACCAGCCCTACAACCCACCCTTGCCTGGTTTGCATGTAACACCCTCCTAAGTGGCACACCCCCACTGCAGCGTGAATATTCAAAAGGCCAAATGGAAAGCCCTGCGGGGAAATTCGCCCACTGCACTTGCTGTTACATGCAAACTAGGTCAGAGTGTGAGGCTGTATCGCAACATTCCCACTTGTGTCTTCTACACCCAGGGAGGAAAAGCTGTGATGTTAATTTACACAGGAAAGATCAAAATGCCAACAAGCTCAAAATGCCAAACTAAACATAAAGGTTACTTGCCTTAGTGATGATGAATAGTTTCTCACCTGAAACATTCATGAGTAATCTCCATATGCTTATCTCTGAAAATGTTTCTAGAAAGAAACATTCTCCTCTCCCTGCCCGCCCCCCACACAACTTTTATTAACTGTGCCAAACAATTAGAGCTTTTGTTAAGTGGCTGGGCTAGAATGTAGCTTCACTGGCTTGCTTCCACTTTATAAAACTGCTTTAATAATTCTCAGCGAAAATTGTTTCAGGAAGTTCTTTCCTACCTGTGTGGCAGTGAGCAATTCTGAGTGCATTTTCCAGTTGTTTGCAGTCAGAGGAAGCAAAGGCACCAAAGCTCCCCCTTGATCTGCCTGCATGAAGAGATGGTGGAGTTTTAAAAAGCGGGGCATCCTATAGATTCATGCCATTAACACTCACATTGTGGTGAGCCTTCCAGGACTTACTGGATAAAATGAGATCCAGCTAGCCTGGAGCGGTGCCTTCTGACTTGGATCACGTGCGCATCATACCCAAAGCACCATCATGATTCCCTGTGGGCCAAGTGAGGGTGCCAGGCTCTCTGTGCCACGACAGAATAGACATTCTCCAGCAAGCCGGTGGGCTTGGAAAACAGCAATCTTAAAGCATGAATAATATGGGAAGCCCAGAGCACACCAGCATGGTGTTTCTTGCACAGTCTGGATTTTAACATGCCACCATTTCTTCATTCAAATGCATGCAGAGCATCCAGCCTACATGAGCCTAGATGGGGAGGATGAGAAGACACATTTTGGGGACCATCCCCATAGGCTACTTCCCAACCAGGGAGTTACTGCTGCACTAAGAGCTGGATCATGACTTCTGAACCTGCTTCTTTGTCCAGGCATTGGAGGGTCCCCATTGAAGCTAGAGGGTTAGCATGGCCCGTCCATTGCTGAAGTGATCATGGGGGTAGGGTTACATAAACCAAGAAAGAAGAGGACTTGATCCCAGTTGCTGGGGACAGAAGAGACATAAATCGGTGCAAGCATGGGCACATACCAGCAGAGCTGAACTGAAAATGCTATTTGAGCTGTACATCTGCGTGTGGTGAATTCAGCCAACAGCCAAGAGCACTTGCAGAATCCAGCTGTGATATTGTTCTACATGATCTACCAGAAAAATTACAAGGTCGGGAGATAAAGCCTGATCTGCCTCTAAAGAAGGGATGTTGGACCTCAGCTCCATGGGTTGAATATCAAGCCTTCCAGGGGTCCTCACATCCCTTTTCACTGGTCCCGTCCCCTGTCTCCTAATTGACTGGCTTTGTGTGGTTCCCTCCATCCACATTCAAAAGCTTGCCTCTCTTGAGCCTTCAGCACTGACAGTAGGAGCTGCATGCTGCAATATGCTGGTGATTTCCACATTTTTGCCCCTGCCCTCTTTGACTTCAGTCTCATCCACCATTAGATATGCGCTGGCCTAAACTGAATTCCACGCTCTTGCTGAAAGCAGGTCAACACCTCCGCTGTAAAGGAAATTGGAAAGGGATGGATTGTTTTGCTTCCTCTGCGCTCGGTATGCAGTAATTTGGAGAAAACCACCCAGGCTGAAAGCACCCCTTGCCTTGATCACACGGTCTCTGGAGCTCATCTGTTCTGACCTCTGTCTTTAGCTCACAGCCACAAACTACTATTAAAGGGTGTCAGTGTCTCTTTGATATATTACACATAGGACAGACACACTATTACTAAAAGCCTAATACACTACAAGCAAAATAAAAAGGCAAGCTGTTTAGAAGCAGATGCCCTGTCTTGACAGGCAATCCTCTTCAGTGGCATCTATGTTTAGTGAACCCATGAGTTGTTCAAGGGTTATCCAAAAATTCCCACCACCACTGCAGCTTGTGTGTTCAAAATGGCAGCTGGCACATGCCTCAGAGCCCTGCAGGCAGGTTGACTCAAAGTGGCTTGTCACGACATGTGAACCAGCCCATAATGTTTTTGTCACAAACTTGCATTTGCTAGTTCATATTGTTCCTTTTCTGTTTGTTTCTTTCATTTTAGCTTTGTATCTCCCTGATAAGTCAATTAATTATCTAAAACAAAGAATGATGTCCCCATTTTCTTCCTCATCTTTGTGACTTTCCCATGTCTTCCCTGGATTCATTTCAGCCAGACCCATGTGGGACTGAATTCTCTGACTGGTTTTAATCTTCTTCAGTCCTACATATTTATCTTCACTTCTCCAAAGGAAATCCACTTCCCCCTGTTCAAAATCCCTAACCATTAGATTTGGTCGTTAGGGAGTATTTGAGCATTTTTTTTCTTTCTGCTCATTTTGAGGGACTGATTCTAAAGAACCATTTCTAGCAGAAACAAACTTGATGTCAACTTCAAAACTTTGGTGTCACCAAGAAGGTGTGGCAAAGGCCTCACAACCTAGGTTTATCATGTGATCTGCAAGATAGTAAACCGCCTTTTACTCTCCCAATGTAATGCACAGCAAATAGACATTCAGAGGTAGAATTAAAAGAATTGCTCAGATCATGGATTTCCAATTTCTTGGAAAACTTTGACTTACCAGAACAGCAGCAGATCTAGGATGAGCCAGATCACAGTCAACAGCTTCAATGATCAGCTTGTGTTGCTGGGCGGACTCGTAATCTGGTTGGGTCGTGAGTTCTATTGTTCCAGTCTCGGGATGCACCCAGAATATCTCAGGGGGATGAAGGCTTCCACTGACTATTCTGTAGGTCACACAATTTGGTGGGTAGTCTTTGTCGGTGGCAGTTACTTTTCCAACTTTATGATGAGCTGTGAGATGAGAGCAGTGCTCTGTGAATGCTAATAGGCAGGGAGTTTATTTCATTGATTTGGAATAGATGCAGTAGTGCCTTGCTTTCTTTTTTCAATAGAGAAAGCTGAGTGCTCAGAAAATGAGTCTATTAATTCTTACATGCTGCTTTATAAAGCTGATTACCAAGCCCTTCTGTGTAGCCACGTAACAGGGCCGGATCACACAAACAGCAGCCCACTAATTACCTCACAAGGAGTACAAGGCATGAGCTGCATTTATCGCTGCTAGAATGAGATTGTTGCTTAATTGACCATTAAATTCTTCTCCAATTTGATCTCTTTATCTATAAATGACTCTAGAGGTGTATCTTCCCCTTAACTAGCTATGTGCATTTAGCCAGCTGACATTATATTTTCAGATAATGGTGTCAACTTGCCTGTGGGAAGAATTCAAATGTCACTAAAGGGGGATGCCTCTTTCATAGGCATCTGGAAACAAACCTTGCAATGTTCCAGCCTGAGCAGCATGTTTGTGATCTCTGATGGGACTTAAGTCCAAGTTAAGCTACTGTGGATTCCAGTTCTGTCATTCAGGTGGTGGGAGGTAAGCTTTGGTGTCATCGAAAGGGCACGGCATGGGCTAGTAGTCCCACCAGGCCTGGTTGCCATCCCACATGCCAGAACCATCCAGGCGCTCTGCTACATCCCCAGAGCCCCTTGGATCTTTCCAAGCTGGTGGTTCCACCACCCTGGTTCTCACACTGCCATGCAGGGAACATGTGACAGACAGTGCGGTGTAGTGGTTAGAGTGGGAGAATCTATGGCTCTGCTAGACATTCCCTGGGTGACTTTGAGCCACACAGTCTAACCTACCTCACAGTATTCCTGTGAGGGTAAAAATAGAGAGGAAAAGGACCATTTAAACCAACTTGGGTTTCGTGCAAGATTTAAAAAGTCAGGGTGGGAATGTAATAAATACATGACACAAAGAAAGAAATTTATTCAGAGCATCTGCTACTGGGCAGTATAAAAATAAATAAATAAATAAATATTATAGGGGTTTTAGAGAAGTTTGAGAGGTGGCAGTGTCAACTGTTTTTATCTCATGCAAAGGACTCAAAAGCTCAGGATTGGTTGCATGTGGCCTTTCATGTCTACAAAGATTAGGCTACAAGCTTTACAGTCATGGGAACAATGCTCATTTTCCTAAGTCAGGGTCTTGGTCCTGTTGGCTATGTGTATGTGTATGTGTACCTGTACCTTTTTTAACCCATATATGCAGGGCTTTTTTTGTCATAGAACGCACCAGAAGGGCGATCCGGCAGCTTTTTTTCAATGGATTTTACGAAGTGATTTTGAACAGAGTAGCAGATCAGCAGCAAACATCATTAACATAGTGCCTGCAGGCTGCTATTGTGTCTGCTATCTGCTATCTTGGGATTGGTGTGTGTGCTTACCGCTGGCGGTGGTGGGGGTGGTGGGGACGTGAGTTCTGGCACCTTTTTTTTTTTTTTACAAAAAAAGCACTGCATGTATGTATGCGGTAAATGCAGCTGCTGTTCCTGTATGCTACAGTCTCACTCATTTTCACATTTAAGGCTTTGTCAGAAATAATCAAAGAGGATTTGGGGGGTGTCAAATTAAACTTCCAATAAAACTTAATAAGCTGATTCACGCACTTTCCATGCTCAGTTTGAAAGCAAAGCTATTATGAAACCTCCTGCAAGGCTGCCAGAGCTGCTTCTTGAAAACTAATGTGAGTGAATTGCATTTCCCTTGTGAATCCCAGCACAATGTGATTGAGCTTTTCAGTTTATGATAAAACTATTCTGGATTTCTTAAACAGGAAAAAAAAAAACATTATCAGCCTAGAAGGAAGGTAATTTGTATGTGTATGTCATTTTCGTGTTCCCTGTCATGCTGGATCCATGCCTATGCCAAACTTCATCACAAAAAATGACTTTAAATATTCTAGTTTCACAGAAATTTATTCACATGTATTGCTATCAAGACCTCATCCAAGACAATTTGCAGTGATGCAAAATGTTGACTTGGTTTGTTCTGTTAGCCTTTTAAAGGACACTGGAACAAGTGAGGGGTGGAGAATATTTTTCTATGAAGAGTTGTTGACCCAGAGGAACCGTGAGTGGGGAGCTGGAGGCAAGCCAGGGTGGAGCCCAGGCAGACAATAGCAGGAAGCAGTCCTTCGCTTTCTCTCTCCATCACACCCCCTTTCTCATTCTCCCTCTTCCTGCCCCCGTTCCATCCTCCTCTCTCTCGGGGGAGGCGGGAACCTGCACTCGATTTGTATTGGCATTGCAATGCCTGCCTCAAGAGCATGTCACCTGATGCTCACCCCAAACCATCCTCTTCACGCCATTCACAGCCCATAGTTCTTCAGAACAGCCACCCCACCCCACGGCTTCTCTCTCTGTCTCTGACTCGCCCCGTGAACTACGGGGCAACATGATGCTGCTCCCGCCTCCCCTCCAGCATCCTTTCAACCCATACGGAAGGCTTCTTTTTTCAAATGCTTCCTCGGACCTCTTGCCTTAGCGGCAAAGTTGCCCACCCAAAAGTAGCCATGTGCAGGCCACATTAGAGCAGCCTCAGCAGTGCTCACGGAGAGGTAAGTCCCACTGACTCCGGGCGAGCCTTTCTCAGGAGAGCCGGCACAAGACAGCGGCTGCATGTGCTCTCGGGAACTGATTTTGGGGGGAAGGAACTGGGGTGCTTCTCCTGCCCACCTCACGCCATGGGAAGTGGGAGGACAGTAGCAGGCAGCAGGGTGCCCCCTCCCTTCTTCTGCGTGATTTTTTGTGAACGGAAAGGAAGACCTGTCCGTTTAAAAAAACAAACGAACAGAATCTGCTCGTTTGCTCCTTAACCATTTTAAAGGGCCTTTTCCTTTCCTTCCACCTCCTCCTGCCTGTCTCACAATTGCATTTGTGTCTGACTCAAGATCATGTCTTCAGCACAGCGGAAACTGCACTGGATTCATTACCATGTGCCCCAGCAGCGCTGCTGGAATGCTCCAACAGCATTCCCTCGTCAAGTCAAGGGGCTCCGTCTGTTTCTGCCATCCTTCTCAGTCTCTCATCCCCTTTTATCCACCTCCCCTCTCTTCCTCGCCCTCTTCTCTGCCACCCTCTTCTGCCCTACCTTAGACGAAAAAATACCGTATTTTTCCACGTATAAGACAATACTTTTTCTTAAAAATATTTACATAAAAATATAGGGGCATCTTATACACAGGGCCGAGAGGAGCACTGGTGGGGGGAAACTGGTGTGGGCACGTGTGCATGCATGTGGGGAAGCACCGCCTTCCTGCCTCCATGCACACGCATGCGCAGCAGCAGCTTGCTCACTCGGAGATCGTTAAAAAAGTGGGGGGTGTCCTATACATGGGGGCATCTTATAGTCGGTGTTATAGTCTTATACCGTATAGAAAAATACGGTACATGTCATTGTTCGACAATATAATTCTGCACAAGATTCCAGGAAGGAAGGAAGGAAGGAAGGAAGGAAGGAAGGAAGGAAGGAAGGAAGGAAGGAAGGAAGGAAGGAAGGAAGGAGCGAGCATTCAGCCCTCCTGCTTTTTGGCCCGCTTTTGATAGATGGTGTTGAATCCTCGGCATCTCCCTCTGTGTGCGAGCTTTGCTTACAGTGAAGTCCTCTCAAATGTCTGTTAGTTGACTTGCGGCAGGGTGAAGAGCACTGTGCCAGACACAAGTAGCTTTGTTTTCTGGCACAGGCAAGTGACACATGTTTCTGGGTTGTTTGGGGCTAGGACAGCAACTCCAGGAGGGCTCTTTGGCTCGCTCCCCCAGCTCAACCCAGCGCACATGATGCTGGCAAGTGCCTCTCTGGCCTCGCCTCGCCCCGGGACACGACACTTCCTCCATTTCCACACCCTGCAGTCCTCGTGCATCTCCTTGTTTCAGGCACTGGTGTGACTCTGGACTGCCCTGGTGCTGCCTCTGCTTTTGACAGACCTGTTATTGGAACAGCCCTTCCTCCTTCCTCGTCCTTCCTGTTTTGCTGGTCCAGAGAATCCAGAGCAGGCTAGGTGCTGCGGACTGGATGAAAATTAGGCTCTCCGATCCAGCTATAGTACCAAGCCATTTTACCTGCATGATTTTGTTCATGGAGTCACGGCAATGCCATCCCTGCAGCTGAGCAGCAGACCATGTTGAATGTGGACAAGGCCCAAGGTTCCATCCCTCACCTCCCCAGCTACAAAGATGGGGTAGTTGCTGATGGGATAGACCACTGCCTGAGACCCTGGAGGGCTGCTGCCAGTCAGAGTAGGTAGTATTGGGCAAGATGGACAAATACTTTGATCTGGTATAAGGGAGCTTCTTATGTTTAAAATCAACAGTGTCCAATTCAAACTGAATATTATTTAAAGAAACAAAACTGTTCTAATTATGGAACAGCCACTTCCCAGTGACACCCTTGTATAACGTTCTCTGTCATGGTATAGCATCATTTCCGCATGTGTTTAATTTTTGACTCCTAATTCAGGTTTGGTGCAACAGATTGGATGCCGTGCCCATGTTTCACTTTATTAATAGTAGATCTGAATGCTTAGATATTTTTACTGATTGATACTGATGACTTCTCTGAGCTTCTTAACAAAACATGGTTTTTTTAAAAAAGTAAACCAGTGTTAACTTACCTCCAGCTGTTTCTGAAACAGCAAATACATAATTGTCTTTACTAAATACGGGACTAAATTCATTGACAGGTTTGATTTCCACAATGATTGTAGCAGTTACTGTCAAAAGAACAAAGGGGTCAGAAATATCTTCAAACATTACCCAGAGCATTCAACTAGTCAACTATAAATAGAAAAATACAGCAGAGTTAACTGAAATCAAAGGCTGAAGTTCTGGCTATGTCCTAATCGCTGAATAATTAGCACATGCTCATTTCAAGAAGAATAGCCAAAACAGTGCATGGCACATATTCCTCCACTACCTGACTTGGACCACTGAAAGGTATTTATTTTAGAGACAATTTTCCCTTCATGTCACTCTCATAGCAATGTCAAGGAGAAATCTCTTCCGCAGAAATAGAGAGAATGCCAGCCATGCCATGTACGGTTCATTATCTACACAGAGACTATGATCAGATGTGATATCTGCCCAAGTTTCCTAGGAAGCAAGCAGCCTCATTTATTCCACATGAGTGAGATGTAGGTCAAAGAAGACATAGAAAGAAGTCAGGTCTTCTGGCAAACACCTCAAAAATGGGGGGGGGTCTGAAGGGCAAAAAGTGTGACATCCTGGAAAACTTCCAAGTGCTTTCAAAATTCCTACCTGTATGCGATGGATTCACATCATCAAAAACAGAGATAGTCATTTGGTGGGTGCTGCTGACAGCAAGATTACGTGGGTCTTCATAGTCCAAGTCTTGTGTGACCTTCCAACACAGCAACAGTGAACAATTAAACCATGCCATAATATCAAAGACTAGTAAAAGCTCATATGTATTCCACATTGGTAAGTTGGAATGACTGACCAAACTAGACATGGTGGAGCAGCTGCCTATCCCATTCACATGAGAGATGGTGGTGCCGGGTTTCTATTTTTCCAGTCAACAGTATATGAGGGAGGGGAGCAACTAGGTTTATTCTAAGATGCCTTTCCATTATTCTAAGCTCCTCCCTCAAGTGTAAGAGTTCAGCTCTTCTCATCATTTGGTTTAAAGGGATGCAGCCCCATGCAGTCTTCATCCCTTCCTCGGTCCCATTAATGGTGGCCTAATGTTCCTTCCAGCGATCCATTGACTACTTCCTCTCCCCTGAGCGGAACATCCCCACTGGTGGGGAACTCCACTGACTTAGATTTCTACCCACGGGAAGCTAGTCGAGGCTCATCTTCCCTTGCTTTTTCAATGAGTCCCTCTAATCAGATCGGTTGTAGCAGCCAGAGCCAAAGGGAGTGCAGAGTGCAGGGCAACTCAGCCCTCAGGGCATGAAGAGTCCCACTGCTGAAGTCCTCCAGCCTCAGCAACAACACGTATGTAAGTTAAGTACTGTCCAAGTTTAGTGAGAAGCCAAGGAGACCAGAGCAGTTGACTCTGCCTTGCTTCTCTGAGTAAATAACTATGAAGAAAAATAACTATAAATTCCCCACCTCCTCCTAGTAAACAGCATACCTTTCCATGTAAATGAACCCAATAATTTATTTTTTTAGAGCTTTTATATCCCACCCTTCACAATGTCTCAAGGACATTTAAAAAGACAGGAAAAAGGCTAGCCCTGGATGCCACATGCATAACGAAGTCATAGGTGTATGGCCCTGGCACACAGGGGAAAAGGAAGTTTCCTTGAAACCAAGGTTGCTGGCCTAGAGAAGCTGAAAGAAGCAGAGAGATTGGTGGGCCAGACATTCAGGGACCCAGCAGCAGTGTCCGGATCCTTGTATCCTCTGTTGTGATATAGAATGGAAGACCTGGAAGAGGATCCTATTGTGAGAAAAAGAGAACTAATACCTTAGATGAAAATATCGAATATCCTCTCACACCAAGGATGTAGTTCCGGGGGAGGAAGGGCTTTTGGCAGTAGGATATTCATTAGCCAGAGAGATGGGTTCATAATGAGTATGTCGACCACACAGTAAGTTCTTTGCTTGGCGGGTTGGTTGCAGCTAATCATGCAACGTCAAGAAAGCTTTGTAGATAGTGCGGAGATGCAGTGAGTGGTTATGACTCATACAAATATAAATGATTTGGGGAAATGTAATTGTGAGAGTCTGGGAACCAAATTTAAGTTACTGAGCACAGATTGGAAGCCAAGACCACCAGGCCAATTAGACAGGTCCCCTGTGAAGTAGATGGATGTGAACATGGTGCAGAGAAGAGGGGTTCATATTTATTAGGCTCTGGGGGACATTCTGGGGCAAGTCATGCCTGAACAAGAGGTATAGGCACTCTCTGAACCGAAACAGAACCAGCTGACTGGTGCTAAACATATAAAGGTGACAGATCACCTTTTCTACTGAACCCTGGTGGGAAGCTGACAGGAGCTGGGAAGCAATGGATTTGGATCAAATCAGAAAGGGGAAGAAGTGGGAAATACTCCCCATTGTCCAGACGGAATTCAGCCATGAGCAGAGGGTGCCCACTTCAGGGATCTGGGGAGGAGCACCGGGTATATGCGTTTCTGTGCTAATGCTGGAAGATCGGGAGCCAAAATGAGGCAGTCGGAATGTTGGATTTTAAGGCGAACCTAGTTATAGTGAACATTACAGAAAGCTGCTGGAATGAAGAGAACCAGTAGGATACAGTCATCTCTGGGAACACACTCTATAAAAAGGACAGGAAAGGTTGTCCTGGAGGAGGTGTTGCTCTGTATGTCAAAGAGGGCATCGTATCAAGCCGACTAGAAAATCTAAGAGGGGCAGACTCCTCCGCAAAAGCGCTACAGGTTCCAAAAGTAATTTAGTACTAGGAACAGGCTATCAACTTCCATACCAGATAGCTCAGGGCAAACCAGAGTTGGAAAATGAAATCGGAGAGGCATCCAAACAAAAAATTGTTGTCACGATGGGTGACTTCAATTACCTGCACTTTGATTGGATAAATGCATTTTTCAGTCAGAATGGAGAGATTAAATTTCTCAATGTCCTAAAGGACTGTGCCCCAGAAAAGGCTGACCAGAGAAAAAGCAAAGTTGGTCAATCTTAAGTGATGCCACCAAGAACCTGGTACAAGATGTGAATGTTGTTGAATTAGTTGGAATCAGTGACCATGGTGCTTTCAGATTCAATACATATTTGTGAATGATTGCCAGGAAAATTCAACACAGTCACATTTGACTTCAAAAGAAGAACTTCTCTAAAATTAGAGAACTGGTAAAGTGGGAGCTGAACAAGAGAGAAGAGAGTTAAATGCGTCCAAAATGCTTGGCAGTTACTGAAAAGCACAATAACAGAAGCTCAATGTATAGCACAGGTAGGAAAGGTAGCGCCAAGTCCAGGAGGTCATCAGCATGGTCAATGAGCAGTGTCAAGGAAAGGAAAGGAAAGGAAAGGAAAGGAAAGGAAAGGAAAGGAAAGGCTTTCTTCAGAAAAAGACAGTCTTGCCCAAATGAAGAGAACAGAAGCAAGCACAAATGGACAAAAATAATTATTTAAACATATCACAAACAAGAATCCAGTTGGAGGCCACTTGGATCATTGGATAACTACAAAGTTAAAGGTACACTAAAGGAGGATAAGGAGGTTGTGGAGAAGCTCAATGAATTTTTTTCATTTGTATTCACTAAAGAAGACCAGGGCAGATACCTTTGCACTTTGGCTATGATAGTACATAGAGCTTTCAACTTTATGGTGAATTAAAAGTTAATAAATCATGAAGCCCACATGATAGCCATCCTAGTGTTCTTCAAGAATTCATTTGTAAAATTACTGATCTAACAGAAATAAGTAACATGTCTCTTAGCTCAACCTCTGTGCAGGAGAATGGCCAGTGTAACCCCAATTTTTAAAAAGGGATCTGAGAGGGATCCAGGAAATTACAGGCTGATTAGTTTAGATTGGTTGAAAGTGGTATTAAAGATAAAATTAGTAAGTATATAGAAGAACAAGCCCTGTTGAAAAAAGAATCAGTATGACTTCTGTATAGGTAAGCTTTCCTATATCCCAAGAACCTTTCAGAGTTCTTTGAGAGCATAAAGAAAGAACGGAAAACAACAAAAAATAATGTGATCTCTTAAAGTCTATAGATGTATTGTGTATCACCCAACAACTTCTGGGAATAATCGTATCTAACTTTTAAAATTCTCTGAGAGAGTTAATAAACACTTGGTTAGGTGTTGCCTGGTAGACGTTGTTTACTTGGACTTCCAAAAGTCTTTCAACAATGTCTCTCATTAAAAATTCTTCTGTAAATTTACCAGTCCTGGAATAGGAGGAAAAGTTCTCTTATGGATCAGCGACCAGTCAAGAAACAGGAAGCAGAGAGTAAGTGGTAAGTTCTCCCAATGGAAGAGTGTAATTGGTGAGATACTACAGGGATCTGAATCGGGGCCCGAGCTTTTCGGCTTCTTCATAAGCGATATGAAATTAGATTTGAGCAGTGAGGGAGCCATGCTTGCTGATGGCAGCACATTATTCAGGGTGCTTAAAACAAAGCAAGGATTGCAAGGCGCTCCAAACGAATCTCTTCACACTGGAAGAAAAGGCACCAGAATGGTAAAAGCAGTTCTATCTTGTAAGTGCACCCTGGCAAATGATCCCAGCTGGAAGTATAAGCTGGTGGGACCTGAGCTACTGGGGATGCGCAAGAAAGAAAGGTTGTGGTGGAAAAGTTATGGAGAGGTGATGATGACAAGGGCGATCCAGAGTGCAGCTGCTGTGAAAAGGGAACGTTCTATATTAAGCATAGTTAGAAAAGGGGATTTAAAAATCCAATATCATATGCCTCTTTGTACATCCGGCATATTGTGCACAGTTTTGGTTAATGCACTTAAAAGGGATATTGTAAAACTGGAAACAATGCAGAAAGGGGCAACTAAAATGATGAAGGAACCAGAGAGGGTTGGAACCTCAGGAGGGACGGCTGCGACAGTGTTCTGACCACTTCAAGGGGGATTGGACACTTCCTGGGGGCGGTTTGCACGGCTGCCAGTCCTGGCGGCTGTGTGCTGCCTCCATAGCAGGGACAGTGTGCCTCTGGACACTGGTTCCTGGTGGAGGGCGCTGTGTCCGGCTGGTGGACCCCCCGTGAGCAGCTGCTTGGCGGTTGTGGGAACGGAAGGCTGGACTGACTGGGCCTCAGTCTCGTCCAGCATGGCTCCTCCCACATTCTTAACGAGCGCCACTTTGCCGATCTGTTTTCTAAGTGAAAGAAACAGGGGTAAGAATAGAGAACAGAAGGACTGCTATACTAAATGGGGAGAGGCAAGAAAAAGAGATGAAAGAAGGAAGGAATACAGATAGAAAGAGGTGTACAAAAAGGGGAGGTGTAAGGGAAAGCTCTATTATACGAACACAATAAGCTGATGAAGACAATATTCATCTTTATTTCTTTTTGTGTTCTAGGTCCCTTTTTCTCTTCTGCTTCTTTTCAAGAAACCTCATTAAGTTCCATATGCCCAGCTACTCAAAAAGACTAGTTTTCCCCCTTGAGGAAAAAAATGTGTCCAGCCGCAGGTAAGAACGAACTCTGGGGAGCGGAACACACCCACATCTGCTGCAGTCCATCACTTCAAGCACTTCTGTCCTTGCTCAGATGAGTTCTGGGAGCACATCCAAAGCGCAAGAGAAATGCTTGAAGCAGAGAAGAACAGCCAGGGAAGGCAGGCAGGGTGGGTGTCACTTTTCTGCCCATTCATTCCCCACCCTCCTGCCCATTTTATTTATTTAAAGTTTTTCCATACTGTCATTCATTAAAAATCTCATGACAGTTTGCAATTTTAAAAGCCAATTAATTCAAGCGATAAAACATTAAACACTCGGTAGTGCCAGTACTTGATGGTTAAAATACCATTTAGCAATTTAAAAAGTGGGTAAATAAAAAGGAACAAATAAAGCACCGATGCCAAGCACAGCTCTCTGGGGAGCGAGTGCCATACTTGGGGCGCTATAGCAGAAAAGGTCCTGTTATCATGCAATGTTCGCAATTGTCCTCTCTTGTAGCAGGTCTGCATTTACTCACCCGAACAGCATTTCTGGAACTTGGAACTTGTTCGAAGAGCTTTCCAGCCCCAACTGGGCCACTGTTAGGTTCATAATGAAGTCTATCAGGTGGCTTATCTCTGTCATGACACCTGATTTCAGCAACCACAGTGTTGTTTGGAAGAACTTCTTCACTTGTATATCTGATTAAAAGGAAGTGGTCAAAATTTGGGGGTGGCTTCTTTAAAACACTTTGCAGCAATAAGCCCCATTATCTCTTTTTCACATCTATCAGACCTGAAAGTGTATTGCCTGCCATTTCAAAAGCTAATTCTACAAGATTCTCATATAGAGCATGCAAACTCTATACGTAAGCCCAGCTGCGTAGATTTCCTGAAAATTCCATTATTTTTTAACAACAATAATTTGTAAACTTCCCAGGGAGCTTTGGCTATTGGTTGGTATAGAAATAAAATTGTTGTTGTTGTTAAAATTGTCTGTCTTTTTCATAAGCAAAGCAGTTAAAGTGCAACCCTATCAAGAATTCTGATGAACCTCATTGTCTAGTTACAAAAGTGTCCAGAACTGACTGTTATTAATATCTATGCAACAGCATAAAGGGACTTAACTTGATGGTTTTTCCTCATTCTTTTAGGGGGACTTGAAAATGCTTCCTTCCTGCACCCACAGCAGACTTTCACTATTTACAAATTTGCAATGCGGGGGGGGGGGGGCAGGAGGAGTGGTGTACAGGTAAATTCTCCAGTACAGGTGCTCAACCCCATAACCTTTCCTCAAGGCCACCCCAAAAGTAAAGGCAACTTGTGGCTCCTTATCTACAAACCAGTTCCATGAATTTTCATCCCTAGCAGCAGGTCTTTGGTAAAGCGAATGAGTCTTAATTGCCCATTCAAGGCCAAGTCACTCCAAAATACTTGACACTGCAGCAAAGAACAATATATGGTTGCTGGGAAAATTAATTTCCCCACCCACTGAGAACTCTTCTGGGGCAATCTCCTAAAGTTCTGATGTAGTTCAATTTAAGGGATGGTTAATCTTGTACTACTTAGAAGACTGTCTATTTTAATGCAAATTAGGAAGGGAAAAATCTATTGACCTCCTTTGTTTTCATCTACTTTTTTTTCTCTGTTTCTTAATTAATTGTATCTTCACCCTGCACTATCACGGAAAACAAGAAAAAGAGAGGGCTGCTCCATTGATCCTGAAGCCAGTGCATATAGTGTTTCTGGTCAGTATAGATACTTCTGGACATGATGAACTTCAGTGACTGGCAGAGGCTGGCACTCTGTGGCCTCTAAAATAGACCAAGAGGAGCCAAAAATGTAATTTCTAGCACTATGTTAACAGGCTGCTGCTATATAAGGAAGGCCACTTCTTACCTTCTGACAAAAACAACAAATTTCCTACTGGCAATTCCATGGAAAAATAAAACAGGCAGGGTTGGAAAAAGGTCAGAGCATCTGATGATTGTCAAAGAGGAACTGCCCTCCCCTGTTCTAGATTAAGTTGATTAGTTGTGTTTGCCCCCTGGAGCCATGCAAGAGCAGGTGGTTCTACTTTTGGCAGCTATCAGGTCAGTGGGAATTCCTTTGCACAATTGTGGCTGCTTTCCTCTTGGAAACCCATCAGCTCCCACTTCAAACTCAGACCTCACTAGCTCACCTGTACACATATGGATCACAGAATGGCCTGTTGTCATTTAGACCTTGAATATTCGCAACGACGGGGATGGCTGGACATTTCAGCTCTTTGTTGCAAGCCTTAACCACAAACGTCTGAGCAGTCGAAAATCCGTCCTCTTCCACGTCCAGTCGAGACACGATCAGCAGAGTCCCATGAGCTGCAGAGCAGATGCCAGGCTGAAGACGCTTGCTTGTTCATGGCTCAAGGGTATTCAGTGTGCATAGAGAGGGACATCATTGGAACGATACCATTATGAGCACAAACTGAAGCTCAATCCAGACAAGAAGGAGGTCCTGTTGGTAGGCGGTTCAGGCCTCGGGGCAGGGGACCTGGGCCTTGTCCTGAATGGGGTAGCACTCCCTCTTAGGGACAGGCTCCGCAGCTTGGGAGTGCTCCTCGACCCAGAGCTGTCGCTAGAATGGCGAGGAGCACTTTCCTTCAGCTTCGGCTGATCCACAGCTGCGTCCCTACCTGGAGAAGGATTGCCTGGCGACAGTGACACATGCACTGGTAACTTCCCGATTAGACTTCTGTAATGCGCTCTATGTGGGGCTGCCCTTGAAGATGGTCCGGATACTTCAATTGGCGCAAAATAGAGCAGCCAGGCTGCTGCTGACGGGGACTGGGCGTTGTTCTCATATAACCCCACTCCTCTGTCAGCTTCACTGGCTTCCCACTGAAGTCCAGGCCCAATTCAAGGTGTTGGTTATCACCTATAAAGCCCTTAATGGCTTGGGACCTGGCTATCTAAAGGAGCGTTTGTATCCGTATCTGCCCTCTCACCCCTTGAGATCGGCGGCAGAGGCCCTTCTCCGGGAACCCTCCATGAAAGATATTAGGAGGGTGAGTACCCAGAGGAGGGCCTTCTCTGCAGTGGCGCCCCACCTATGTAATGCGCTCCCCAGAGAGGTCCGCCTGGTGCCGTCATTATTTATTTTTTGGCGCCAGGTCAAGACCTTTTTATTTAAACGTTATTTTAATTGTTAAATGTATTTATTGATTTTATACCTGTGCTGGGATGTAATTGTATAGTTGTTTATTTGTTTTGGAAGCCATCCTGAGGCTTTTGCGAAGGGGCAGCATATAAATGTTCCAAATAAATAAATAAATACTAGGCCTATGCAACTACCCCCTTGCCCACTTCAGCACAAGCGAGGTGCCTAAAGGACTTAGCTGAAGACGTAGATGGCCACGCCACCATGCATTTGGCAGAGATCAGAACCACACCAGCATTGCAATGTATCACTTAGGGTCACGTGCTTATGTGGCGGAGATTTTTCCAAGTCAGGTGAGCCTCCAAGTCACAAGCCACCCGCCAGCCAGCAACACCGGGAGCGCCTTTCCACTGAGTCAGGCCATTGGTAGCTGATGCTGACTGGCTAAAATTTTCCCCATCCAGTTCCAGCACAGTCCAGTTGTCTGCACTGGATCCTTTCTGCCCCCGAGACCTGGCTCCAGCGCATTGCATCACTGGCCCCAAAAGACTGGCGTCTCACTCAGGAACTGGGCAGCCCACCTGGGAGGTGGGGTTGGTGCACTCAGAAGCGTGGTGCACCTGACACGCCCTGCCCTGAGCGGATTGTGTGGACTTACACATTCTAAGTAGACCTTCGATCTCAAAATGATTCACCTTTTGGCTAAAACTGACTAGCAGATGCACAAACATGGGCCTCCTCAACAATATCCTAAACACAGAGACAAAAACAAAGGACAGCTCTTTTCTCAGCAGGCATGAAGGAGATAGAGTTTTGTGGCTGCGTGTCCCCACCTTTCGTTATTCAGAGTATATGACATCTATTAGGGGAGGCCATAATTCAGTGGTGAAACACGAGCTTTGCATGCTGAAGGTCTGTATTTCTCTCTGTAGCCTCTTCAGGCAGGGCTGGGAAAGTCCCCTCTCAGAAATCCCTGAGTGCTGCTGCCAGTCAGGGTCAGCACTATTGGATTATATGGATCAATTGTCTGACTCAATACAAAGTAGCTTCCTTTGCCCCTGTGTTAGTTTGGTTCAGCTGTCACACATCCAGCTAGTATACAAGCAACACACTGCAATTGTTCTGCTAACTTCATGTTCCTGGCAGGCTGTGACACAGATGTGAATTACCCAGACCTCAAACATCCCACAGAAAAACATTCCAAACTAAACTTACAGGAAAGTCCCCCTCTTTTAGGGTCATGAAGACTGCACTGGGACACCAGCCTCGGACAAGTATGGTAAAGCACTGGGTAGACTGAACTCCAGCGGCAGTCCGTATTTGCCAGGGATCTTTGGTCAAGATGCTCTCCATAGGACCCGTTCTCTGAAGAGCGCTCCTCTTCTCCTCCTCTTTGGTACTGCTGCTGCACATCTGCTTGCCTCTCACTCAGGGCCCAAAGCAGACGCCATCCCAGGAGATGATGGGTCATGCAGAGGCTGCTGTTCCTTGCCCCACAGCATGCAAGCAGGCCCACTCAAAGCAGGCAGGCGGACAGGCAGCAAGAACCAGGTGAGGGCACAGCACCAGGGCTGGGTGGCAGTCCAGCAACTGGCAGTGCAAGGGCACTCCAGCAGCAGGCAGTGGGCCAGCTCCTGGTGCATCAGCAGCTGCCCAGCAAGGCCCCCTCCTGCCTCCTGGGTGCAACCCCTAAGGGAATATTCCTTGGCGTATGTGGCTCCTCATATGAAGTACATTCCCAAAAACCTTTGCAGGCCAGTGTGCACACTGGGAATTTTGAGGGAGTACATGGTACCCTCACAAAATGGCTGCCATGGAGCAGAGGGAGTGCCTTTTCATAAATGGCTGGAGAGGTGAACGCAGCCAGTGACAACGCATTTCATTTCCCGTGGCACACTGGTGAGACTAAACCAGAAGTAATTTGCCCCCAAATGTAGACAGAATCCAAGCTCCAAAACCCCCCCAAAGTGCTTCATTTTGCAGCAAACTAGCCTACCAGAGGTGGTTTGTTTAAAATTACAAAGAAACTTAACAAATGAAAAGTCAGGAAGGTCTGCAAATCAGGAAGGCTTGAAAAGTGGTACTGGGGGCACACAGGTGCCCACAAGCATCACAGCAGAGATGCCAGGGAAAAGAGGTGAACCGGCAGGAGACCAGCATGTACTTGCATAGCAAAGGTGCTGCTCCTTGAAGGCTGCTGGGTTTCACTTTATGAAGACTTACTTCTGTCAATCATGAAGTAAGGATTGCTCAAATCAAGGCTGAAGGTGATATCTGCCATTGGGCCTTTTCCTGTAACGTGACACTTGCCCACAGACTTTCCAATGGGAATTTCTTCATCCAAGATAATGTTCACCAGCTTCATCGAAACAGAGCTTTCTGTCACAGCGGTCAGCCGGTCTTTCTCAATACTGAAAAACCTAGAGAAGCAACAAAGCACTTAAACATACCTACAATGGACACACAGAGCTTCACTGCACAAGTACACTTCTGTCTTTGCTCAAGCACCCTTTTGTTAGACCAGCAGTGGTGAATCTGTAGTTGTCCAGATGTGACAGGTCTACAACTTGCACCGTGTCTGATAGTCTGCCATGCTGGCAAGGCTGGTGGGAGTTGGAGTCCAATGACATCTGGAGTGGGTTGCAGCGTCTTCCTTAATCAAAAATCCCTGCTGCAGCAGCCTCCGGGTGCAATCCTACAGTCACTGGCAGGGCTCCCCAGGGCCTATTGGATCTATTGGGCTCCTTCTGCAGGGATGAAGAGAGAGGACGACCCTCAAAGGGAGAGCTCACATCAGAACCGTCCTTCCTGCCACCATGAAAACCAATGAGGCTCAGTTTTCTCTGACACTGGGATTCCTGTGTTGGGAAGGGGGAAAGTAGGCATGCCGAGGGTGGGGGGGGTGCAAGGATTTGTCTCCAGGTAGCGCCTCAGACCAGTCCATAGACACACAGCCAGTCCTGGAATAGCTGCAGACCAGTGGCAGATGTGTGCCAGTCCTGCTATGGAGAGTTTAATGCCCTCCCAATAAAAGTAATGGAAGGGAATTGTTTCAAAAAATTATTTATTTATTTATTTTCCGATTTATATCCTGCCTTTTTCCTACAAAGGGCTCGGCAGCTTACATCTCCTCCTCCATCTTATCCCCACAACAACAACCCTGTGAGGTAGGTTGGGCTGAGAGTCTGTGACTGGCCCAGAGTCACCCAGTGGGCTCCATGGCTGAGCGGGGACTCGAACCCAGATCGTCTGAGTCCCAGTCTTAACCACTCTTAACCACTACACCACACTGGCTCTAGGGGAAGCAAAAATGTTGGTACCTGTCACTTCTCCCAGAGCTTTAGAAGAGATAATTTAGATAGTTATATCACCTTTTGTTCTCCCCAGCAGGCCCTGTTGATAACCCCTCCATATTCATTTTCTTCCTTCTTTTCCTACTTTTACTGGTAACTTTCCAAAAAGAGATAAGGTGTTTTTCACAATAGTAATCATATTTCTTAAAACTGGTGGTTTGTGGGAGTTTTTTTAAAGAATCAAAATTAGTGGTAATACACTAGTGCCCAGTACATGTGCCTTCCCTGTTTAGGGGCCTAGCAGTTCATCCAGGTGCCTTTTCTTTTTCTTGGCCAGGTCTTTTTCATTTTTTAAAACTGATTTTAATGTATGTTAATGCTATTGTATTTAATTTTGAGATCTGTTAAATGCTGCTTATGTATTTTATGTTTTTATATACTGTTGTGAATGACCCAGAGAGCCTCAACTGCAGGTGGCATAGAAATGCCACAAGTAATGCCTAGTTCCCAATTCATGCTTTCTGTGAAAGAAAGAGAGACTGAGGGACTATTCTCTCAATCTTTCCAGAAACATACGTCAATATTATTATTCCCATATTGAAGTTGGAAAGATGAGAATGAAAGAGAATTGGGCTCTCAGGCAAGGTGAATTTGAACAGAGGACTTCCAGGCTGAAGCTCATTGTAAGCACACTTCTTCACTTAGTGAAGGAGTTTAGGAAAGGAGAGATCAATGACTGAAGAATCTGGTGAGGGGCATGAGATATTTCCTCTGACATCATCCATATGAACCTTTCAGAATTTCATGCTACCTTTGTTTCCAGAACGAAATATATGTATGACCCATGGTAGAGCAGCACATAATATCCTTCCATACTGGGCAGAAAGCAATTCATATTTCCTCCGAAGAAGAGGTTTTTGGAGTCTTGAATGCAATGTGATAGAATTGTCTGTATTGTGACTAATTTATTGATTGCCTCACTATTTTTTGCCTCTAGTCAAACAGTTTTTACAGTGGTTTGTAACTTTTCAAAACTCTGCAATTCTGTAAATTTTCTGCAACTCTAATTTCTCAAAACTCCAAAACACTTTTGGACCAGAGGAATCCAAGGTGGAAAGGGGGAGAAGGGGAAATAGCATTTCTTTCTGCATTAAATCACTCTTTCAATACCCTGCAGAGTATCTGGGTTATTCTGGGGGAGGGAAACTGTCATCTGCACAAAGTCTCCATGCACAAAACGTGTGGCTCTGAGCACTATCGCCACTACTTACATGCAATTAAGAATGTGGTCACTGTACATGACTTGCACAGGAAACACCGTCAAATAGCCATTCACAGAAAGCCCCTCTAAATCAGCTACTGTCACCTTCACCGAATAGCTATGAGCAGCAAAAACATAACACATAGAAAAACAGTTATCACACCAATGTCAAATGAGCTATTTATTATATGAGCTATTTATTATATCTTCTTTGCTATCACTTTATTATGATTATGATTATGATTAAAACATTTCTATGCCGCCTCGGGGCGGCTTACAACACAATAAAATACAATAAAATACAAAAGTAACAATATAAAATTAAAATTAACAATATAAAATAAATAAAAAATATAAAAAGTCGCCCTGGCCAGATAAATAAGCAAATATTGTTAACAATTAAAATGACGTTTAAATAAAAAGGTCTTCACCTGGCGCCGAAAAACAAATAACGACGGCGCCAGGCGGACCTCTCTTGGGAGCGCATTCCATAGATTGGGCGCCACCGCAGAGAAAGCCCTCCTCTGAGTACCTACCCTCCTAATTTCTTTCATGGAGGGTTCCTGGAGAAAGGCCTCTCCCGCAGATCTCAAGGGGCGGTCAGGCATATATGGATGTAAGCGCTCCTTCAGGTAACCAGGACCCAAGCTGTTTAGGGCTTTATAGGTCATAACCAACACCTTGAATTGGGCCCGGACTTCAATGGGAAGCCAGTGAAGCTGACGGAGGACTGGAGTTATGTGAGCACAACGCCCAGTCGCCGTCAGCAACCTGGCAGCTCTGTTTTGCACCAATTGAAGTATCCGGACTGTCTTCAAGGGAAGCCCCACGTAAAGTGCGTTACAGAAGTCAAGGCAGGAGGTCACCAGTGCGTGTGTCACCGCCGCCAGGCAGTCGTACTCCAGGTAGGGGCGCAGCTGATGAATCAGCCGAAGCTGAAGGAAAGCGCTCCTCGCCACCGCTGTCACCTGAGCTTCCAAAGAAAACTCCGGGTCGAGGAGCACTCCTAAGCTGTGGACCTTGTCCCTTAGAGGGAGTGCAACCCCATTCAGGACCAGGTCAAATCCACCCTCTCCGAAGCCCGATCCGCCAACAAACAGGACCTCCGTCTTGTGTGATGTGTGCTCTGCTGAGAATCTAGTAATCCTGGATGTATTCCAGAGACTGCTAGGACCCTGCAGAGATTTGCAGCTTGGATGCCCGTTAACTCAAAATGTACATCAAGTGGAGAGGCAGAAGATGGTACGATCATCAGGGAGAGTCAAATCTTCAGACAAGTATTCTGAACAAGTTTGGAGTGCTTTATTATTCAACCAAACTCAGGTTTGTGCCTCATCTATCTTGATTACAATTGTGTATTATATTTGGGGGAATCTTTGAAAGGTTTCTGGAAAATGCAAATGGTTCTAAAATGGATATGGGGCATTTAGTATCATCAGGCAAGCCCTTATTACATTAATCATAAGGGATCTCACTGGGTCCCAGTTGTTTTTCTGGAGGGGTTGATTCAATGCCCTGAACAGTTTGGGACCAAATACTTGGATGATTTCTTCCGGTAAGAACTGGGCACCTACAGTCCTCTTTAGAAGCCCCTGTCTGATGCTCTTGATGCCAGAAGTGAGGCAAGCAACTGTCAGGAAGAGCACTTTCTCACTCTTTCTGGTCCTTCAATAATGAGTATATATTTTTTTACCCTGGTTGTAACTCCCTCCAAGTGAATTCTGCCTGTTCTCCGATCTACTCTGTGGGGGAGGGGAGTGATGGCTGATCTGTTCCAAAGTTTAGTTTTGTTTTCACTGATGGACCGCATGTTGTTTGGGTGCTATTCTTTGCTATAATTCATGGATGGCTGGGGGGGGGGGGGGTGTGTTTTTAATTAAACATCTCTGTTGCTTGAAGGGCCTACTTATGCATAAAATGCTGTGCAGTATCCCTTGCTTTGGTGTGGCTGGAGTCATTACGTGTTCTAGTCCAGGGACAGAGATCCTTCTCCCCGTGGGCCCCATCCTCCTCCAGGCCTTAGCATTCATCAATTTATTTGCATGATTTACATGCCACTCCATATTCCAAATGTGGAGTAGTGAATGCTAACAGATACAACAGGTAAAACAAATAAACACTAAGCTGCCAACATGGACATGCCTAGTTAGTTCAGGAAGGCATCCTGGATTTCCAAGAGGTGTCAAAAACCAACCAATATTGGTACCCGTCTTACCTCCAGATGTAGAGTTACCAGAGAAATGGAGCTGTCGCACTGAAAGGTCTTCCCTGAGATGACTCCGGTTGGGCCAGACGTCCCTGGGGCACCACCAGAAACATGCCATATCGCGACTCCCGTGAGCAGGCAGGGTGGCAAGGAAGAGGAGGCTCTTGCAGGTGTCCCAAGATGCATGGACTCTACCCAGAGCCTGTTTCCAGGCCACAGGCCTTCTACCTTAGCCCACCGGCCCCATCGCCCACTACCGTGCGCCTCGTACGAGCCACAGGGACAACCCCAACCTCTCCCCCTCTCCCCTTCTCTCTGCACGCGTGTGCTCTGCTACTCCATTTCCGGCCTTTGGTTCTGGCTCCGCACTCCACATTCCCACTCCATTCTTCTCCCAGCAGCACTTCCCGCAGTTGCAAAGCTTTGTGCTTCAGAGCTAGGTCTGTTTGTGAGGTTTTGAATAACCTCATCTGCCCTTAGCAGAGGTCCTTGTCAGAGGTTCTTAGCGCTCACCTCGGGGAGACCTGCACTGGAGCCCCTTCCGTTGATAAGGGAACAAAGTTGTGGTATTTTCGCAGAATGCTTTCATCACGGTTGGAGCGCAAGCTAAGGAATGCAGCTGATTTGAAAACTTGAATGCAGCTGTGGGAGGAGTCAGAGGTGCCGGAAAGGAGTCATGTGTCGAAATGGCCCTTGAAGGCTCATTTGTTCTGGTGTTGTTTTTGAGTTCAGTCAGCGACTCGAAGGAAGGAAAGGAGAGATTGGTTTTTTTAAAGGAAAAAATAATTGATAGCTTCTCCTGCTCCCCTCAGAAAAAATAACAGAGAAGGAGAAAGGGGGACGTTGAGGGCTCTTGTCCTCTCCATTCCTGGGATGAAGTCCCTGGGACCAGCACTCCTCTTTTTCCCACCCAAAAGCAAGCAAGTATAACTTCTCCCATGCACATTTTCCAGCACATTAAGTCCACTGCAGTCCATGTAGTAAGAACACCGGAGATAATCTAATTTACTTTTGAGTAGACATGCATTTCAGCTGGTTGTTTCTTGAGCAAGACAACAAAGAAAATAGTCGATAAGTCTTGTGAAGATACCACAACCTTTATTTTCCGGGGGGGGGGGGGCATTTGCAAGTCACAGGAAACCATGCCAGGCAGTTTCCATGTGGTGTGGTTTCTTGCCCAGTTCCTGGCTCAGACAATCCCATGGTTTCCATACTTGCATGGTTTCTACCCTCCTCCATTATTCCTCCTCATGGTGGCAGGTATCCCATCAGCCCCCGTGGCTGAAATGTGATCCCACGGTGCATTGCTCCTACCCATTTTGCCTACCTCTCCCTCATTGGTCCATACCCTCCCTGGGCAGTCCTCAGGCAGCTGCTCCCGCCATTCTCCCCTGATCAGTGGAAGCAACAGCCTTCCCACTAGAATAGCACCCTTGCTGCAGAGTAGCACTCCCCTGAGTTGCCGCACTCCACACCAGAGTGTAAGCCACTCACACACATGCACCCTCCTTCCCCTTCCTTACTGCAGATCTCTCCAGGCTGCCCCACGCACAGGACTCACCCATGCCAGAGGAGGGCCGTTCCCCCCTGCAGCTCCCCAAATTTGGTCTGAATGGTGGGTTGCGGTCCTTTTGCAGGCCACCTCAACCACCACCATGTGGCAGAAAGTCAGTGCAAAAGTATCTCAAAGAAATGCACGTCTGCTTCTCTCTGGAAAACCCAAAGTGTCCGCAGGCATCTGCCTGTCCCGTCCTTCCAAGTGCAGAGCCCCATCTCCTCCTTGCCTGCTTTGCTAAACCACAGCTAGCTAAGGCAGAGCATCTGTGTTTCAAATTGTTTCTTTAACTGTGCAAGGTAGAGCGAGTGTTGGCTTCAGCTGTCACTTTAACTTGTTGGAGTAAAACCACAGTGATAAACAACCACCATCCGTAATTGAGAAGTGGGTAATTAAATCAAGAGGTTTCCTCTCACTGAACAGAAAGATCTGCAAGTCTCCCTGGGACGAAGATGGAGAGCTCTCTAGATAATATTTGTGTAGCCTTCTCTCCTTCACTAGGAAAAAAAATGAAGAGAGCAAAGGGGATTCTACAGTCTTTTCAAGACAAGTTCATTTATTTCCAAATCACCCCTGCAGGAAATGTTTTGATTAAAAAAGTCTCCCCTTCTATTTTTAAACGCAACACTGTGTGATATTAATATGCAGGTGAAGAGGAAGACTCATAATTGCAGTACAGTCTTATCAACATGCAGATATAACCCGGCTGCGCCCTGCAAGGGCGGGTGAGGTCATTGTGGAGGCAATTAGAATTAATGAGCCTCTCTATGCTTGAGGATATCTAGGAAAACTTATTTCCCTGTCTAGTTTTTGTAAGATTTGCTGGAGCCAATAAAAAGTGGCACCGGAACAGAATGCTGAATTGATGGCCTCGGCCCTTCTCTAGGGGGTGATCAAGACGAGGCACTTTTTACAGAATGCAATGCCTTTTGCAATGCCTGATTCACTGACCCGTGTCATGATGCTCACCCAAACCATCCATCCTCCTCATGCCATTTTATCTCAGGTTTTTCAAACCAGTTGTACCACAAGTGTTTTTATGTTATATGTATGCATCTCTCATTCTCTCTCTCTCTCCCTCTCTCTCTCTCTCTCTCTCTCTCTCTCTCTGTGTGTGTGAGAATGAGAGAAAGAGAGAGAGAGAGAGAGAGAGAGAGAGAGAGAGAGAGAGAGAGAGACTGTTTTCAAGGTATATATTCTGGTGTGTGCTAAACTTGTGATACTGTTCTGGGGAGGGTGGGAGGGGCCTCATTGGGCTGGCAGGGATGGTCCTGCAAGAGGAAGCCTCCTATTGGGCTTTGACAAAATAGAAGCAGCTGTGAGAAGGAGATAAGCCCAGTCAGCCTTCAGTTGCTTTCCTGCCTCCCTCCCCTTTCCCTCCTTTGCACCTTTCCCTCCTTTGCCTCCCTCCCCTGGCATGGCTTCTCTTTCTCCCCAGGAGAGTAGATGCAATGCTGACTCCACGCCCCCTTCCTCCCCTGTCTACTTAGGAGTGAATCACAGTTTCTTCAATGGTACTCTAAGGCATGTCTACTCAGAAGTAATTCATGTTATCTTCACGCTTGGGCATAGTTACTGGACGGAGGTTGCATTAAAGGGACATTGCCCTGCATAGGTCTCCTTTTCAACCCTTTCTACTTCTCTCTTCACTGCATTTTGTGCTACACGAGATCCCATTTGTTGTTAGATGTTGTCAAATCATCTTTGACTTATGCCAACTGTATGAATGAAAGTCCTCCACACCGTTCTGTCCATGACTGCTCCTTTCAGCTCTTCCAGGTTCAAGGCTGTGGCTTCCTTTATGGATCCAATCCATCTCGTTCCTTTTGCCTTCTGCCTTCGACTTTCCTTAACACGTTTGCCTTCTCCAGGGAGTCTTGCCTTCTCGTGATGCATTCGAAGTATGACAGCCTCAGTTTTGTCACTTTTGCTTCTAACTCTGGCTTGATTTGATCCAAGACCCATTTGTTTGCCTTTCTGTCAGTCCAGGGTATTTGCAAACCTCTCTTCCAGGAGCTTGTTTTGAATGCATCGATTTTCTTCCTTTCAGCTTTCTTCAGTGCCCAGCAATACAATATAATAACTTGGATGATCTTGGCCTTGGTTTCCAGTAAAACCTCCTTACATTCGATGATCTTCTATCACCTAATAGCTGAAGCTCAATAGTTACACTAATTTTATTCAGGCTAATGTCAATATGTTTTTGTGTATACATGGACTAGCTATTCCTCAAGATTTAGGGAAGAATTTATTTCATTTTATTAATACCATTCCATTAAAAGCAGGTCTTTGATTTTCTTCCTTAACTTACCCTGGTTCATATATTGCTTAACAGTGGTAAGATGCTGTATCACCTGACTGGACGATATGGAATTTTCACACTGCGAGGGCTAAGGAGTGGTTTCTATTAGCCTTTCTCAGCCAGGCACCTGCAAGACATCCAGGGACTACAACTCCCATAATTCCCAGCCAGTTTGGCCATTGACAGTAGCAGTTCGGCACTTTTGGAGAGCACCAGGCTGCAGAAGACTGGTTTATGTAGTGTTTTGCTATACCCATCATTCTGTTTCTCCTCATCAGCCATGGTTGTCCTGAATAATTTCTGAGAGTTGATTCTCAGAAATGCTCAGTGGTGGCTTGGAGGGAAAGCTGCTTACTCAAGAAGACGACTTCTTTGGCAAAAGCCAAAATGCATTCAAGATCATGGTAGAAATTAAAATGGAAACATGTACGTTTCTACTTCAGGACAGTGAAAAGACAATCAACTTTCTTTCTGCCTCTCCCTCTCCCTCTCTCTCTCTCTCCAGTTTGTCAGAGAGATCCTGCAACTGCATTTTCTTTTCTTTCTTTTCTTTCCCCCACAGCAACCATAAACAGAAAATATTTTGAATGAAGAAAATGCAGAATTTTCACCACTTGCACACCATAATCACAAAGTTCAAAATAGAAACACATAGCATGTTACCACTTACCTTTTGTCAAAGCCAAAGGACTCTGTTGTAGAAACTGCTCCCGTTTCATCAATCTCAAGTACTGTGTGGTTCGGTGAGATCTCAATAGAGAACTAGTAGGAAAAAAAGTATTGTTGTTGTTTTTCCTAATATACTAATTCATGCAAAATGTCCCAGGTCAGAAAAAGTTAAAAGAATTCTATAGCCTGATATGTTAAAACATTAAACCCCACGCCTACCTCTCTGTATATCCTAGCCTCAATATGGTATCCTACCAAAACAGTAGCTAAAAGAGCTAAAAGAGCTATGGGCTGGATGTTGAGTCAAGCCAGATTAGCTGTGCTCACCCTCTCCTTCTCATAGCAGCTCCTCCAGGCTCCTGAAAATGCTACACATAGGCTGTGTTCACACAATATGAGAAGCGTGGTTACCATGGTTTGCAGTGGTTGTACCATGATCTACCTGACAGACATGTAAGTGGTTTCTACTTCTCATGGTTTCCACCCTCCCCATTCAGTCCTTCCATTGTTGGCATGGACGCCATCCATAGCTGCACCTGAAAGGCAATGCCAGCATGCATGGCTTCCTGCCTGTATAGCCTGCCTCTTTCTCATTGGTCCACTCATAGATGCTGGATGGCTGGAGTGGCTCTTGCAGTTGTTACTTTTTCCAGAGGATGTTGTGGTAGTCATACATCAAGACTGTGAAAACCATGACCTTGGGTTCAGACAACCCATGGGGGTACACAGAAATCATATAATAAATGGTTGTTTCTTATCACGGTTTCTAAAGACCAAACTTACCATGGTGACATATCATGATGAGAAGCAGACAAAACAATAAACCAACAACATGAAACACCCTACCATGGCTTGTTGTGTTGTCTAAAGTGCCAGGAGATCCTGCCAAATGGAGTAATCTGTGGTATGGGTGAGACTTTATCTTCAAAAATCCAGTGGAGGAACCTTCTGCAAGCAAACCTTCCCTCTTGCAGAAGGTTCCTTCCTCTCTTGATGGCAGATCCTGGATCAAACCCTTTAAAAATCCACCCTTCCTCCAGCAGCTTCCCACGCCTCATTCCACATTCTTTAGGAGGGTCACCAGACCCCCCTGAAGAGGCTTTTGAGGGGAACATATGTCTGAAGGCAGAGAAAAGGGTGGAAACTGTTTTGCCATTGACTTTCTTAATGTAACTTATCTCAAAATCCAAACCTTTGGCATTTTAGCCAAATGTTCAAGTTTCCATTCATCATTTTGGACCTTTGCCTTTGTTTCCTCCACTGAACAATTAGAAGGCTGGGATATCAATTTTAATGTATGATTACATCATATATGATGCGGAAATAGAGATGCATGGACATATTTGTACAAGTTCTGTGGAAATGTGTTCATTCTTAGGGTTGGAGCAAGAAAAACTCACAGACAGTGCATCAAAGGCCAGTGAGGTCTAATAGAATTAAAAGTTTACAATTTGTACAGATAAGTTGCAACTTCAAATTCCATTAAAAATGTTATACCCTCCCTTTTTTTTCCCTCTTGTGAGGAATCAAAGGCCGCAGACCTGGTCCTCCCACACCCCTTGTCATTTTATCTTCACTGGAGCTCTGTCGGTTGGGCTGAGCATCGGTGACTGGCCCAAAATCACACGTGGCTGAGTGGAGACGAGGACCCGAATCTCCTGGAGCCCAGTCCAAGACGCTGGTTCCTACCCCTCACTGGCCCTCAGCATATTGCAGAACAGCTGCAGGTAGGCTGCCCTCCACGTCTTACATGTATGGTGCAGCTACTCCTCATTAAAGGGACCGCTTGCTTTCCCCTGCATTCTATTGAAGACTGTCCAGTCCAAGTCAGGTTTCAAGAAAGATAACCAGAGGAAAGGAGAGCAGGGGCCCTAAAGTGGTCCATCAGCAGCTAGCCTCTAGGCCGCAGGCAAGCAAGAAAGGGTGCCCCAGTACGGTCTTTCCCACAATGGTAAGATGTACTGCATTTCTATTTAAATTACAGTAATTATTGTTACATTGGTAAATAGACATGTAAGTTAGCACGTGCCAATTATTCATTTTGGCCCTCTTCTTTATTCCCTTTGGAGAAGCGTGAGTGGGCAACCTTATGCCCCCAGTGTCCACATACCAGGCTTGCAGGAAGAAGCGTACATGCACAGACCTGCCCTGGAAGCTGCAACCTTGCACAATCCATTGTCCTGCCTGCACACACACATGCCTTTGTCCTGATGCAAATACCCTGCAGACATCCTTGAACACCTAACACGTGGATGTCACATGATCACATGGAATTCCATTCATTCATTCATTCCTTCATTCATAAAACTTGCATGCTACATACATTGCCTGAAGGGGCCTTTTGTCATTGTGGATTCACATATATCAACCACTGCTGCAATTTTACAAATTCCTACACTTGGGAGCGGGGTGCACGCACCAATGTAAAAGGGAATGATGATGCCATAAGAGCCTTGTTTCCTCATTATGCAATCAAAATGTGGCTAATAGCTTTTGCTGTCCAATATACTGACATTTCCAAGAGGACTGGTACTGTTGCTAGGCAACTGTCAGGCTAGAACGCAGCTGAAGGAACCAGAACAAGTTCTGGACAAGTTGTCGTCTCCATCAAAGCCACGAGAGAAGGCCCCAGTAGCCTCTGCGCTAGAGTGGCTGACATGCCTTATGAGCAGCAAACGGACATGCTGATACACCCGTGGGATGGGTCATAGTCGTCAAGGACACAGTCTAGGAGCTGCAGCTAAGCGCATTTAAGTCCACGTCTTTTCCGTGTTAGGATAAACATTGCTTCTGTTAATGAGCTTGCCAAGGCCAGGATGCCTCTGTTATCACAAACAACTATTTTGCAAACTGCAACTGAATGACGCAATTGTCACCAGGTATATTTGGCCCTGGCCGGATGTCACGGTGGGTTGTGTCTTGTTCAGACAACCCACAGTGTGCTTCTCCTCCTTCCCCATCAGTTCTCTGGCGGCCTCCCTTGGGACTTGTCACCCTTCCCTTGCTGCAGTCGTGAGAATTTCTGTGCTCACCACAGAATTTTTGCCCTTTTTGCCCATTGCTTTTGTTTGTTTTTTGAGAGATCATCAAGTGCCGCCTGCCCTTTGACGGCTAAGGACAGCCCCTTGTGGGTCATCCCCTTTCTATGGGATCCCATTCATGCCTGCATATGTTCCTGCAGAGCACCCTTGCGACGGGGGGGGGGGGGGGGAAAGGGGGGCCCCTCTTTATTTTTAAAAAGTTTTGACAACCAGTTGATGAAAACTGATAATTTCTGGGGGGGAGGGGGAAAGAGGGGGTCACATGCTTCCCTCTTCCTGAGCACTTAGTCTCAAGTTGCTTCTTGATCATCCTATCAAGTTTCTCCTGAATTGCTCTCAGTTTAATTGCATCTGCCATGGAATCACTTTCTCCGCAAGTCCACATGTAGATGTATATAGATAGATTGATAGATAGCTAGATATTGATTGAATTCCCCAGCACCAATAAAGCATTTCCATGTCCCATATGCAATTAGTTATATTAGACAATGAACTCAGCTGGTGAGTGCAGACAGGATTGTCCCCCAAACAAGGTCTTCTAGAAACAAGAGGGAACCATCAGTATGTTCCTGTGTGTCTGTTTAATTATGTGCTATGTATATCCCACCTCTCTCCCATTGTGGAACCCAAGGTGGCTACATGCGGCTCCCAGGAGGTCTCCCCTCCAAGCTCAGGCCAGCCCCAGACCTGCTTAGCTTCAGCACAGTGAATGCCTTAGGTGGCTTCAGCCCATAAAGGTCACAGAAATGCAGCAACACTTAAGGGGGCAACAAGCTTTAGGGGGCTGGCCCTTCCACGTATAAGCAGCCCTATTCGAAGACTGGTCATACTCTGCGGCCACAGAATGCTGCCTGTCTGCTCCAGGGCAGGGAGCCAAGCAGAGCACCACTGGCTGAACGCCCGGACCAAAGCTGAAGCATTTTCTAGCAGCTCTGGCTCATCCCTTTCCCAGACCTGCCATTCTTGGACACGCCTCTATCAGTAAGTGCTTATCAGCTGTTCCAAGCAGAGGA
The DNA here is from genome assembly GCF_004798865.1 of Varanus komodoensis. NCBI lineage: Eukaryota > Metazoa > Chordata > Lepidosauria > Squamata > Varanidae > Varanus > Varanus komodoensis. The sequence continues at coordinate 13,959,209 of NW_025336347.1, read as the reverse complement.
GGTGGTTCAGTGGCGGAGCGCCCGCCTTGCGTGCCGAAGGTCTTGGGTTTGATTCCCAGCATATCCAGGTAGACTGGAAAACCTCCTGCCAGCGCCACGTAATGTTGGCAGTCCAGGACAGGAGGGCCTCGGGTGTCCAGGACATAAGGCAGCCTTGGGCAATAAGAAAAGAGTACTGTGCCTGATGACGTTGGCTTTGGATGATCCTCATCTGGAGTATGCCCTCATGGGACTGGAAGTGCGCACTCACGCTCTGTGGACATGAAGCAGCTCTGCAGAGGCTGCAAGGTCCATAACATGGAAGACTTCTCTATAGGAGGCATTGATCGCATGCCCATTTTATGTTTTAATTTAATTTAATTATTTAATTTTTTTTATTTATTGCACAATCCTTCACTCATGGCACCTGGTCGATCCTTTACAGGGCGGCATCATGAGTCCCTCCCACATTTTGTAGCTATATTCGTGACTTTTTAAAGAGGGAGGTTAAAAGGATAACACGTTTTAAAGGCGCCCCAAATCGGAATAAAGGCACACGTAATTCAGCGATTGCACGATCCTGCAGCGGCCCCTTGTGGTGACACGCTACAACACACAGGAAGCCCGAGATCAGAAAACCTCAGGAAAAAAAACCATTTGTAAGTTATACTCTTTTTCTCCTGCGAAGAAAACAGAAGAAGCCTCCGTGAAGCACCGGCTTAAATTCCTCATGGAGAGAAACCTCAGCAACCTCAGTGAACTGGAATTCTCCTCTGCCATGGATCTTTTCCAAAACTCTTGCCAAACTCCCAGTGAGTGTCTTAAAGACTGAGGGAGAGCAATGCACGTTTCAGCACAGAATCACCTTTCTGTCTACTGATCATGCCCATATTTCGGTGATAGAGAATACACCTGCAGAAGCCCACGTAACCTCCACTTCACTCTTCAGAGGAAGCTGGTTGATAGCCCAAAGCATTGTCATAATGAGATTCTCCTTGCGTAATCTTGTTTTGCCCCGAAACAAGTAGGCCCATGGGAGTCGTGCTTATCAAGAGAAATCCCACTGTATAAAATGGTATTTCTAGCATAGCTTTTTAGCATGATCTGCCACAAAGCTTAACATGAGGGAACAAGTTATAATCATACATAAAGTCTGCTCGGTACCTTGAAAATCATCATGCTTGTGTTTAATGTTTGTTTCATAGCTGAATTATCAAGCTCTGTAGATAGCAGTTTATATTTAAAATCCAAATTGTTCTTTAATTATAGGCATTGCTAAAGTATCATTCCCTGCTATGTAATTACTTCTCATGGAGATGACTAATTACTTTTTTAAAAAATATATCCTAATAAAGCATCTCCAGCAACTAGGCTTGCTAAGTCTCAAGGTCCGGCCACAGTGTTGGAATCAAGTGCCACTTTCCGAGAGCCTGACAGAAGAGGTCCAATTCAGGTCGGGAGCCGGAGGCAAGAGGACCAGCTGTTTGCCGTAGGAGCGGCTTCCTCAGCACCACCCCCACCGTTCATTTCAACCACCATACAATTTCCATAGCATGTTTTTCCAGCCTCGGTCTGCCTCCCTTTCTTTCCGAGGGGCGTCTAGACAGCAATGCATGCAAAACAGCAAATTAGAGCATTCCTCTAAAACCTGGGCCTTGCTTGTTGCCAATGGGAGTCATTGAAAAAGAGTAACAGGTCAATCATTCCAGGACCAGTTCTGTTGGTGGGACCACCTCCCATTCACTGCACGGCGATGCAACCCTCAGCCTTTTAATCTGGCAAAAGTTCTGATAATTTTCCACGAAAAGGCTCTAAGAGCCACCTCCCCAGAATTACCTAGGGATGAGGTGGGGGCTGTTAAACCAGCTTTTCCAGCACAGGCCTGTGGCCATTTGCTTGAACTTAAATGCGGTTGAACTCACTTGCATGCACTCACTCACTATTCTGTGCACTTAGGAACACAGCTTAAACATGGAAAGCATGGTGCTATAATTATAAGAAACTCCCACAGAATGCCTTATTTCTTGTATTCCTATCCTAACTTTGTTGCAAGAAAACCAAGAGAGTGTGCATGGTTGCCCTCTGTTTTATGCTCACAACAACCCTGTGAGGTAGGTTTTTCTGAGATATACTGTCCTATGCTCACTGAGTGAGCTGAGTGGAGGCTGAACCTGGGTCTCCTTGGTTCTAGCCTAATAAACTAACTCATCCTTCCCCAGCCTGGTCTCCTCAAGATGTGCTGGACTATATGTCCCATCATTCATAGCATTGCCAATACAGAAGACTGCTCTAATCACTACACTGCACTAGTGCAACTTATATTTTATGAGCTGCACTTGAAAAAACAGAGATGCAGCCCTGGCTGTTTCCCCTCCATGTGTTTAAAGAACATGGGTGGGAAAAAGTAATCTGGGAAACTGTGTTATTTTCAGAGCACAAGATACTGAAACGCATTAATTACTGAAAATTACCTTCAGAGGTGCTCCCTCTGGATCCTGTGCTGTCACTCTGAAAATTTCAGTGTTTTCCAGTGTATCTTCTGCAATATAAATTTCAGCAGCTGTAGACAAATAGAACGTTTCTGGTAAAGAATTTTATCTTTTGGTTAATAAATTTCTACTTCAAATTTAAATGTCTTCTTCAATATCTGTTTCAATGTTCTAAGGACAAGGTGGATAAAAATCAATGATTTTTAAATAAAAATTAGATCTTTGAAAATTTAAATTGGATTTTTTTAAAAATAAAATGTTTTTTGAGGAAAAAGCTATCTCAAGTCCATTTCCTGTTTAAGATACATTATAGTCCAAAGGTTATTCATCAGGAAATAAGAATTAGTTTTTAATTATGTAGCATGAGGCTACATAATTCATTCATTGTTTTGGTAAATTAATTCTATTAATCCATTCACAATGGCAATTTATATATGTATAAGATGTTATCACAGATGCTTGGTTTTACAGTTCTCAAAACTGGATTTGTGTTTGCAGAGATCACATGCCTCTTCTTCACAGCAAAAATATTATAAAATAAACACAAGAGTCGAGAAAGAGACCTTAATCCCATCGTTCCTTTGCAAATTTATGTACCGAGAACCAACCCCTTACCTCTTAAGTGCTAAGTTTAAAAAAAAATCAATGAATAGAAGACGATTGTTAGGAGTGGAATAGATCTGCACAAGAAGCTAAGTGAAGGGCAAGCAGTAAAAATGAAAGTGAACCCTTTTGAGCAGAAAACTCCACAAGTCTTTGGATCTTTTCGTGCATAGCCTGTTCATCATATTACTCTTTCCCTGGAGGAGAAAACCTATAATGGCAGCAGGCCGTAAGAGAAACCCAGTCAGGGAATGTTTTAATGAAGTTCCTCTACCTACAGGTAAGGCAGTCATGCATGCAAATTACATCGAAAACCATGATTTAAATCTAGTCTTACTGACTAGTGATTTAAATCAAATCCACCCTGCCTAAAGATGAGGTGAGGATGCTGCAAGTCCATCCATCCTTGCACAATCCCAGGCGTTGAAAGCCAACTCACAGAAGAGTTAACGCTCTCAGAACCTGAAGTCAGGCTGCACTGAAAGAAAGGCATCACACAGCTGGGGGATGTGAGTGTTTGAATAAGATATTTCAAGAAAAGGCAGATGATGTTTTGAAGCTAATAAACCTTATAAATCATTCTGTGTACCCTGGGGAAAGAGCAGCACGTAAGCCGTGCCTGGGAGCTTAAGGCCTTCCGGGTGGCTTTGGACTACAGTTCTCCTGGGCCGTGCTGACTGGGGCTGAGGAAAGTCTGCGTCCAACTACACTGCAGAAGCCCAAATCCCACGGCCCTGGGGCAAGTCCAGTATAGTTGCCCTTGACTTCCTGCACTGAGCACCATTGCAGAATAGTGTTGTGGGTAGCGGGCAGCTCTACCATACGAAACTACCCACAAGGTCCAGGAAATGGATGCAGCATCCTTGCTGATGTCTAAGACTAGTCCACTCCCGAACGGAAGGCCACTTGAGGGTCCAATGGATCCTGCCTCTAGCAATGTTACAAAAACGGGAGAATATAAATGTCCCAGGCTCAAATTAACAAAGAAAGAGTGTTTGGAGCACTTCCTCGAATAAAAAGACAGTGTCTTCCCTGATGTGTTTTAACCTGAGTTTACCTGCTGCCCAGCAAGGCCTGGTCGGGCAACTACTATCTAGATATACGACTTGGAGCCGGTGGCACAGCCTCAGCCCCGAGTGCTGTGTGCAGACTGGCCTCCGCTGCATGTTCCCAGGCCATGGCGTGCAGACCGCCAAGCCAAGCACCGTTCAGCAGGTGCCATCAGGAGACACAAAGCTGAGCCGGCGCTTGCAGGCGCATCCCACACAGGCAGCGTGAGGAGGGGCTTGTGTGTGTGGGCTACGACACCTCCTGTGTCATGTGAGAACACACGGGTTCTTTCGGGCATGCCCACACTGCCCAGCTGAGGCAGGGTTCTCCGAGTCTGAACCTCAGAGCCTGAATGCTCACGGGTGCTGGCTGCAAGAGGACACAGGCTACAATACAAAAGGGGGACTTTCGATGCCAAGCTCCCAGAGACAGGTGTGCCTTGTAGGCAGGGGCAAGCCCCCTGAACCACTCTCCAAGTGGAGGGGTTTAATACCTCGGCCAGGCTGAGAAAGGGCTCCAGTGAGGACAGGCGGCTCATTGACATCAGCAATCTGGACAAAGATGGTCTGAGAAGCCGAGTTCCCCTTGCTGTCTCTCACAAAGACTGGAATTGCATAGAGGCTGATGGCTTCAAAGTCCAGTTTGGGTGACGCAGTGGTCATTAACTGTACAGGAGAAGAAGCGTCACAACGTTAGAAACTCAGAACACGGGAAGGTATTTCACAGTGGCTGAAAGAAGACGACTTTCAAAACTGGGGCTGTTTGCTTCTTTCACCCTACGCTGCAAAAGAGAGGCGGATGAGAAGGCCGGAGTGCACGGCTCCCAGGGCTGGGTCATGCGAAGCCCCAGCTTAGCCGCTCTTGAGGCCAGGAGGTGCAGGAGAAAGCCTTGGACCGCCTTAGTCCCTTCCCTGCCCTGGGATATGAACAGGGACTGTGTGCTTTGGGCTGTGTGCTATGAAAGTGGGGGCTAGATCCACAGGACAACCTTCCAGGCTTTGGATTGAACTGCATTTTAGAGAACTCTCGGGATGGCCGGGATGGAAGCAGAACTGCCCAGAGCTAAGGCGAGAGTGTGGGGACAAAGCACCGGCACATTTTAGCTTGAGGGTCTCTCTTGCAATAACTGTGTCTTAGGAGAGGGGGTTTGATCCTTCCGAATTGTGGGGAGCAAAAACTGCGGAGCAATTGGTCATCAGGGAAAGAGGCTGAGGCCGGCCAGAAGGCCGTTCAGGAGTCACAGGCAAGCTGGCTGGAGGATGGCCGTGGGTCCTGTTTTACAAAGGACCGTCCTCTGTTTGAATGACTGCCAGAGGACAGTCTGAGTCTGGTCTAAAGAAGAAGCGTGATAAGAAGAGAGCAGAGCAAAACGCTGGAGTTGCCCACCCACGGTTAGCACTGGGCGAGCCGACTGGGCAGGGAGGCACAGAGAGCACATGGCCACTGTCTCCCTGCTATGCAAGAGGGATTCTATTTCCCTCTGAACTATTATACTACTTCCTAATTTTGCACCCACACACGCGCATTAGCAAATGGAGATGTTCTGCAAATCATCGTCTCGCTTTGCCATCCCTTGGAGGGCTTCCTAGATCTGACTCACCAGCAGACGATGCCACCGTGTGCCTGGTCCGTGTCCGAGTGGCACATGAGGCAAGGTGGGTGACGCCAAGCCAGGTTTGCTTCTGTGCTCCACCAAGTGTACAGCCTACTCACACCCCGAGTCCTCAGTTTCTCTTCTCAGTGCATACTCACAGTAGGTCGCTACTCAAGGTTGTTTTACATTGTTTAAAAAACCCTCGCATAGTCTGTCACTGCCCTCATGTTCAGCAATATTGAGGCTGCCCAGATGAGTCCCACTGGGGGAGAAGCCTAACAAGAAGGGCTTCGTGTACAGTTTGGAGCTTGCCGTTTGCTTTCTTGTGACCACAATCCCTAGGCAGGATTCCAGGCTAGATGTAGTCAATGGATTTTATTTTGATGCTTGCGTTCTTCTCCCCAGTGCTGTCCTGATCAGAGATGGATAGTGGGCACTGCATCATGACCCACAACCAAAACCAGTGGTAGAAACCCCCTTCCCTTTGCAGAGAATTCTGCAAGCACTCGCTTGAACACAGCTGCCTTCTGGTGTCAATAACACGGGAACCTGGACACAGCTCTGGGTACCAGAAATAGCTCTGCAGATGTTTGTACAGGATCCGGCATCCTTTCTTCCTAGCCTACCAAGCCAGGGTCTACATAATACTGGACTATTAAGGCAGTTTTCTACTTGGGCTCTGTATGGATGGTGTTGTCATGAGCTAGGCTCCCTTCCTGCACACATACAAAGCAACGAACTTTCTTGCAAAATGCCCTTTATTGACCAAAGAGTTCTCCAGATGCACAAACATTCAGAAAGAAGCTCTGAGCATGCACAGAGCAGTTTGTTCACCCCAGAAGTCTCCTCATGTGCATGCCTGGATCCCATCACTTTGGCAGGGGCTTTCTGGAAATGAGGGTGCCTCCTTGCCACATGCCAATTCTCTAATCGGGCTGCCTCCTCTGATGACGACAGACAAGCCACGCCTGCCTTGTCTGTCTCTGAAAAATCCCCCTGCCCCGGGTCCCCGTCCCCCTGCTACACATCTTGGTTATTCCCAGAGGCTGCCTGGGCACTGGGGAGTCAAGCCTTGAGAAAAGTGTCTCCACTTCTCTGATTTCCACATCTGGAAATGACCCACATTCCTTGGCTCCCTCCTCTGCCTATTCTTCCTCCTCTGACTCATGTCATTATATAGTCTGTCCTGCCTTTCCCAACCTACAATGTGCCAGACTTCGACTCCCATCAGCTTCAGCCAGCATAGCCAATGGTCAGGAAACCTGCGAGCTGAACATTCATGAGGTCACTGTATTCCATGGGTGGCAGTGACCATCGCTGCATCTGCCAGGGTCTGGGGCCAGGACGTGGGCGGCCAGAGACAAGGCAGGAGCAACAGGACCAGGGCAACAGAACTTCGAGAAAGACAGAGTCCAAAAGCAGGTTTTAATGGCAAGTCTAAGTCACAGTACGGGCCAAAGTCAGGAACCAGAAGAACGCATGAGGGCAGAACAAGGACGTGGCCAGGACCAAGCCAAGGGCTGAGAACCAGGAGGACCAGCAGAGGTGCAGGTCTCTTGGACAGGGTAACAGGGCAGGAGACACAGCCCGGCAGGATGCACGAGACCACGGGAGCCAGAAGCAGCAAGGCTCAGGCAAGAGGCAGGAGCTGGACCACAGAGAGCAGGAAGCCCTGTGCCACTGAGGCAACATGGTGAGGCAGGATACATGGGCAAGGCGAGGCAGAGGTCAGGCCAGGGGCAGGCACAGCAGCAAGGCGACAGGGAAAGGCAGGGACCAGGAGCAGTAACTATTGCTCTTATATAGCTCTGCCCCAGGACTCCCAGCTGGTGCTAGTCAGTAGAATGAGCTCCCCAGCAGGGCTTGGGGCTGTTCCTGTTCTGGTTCTAGCCACCTGGACAGGATCTTGGTAGAGTCAGAAGCTGCCCATAGTTGTTCCATGTACTTGCTTAGGAGACACAATAAAGTTCTTGTCTGGCTTCCTGGCGGGTGTCTCTGCTAAGCCTTCCGTAATAGGCTCTGTGTTAGCACTGCCATGGAAATTAATAGCAGACAGGGCTTCAAATGTTCACCCTAATTCAGCTTAGCGCCACGTGGCCCCCAGTTCATTTTCTGCAGTTCTTTGCACTTTCTGACAGGTAGCAATTGGCAGATTATATAGCAGAGAACTCCATGCCTCTTTTACATTGATGTGGCTGTGCAATCAGAGCATTTTGTTGTCTTACCATTGTTTCCTGATGAAATCGCTGTTTTATTTGACTGACTGCCCAGATTCCCCTCCTAGATTGAATGAATAATTGTAAAGCAAGCTAGCAAAGAGACACTCAACAATGGATAATAATGCACATACAGGAAAGCAAAATTGCTTGCTGGTGTTTAAAAGATGTAAAAATAAATATATATAAAAGATGTAAAAATATAAGGTATTTTGACCCATTCTCCCTGACAGTAATGGTGTCCTGAGCTATTACTTCAAAAATCCAGTCTTACCAACTGGAGTTTTGGGAAACACACACCTTTAAAATGTTGGTAAAACTCTGTCAAGTTTCAGCTCTGGATAGTGGCACACCTATTTGAACTGACTGATAGTTTTTGGAAGAGAATAAATGCGGTGAAATATACAAATGGAGCAGAGCTTAGCAAAGAATCAAGCAAGCAAGTCCTGCGTCTGGTGGTGGGGAGGATTAGTTGGAGCTCCAGCTCCAGTGCTGGGACTCCGTATGCCAAGCCCCTTCCTGGCCTCCTTCCGGCCAGCAGGGAAGGAGCTGCACTGGCTGGGAGAGGAGGAAAGGGGTGTGTAGGGAGAGGCAGGGAGGGGAGGAGGCTGGGACAGGCAGCGGCCAAGTGGCAGCCCGGCTTCCTTCCGTCCCCGCAGGGCTCCTCATCTAGCCAGCCAAAAATGAGAGCGTAGTGGTTAAGTGTGCCAAAATGGACAGATTGACTTTGTCTCCGAAGGAGAAAGAGGATACAGACTTGGAACTCTTTTTATTACTGGCTAGAGAAATGGAACAATGCATAGATTTAAATATGTTTACGGATTACTATGAAAAAAAAAGTATGGGGGGCTGACCCAGTAGGTCTGATGTTTCTGATGATTGATGTTTTTTAGTTTCTTTTAGTTAGTTGGTAGAAAAATAATAATAATAAAACTTACTTTAAAAAAAAAAGAGAGTGCAGGGCTGGGACTCAGGCAACTGGGCTTCTAGTCCCTACTCAACCTTGGGGGATTTTGGGCCAGTCGTAGGCTCTCGACCCAGGGCTGTTGTGAGGATAAGATTGAGAGGAACAGAAGAATCGTCTGAGCTGCCCTGAGTTCTTTGAAAGGAAAAATGGCAGGATATAAACATAATAAATAGATGGGTGCAATGCAAGGCCATGTGGTGCCGAGGCAGTAGAGATGGCTGCTGAGCCTCACTCACGCATCGGATGTGAGCCAGATGCAGCGTGGCCAGACCGTTCCCTGCTCACGTGTAAAGCTCTGCCTCCCTAAGTGCATGCAGCGCTGGGGGGACGGATCCTGAGACTGCCTTCTGCTGTTCTAACAACTTGCTTCCTGCGAGGACAACACAAATATACAGTGTAGAATTAATGTAGGCCCTTGCAGACATTTGGAAAACAGTTCCCATCAGCCTTATTGGCCTTGTTGGGCAGGCTGATGAGCATTGTAGTCAAGAGCGTATGGCAGTTGCAAGAGGCCGATCTGTAATAGACTTCGGCTTCGATCATTTGGTTCTTTCTTTTTTCATGTCTAACACCAGCTAGGTGTTCTGAGTGATACTTCGCAGAAATTGTGAATAATGTTTGCAAGTCTTCTTGCATTGCTGTAGGGATGTTTTTATTTATTTATTTACTTATTTTTGATTTATATCCTGCCTTTTTCCTGCAAAGGGCTCAAGGCAGCTTACATCTCCTCCTCCATCTTATCCCCACAACAACAACCCTGTGAGGTAGGTTGGGCTGAGAGTCTGTGACTGGCCCAAAGTCACCCAGTTGGCTCCATGGCTGAGCGGGGACTAGAACCCAGATCCTCTGAGTCCCAGTCCCATGCTCTTCACCACTACACCACACTGGCTCTCGTCTGTTAATTTCGTCTGTAATATATATTGCACCTCTTTATAGATGTATGTATGGATGCATGTATAAGCACTAGCATTTGTCAAATCTGTATGGATCTCCAGCACTAGCTACCCTACGAGGTCTCACCGCAATGGCTCACAGCAAAGGTAAGGACTATAGAAGCGCAATGATCAGTGTGGGAATTGGATGAGACACAGTAACAGCATAGCTTTCGCACAGTTACGCACCTGCCACTGGTCTGCACCTTTTGGAATAATAGCAAATGGGTGCACTATTGGATTAGCATTGACTATTGCTGGTTCTCCAACCAAGGAACTGTAGGCAGGGACAGCCACAGAGATGTTGGTTACGACTGTAAATTCAGGTGCACCTTCTGCCAAAGGCTGGGGACTTTCAAACGTTACACGAAGTAATCCGAGACCTGGAAGAGAAAAAGTTTGGCACTTTTCATTGCTTGAAAGTTTCTTGAGATATTTATGCACAGCATGCTAATGTTAAACGTGATGCTTTACTATGAAAGATGTATGACGTGAAGGACCAAAGTACCTAGAAGGCACGCTCACGCGACGGGGCGGTTTTGATTTGTTTTTTACCATTGTCGGCCTCCTGTTTTCCAAACCTGTTTTCCGGTCTCCAAACCCCACGGCAGCATTTCAGCATGGTACGTTTGGTTTTCAGAAACCATGGACAGGAACCACGGCCTGTTCTATGGATTCTCAGAACCCTGATGTCTTGCTGTGCTGTGCAAACCTGGGAAACAGAGGTCACTGTGGCTCCAAGGCCAGAACCAGAGAGCTGCTGGGCAAGGGCAGCCATTGCTGCTCTTGGCGAGTGGCCAGCTAGCAAGTGCCACTGACAGCTGCCATTTTGCAGAGTTGGCAGAGGTCTCCCACTCTGCCCACCTCTTGCCCTAAAGGTCCTCTTCGGGGCAGGAGTGGATGATCAGCTGAGTGATGCAGCCCCCTTCCAAGAGCGCATCCAGTTGCTTCTTGCTCCGCCTACTTGTGTCTGGGGGGGGGCTTTCAGCTCAGTGGTGCTGCCCCCTAGTGGGCACTGCCGTCGAGCCAATCCTCCCCCTCCCCCTCATGCGCAGGAGAGGTGCAGGAGTGGGAAGCTGCAGGGTGCTGCCCCAACCAGCCCCCGCCACGCAGCTGATCCTCCTCCTTCCTGCTCATACAGGTGAGGGGCTTTCCTCCGGAGCCCACAGTGGTGGTGCCCTTGGCAGCACCACCCAGCTGATTTCTCCCCCGGCCTCAGTGTGGATCGGCATCCCACCCGCAGCAGGAGCAGGGGCCGCCTGATCAGCTCCTCTCCACGGCGCTTCAGGACACGCGCCCTCTTTTTCCGACAGAGGCAGCTTGACAATCACAGTGAGCTGAATTAGGCTGGCGATCATGGCTGTCCAAGTGAGGACCGCCCCCCTCCCTGCACTGTCCCCTGAAATGCCCCCTGGAGGCCTGAAAGGGAAGGAGACGCAGGCGGGAGGAGAGTAACTACCATGTGCGAGATCATCTGTCAGGCGCACTGAGGTGAAAAACAAGCAAACCTCCCGGTAACCATGATGGGTTGCTCGCCATGATGTGTGAACCCAGCCATGAGGGTGAAGCACGGCCTCCACCTGTTACTTTTTCCAGTCTTGCTCCAGGTGCCACCTCCAAGCATCTGACACAGAGCGGGAGGAGGCTGTCTTGGCCTGCAGTTCAGCTGGCTGGAAACTCAGCCTGCGATGCTCTGGAGTGGTGGGGAAGTATCACTATGTGTTGTTATTATTTTAGTCTTTATTTAACTTCTATACAACCCAATAGCCACAGCTCTCTGGGCAGTTTACCCCGATCCATTAAAAATACAAGCTAAAATAAAACTCATGATACAAATACTGTTTAAAAAAATTGTGGTACAGAATTTGAAAGCACATTTAAAATACATATAAAACACCAATAACTTAAACAGAATACCTCTTGGAACCCAGAGAAGCAACTTACAAAGTCCTGGGAAACTCACTGGGAAGGAAGGTGGAACACCGTTAGCTGCATCATATCCTGACGGTCCCAGTCACCTCCCCACCCTTGAGCTGCCCCGCTCTGCAAGATTGATTTTCCAGCCTTACAAAAGCAGCCGGGATGCTTCTTTCTCCACTCCTCTGCAGGGCAAAGGAGAGGAATCAGAATGCAGATGCCCAGCTCCAAGGCCTTCTGGCCTTGACCCTGGGAATCCGGGGGATCCCTGGCCCACTGGATGCTGCCCAGCGCCCGGCCGTAAGATGACTCTCTGGAGGCATTCGTAAAAACTTCAAAAAAGAGTGAACCTCCAGTGAAAGGCGGGGGCAGAACCTGAGCCTGGGGGCCAAATCTCAGCCTCTAGAGCAGCCCCAGCGGTCATGCCCCATCCCGCGAACCAGCCCCCTTTACCAAGCCAATTGCTTGGTGTTTGTACAGGCTTGGTGCATTTTCTCAGCATTCTAAAAGCTAGAAATGCCTCTAAGGGTATTTCTACTTGGGAGAAAGAGGTACAACTAAATATGCTGGTATTTATTAGTCTTTTCGGCCCTGCCCTTTTTGCTTTTGGCACTTGCCACTGGAATGCAGGCCCAAAAGTTCCTCTACGGACTTTGGACCTAATGCTGAAAGATATATTCAACTGCATGAAAGTATCATTTTGCCAGCCTTCCAGATCGCTACTAGAATTACAAAACTGCATGTGAAATTACCCCGGGGACAATGGATGTTGCAAGACACAATTCTATAATTGAAATGATCTCAGGGAGGTATTTAATTCTGTTGTTGCTTGGCTACCACAACAGCCATTTAATTTGTATACAACGTCAGCCTTGTTGCACTGAGCTACTGCAGAAGTCTGAGCTGAGCTGCTCTGCCTTGTGCAGAACGCCAGCACGGCTGACGCAGCCGCTCGACGGGTCAAGAAGCCTAGCAAGCAAACAAGCATGGGCCACATTCTTCAAAAAGGGATGAAGCCTAAGTCCTGAGGTTGGTCTCAGTGAGAGAGTGTGCTTCAGTGGTTAGAGTGTTGGAGATCCAGGTCCCATTCAGTCCTGAAGCTCACTGGCTGGCTTTGGGCCAGTCGCCTAACCTACCTCACAGGGCTGTTGTCAAGATAAGATGGATAGGAGGATGAAGGTTATGTAAGCTACCTTAGGTTCCTTGCAGAAAAAAGACAGAGTCGGAAATTAATAAATACTTAAATCCGATAGCAAACCCACAGATGTCAATCGCACTGGGGATACAAACAGCTTCAGCCCAGCGGGACTGTCCTCCCCCTCAGCAAGTCTCTTGTTTGGTCCTGCCTACAAACGATAGCAGGCGATTCAGCACTGGAATGAGCTGCATCCTGACACCCAGGGCCGTGCCAGGCTAAGAGGGTGAGTGGCGATCCAGCGAGTGACTGGCTTGGAAGCTCGTCTCGCTTGTCAGCTCCCAAGGGGTGCAGTCCTGTGCAAGCTGAGACAGGAAAAAAGCCCTGCGTCTCCCAGGATGCCCCGGTCTGCTGTGCAAGCTGCAATCTCAAGCCTCATTCTCCCATCGGTATAATGGGTGTCCTAACTAGCAACTCCGGTTTCTCTCAGGGCTCAGCCCTCAGCCAGGCAGCAGGAGCAAAGCTGCACTGCTGGGGAAGAAGGGAAATCCGCTGTTTCAGACCCAGGTGTTTGCTTCCTCCACTCCCCTCACCTCTGGAAGTGAGGTGGCAAATACGTGGGTGAGCAGGCAGCTGCATCATCTTTGGGAAACAGCTTGAGTTATTTCTGTGTCAAACACCTCGGCTTATTTTCTGAGCCAATCCAATGTGAGCAGGCAGGATGCGGTCCATTTCTGATCAGCCTGCAGGCCCATCCCAAAGGGCTCTTGTAGGAACAGCAGTGACAAATGCTCCAAACACGGCTGTTCTGAACTTTGTGCTGTCACAGCAGTGGATAAAGTGTTCCAGACACTGGAAACAACGGGAAATGTTAAGGCCTTCGTGGCCACCAGGAGGCAGTCCAGTCCTTCCCAGTCTTCTTGAACAGCCGTGCAAATTGAGGTGGGGGGGGGATTTTACTCACGCAAAAACACAACAGCCATTAGAGGCAGCGAATGGGACACTTAAATAGTCCCTGATTTAGTTGTTTTTGGAATGCCGAACAAATCTGTAGAGGGCGCTTTGCTCGTCATGCACGCCCCAAGATCCAAGACATTCAACCCAATAGCTGCTCAGAACCTCAGGATCAAGGAGGGGTCCTCCTGTGAGGGCCCCAGCTCTTCTGCACCCCTCCATTCCCTGCCAGATGTGCTCATCTTCCATAGCAACCTGAACAGCGATGGCTCAACGAGAGCAGGAGTGGAGTGGTGCAGAGGCCAAGGGCGCCAGGGCTCAGGCGATCTGGGCCTTAATTCCTGCCCAGCCAGGAAGCCCATTGGGTGACCTTGGGCTGATCACAGACTCTCAGCCTAGCCTACCTCATAGGGTCATTGTTGTGAGGCTAAAATGGAGAGGAGAGACACTTGTAAGCCCCCCCCCCCCCGGGTTCCTTGCAAGAGGAAGAAAGGTGGGAATGCAATCTAGCAATGATACTAGTAGATTAGAAAGATTCACCTACCAAGACCCTGCCCTACAACCAGTCCATCAAATTGCACATCCCCCTCTCCTCAGGATAAGGATAGCTATAACCCACAGTGGAACAACTAAGGTTAACCCGGCGACGCATTCACTTTTAGAATAACTGAAAGCAGAAGATGGGCCACTCACCTCGTGTCGCATCCAGCCAGAGGCAAATAATCAAAACGTTCAACATGCTCTTTCAAAAAAAAAAAAAAGTGATGCTCGCTGAATCGTGTGCACGCACACAGCAGGACCTTCCGCTTGGACTGGGCTCCCTGGACTGTAAGGGCAACCCGAACATTTTCTCAGCATTAACAGGAAACACGCCGAGTGACAGCATTTTGCTCCCAGTGATTTGCACAAACTTGTCTTCAACGGCGACTGCAACGGTGTTAAGTTACACCTTTTCATCACTAATGTAACAGCAGCATCTCAGAAAGAGCGAGTGAGTGGCAAAGCTGGACACTGAACAAACAGGCTTCAGTCCAGGCAGCTGAAATGTGAGTAGATCCCCTTTTCCTTGAACTCATAAATGCTTGTCAAAACTGAAATTTAAGACAATATTCACACAAGTAAGAATCACCAAAAACAAAAGAGGCATTTTAGTAGAGCTGTTTTTCTCTTTCTTCTGGCCAAGAAGTTCTTGTTTGTCAGCTTGTCCCGTACAAAGAGTGTTGATGCACTGGATGTAACCCTGGAAAAGACCCTCTGGGGGAGTAAACCACAGGATGGGCTTCTGTGGGGACAGGATGTGACACTCACAATCATTGTAGCAATTTGTAGGCATCCAGTCTGCAAGGCTAAACCAGCTTTCCCCAGACTGGTGATCTCCAAATGTTTTGGGCTTCAAAGCCCACCAGCCCCAGCCAGCATGACCCATGGCCAGGGATGCTGGGAGCTGGCATTCAAAAAGTTTAAGGGGCTCCAGGTTGGAGAAGGCTGGGATAAACACTTCTTGGAAATACTGTGTGGAAAGACTGAATATGGATGTAGTTCCCCAAATCAGTACAGGCCCCAAGTGCTATTTCTTAATGGTACAAACTCAGTCAAATAGCTGGTACTGTATTTCCCCCAGAATATGACCTAACTGGAAAATAAGCTCTAGCATGATTTTTCAGGATGCTTGCAATATAAGCCCTGCCCCAAAAATAAGCCCCAGTTAAGATCATCAGCCAGACAGATGCACTTAGTACATCTGTTGCAACACATGACAGATGTATTGAATTATAAAATGATCATATTAATATATAATTAAATATAAATACATAATATTATTGACATTAATAAAATAAATGATAATATAAATTATAATTAAGTACTTGTAAATACCCAAGTGGGCACCTTTGGACAAGAGGTAAATGCCTGTGTAAACAGATGAACTTGAGACTTATTGCCAAATGACCAATCAGTACAGACACAACACACAAATAACATGCGCACTTGATAATGAATGGACACATTTCATAATTCAATACTTCATGCGTTGTTACGGATGTACTTAATGCACTCGCGTGATGCCACTCCTGTCTCGTAAGGCTTCAATTAACATTTGATTTAATGGTAGATTTAAAGGGAATAATATTTTGACCCCCAGACAAGATGAGTGCAAAAAGAAAGAGCTATTCCGTCAAGTACAGGAAAGGAATTGTGGAGGACTCTTGGGGCAAGAATCTTGCGGCTTTCATAAGAAAAAAAAATAAGACATCACCTGAAAATAAGCCCTAATGCATCTTCTGGAGCAAAAATTAATATAAGACCTGGTCTTATTTTAGGGGAAACACGGTAGTTATCTGGAGCCAAAGAACACGTAACGTCCACTCATCCATGGATGACTGAGGGTGTAATTTGGAGGCAAAGAGACCACAAAGGATCCCAACATATGTAGCGGAAACTTCAGCCAAACATAGCTCTGTCCTTGCTGAAAAATAAGGGAAACCAAACCAGCTCGTGCCTACTGCAAAGGGTGTGTAGCGTCTTCTAGTTCTGTGAAGTTTTGGTTGTCATGAGCCAAAACAAAGCCAGCCTCAAAGATGTGGAGAAAGATTGCCTGATACCGAGGTGATCTTTGTCTTCCATGGTAACAAGAATGGCCCACAATGACCAGGAAATAGTTGGAGACTCTTCTGGGAAGCTGAGAGCCATCTTGGAAAAACGAAACCTCTCTCTATCTCCCCCACCCATTTCTTAGCTGTGGGAGGAAGCCATGAGTCTGAGTGTAAAAAGAACACTCAAAAGTAAACAGTGTGTGAAGACTGCAATTCAAAACAGACTTCAGAGAGCTGAGTTAGGAATTAGGACAGGGTGGCGGCAGTGGAGGCTGCCATCAACAGCATTTCGTGGTGCTAGCCGATTCCCTGGAGATCTGATACAAAAGCAGCAGACTTTGCTCACTTCTGGTATTCAGCTATGCCACCACTAAGTTTGGCTTGTATGCTTGTAAGTACGGTACAAGATTACAAAACACTGTAAGTCTCCCGTGACTGCCTTACAAAGGGAAGCAAGGCAAGGGGCTGCATCACTGCAGCGTCTCGTCATGACACTTGCGGAAGCGGAGTGTGCATACCAGTAAGTTATGCACAGCGAGAGATGATGATGATGTTTGGCAAGTAATACATCATGCTTCGTTGCTGGGACCTGCCAGAGCACTGGGCTGAGCATGATAGGATCTACCGTGTGCTTCACTGTTGCGTGTCATCAAGTTGCCTCCAGCTGGAATGAATGAATGAATATCCCGTCCTTCACAGCCCTCTCAACTCTTATAAACTCAAGGCTGCAGCTCCCTTCATGGAATCTGGAAGTCACAGTGCATTAGCAAGCTTATGTAGAAAAGCTGTAACACTAGAATAGGTGGAGCAATCATCCGGCTTAGTAAAAGACCCCTTCTAAAAGATGTGACACTTCCCCTGTGAAAATGTATTTATTACATGTCTGTATGACCCACAGCCAAAGCTCTTTGGGAAGCTGCTCACAGCATTCATAGATTCATACAGTTGGAAAGCCCATCGGGGCCAACCCTCTGCTTATTGCAGGCCCCAAGTCTCCCATCCAAATTCTAGCCAGGCCTGACCCTGCTTAGCTTCCAAGATTAGGCAGGATCAAGAATCTCAGGCTAAATGGAAGCAACTCCCCAGGAAAGAATAGGAATGCATGACCCTCCAGATGTTGTTTGATGGTAAGCCCCATCAGCTCTGGTTTGCACAGAGAGTGGTGAAGGATTATGGAAGTTGCAGAACACCAACATCAGGGGTGGGGGCACACTTGTTTGCAATCAGTGTTTTAGCGCATGGAAAAAAATTAGAAATATGGGATTGCAATCATTTCCTAGATACCACACACTGCCATGCTTGTCCCCTGGTGTTCTTCTGCTTATATTGACACCATCAGAGCACTGCCGTATCTGGCAGGTTATGCTCCACGTATTTGTCACTGGAAAAGCCTTCAAAAACTGCAGGGAACCAGCAAAAGCAAAAGGACACTGCTATCCTCTGCTGCCCCCTGCTGTAGGAAAAGCACTACTGCATGATTTCGGCTGAAGTTCTCACTGTTGACTTTGCACATACTGTATATTTATTTATTTATTTATTAAAACATTTCTATGCTGCTCCATTCGCCGAAGCCTCGGGGTGGCTCACAACATAATATAATACAAAAATAACAATATAAAACTAGCAATATAAAATAAATAACAATATAAAATAAGTCGCCCTGGCCGAAGAATAAAATAAATAAATAGTATTAACAGTTAAAATGACGTTTGAATGAAAAGGTCTTCGCCTGGTGCCAAAAAACAAATAACGACAGCGCCAGGCAGACCTCTCTGGGGAGCGCATTCCATAGATTGGGCGCCACCGCAGAGAAAGCCCTCCTCCGAGTACCTACCCTCCTAATTTCTTTCACGGAGGGTTCCCGGAGAAGGGCCTCTCCCGCAGATCTCAAGGGGCGGCCAGGCTGATATGGATGGATGTAAGCGCTCCATCAGGTAACCAGGACCCAAGCCGTTTAGGGCTTTATAGGTCATCACCAACACCTTGAATTGGGCCTGGACTTCAATGGGAAGCCAGTGAAGCTGACGGAGGACTGGAGTCATGTGAACATAACGCCCAGTCCCCGTCAGCAGCCTGGCAGCTCTATTTTGAACCAATTGAAGTATCCGGACCGTCTTCAAGGGCAGCCCCACATAAAGCACATTACAGAAGTCCAGACGGGAAGTCACCAGCGCGTGTGTCACTGTCGCCAGGCAGTCGAAGTCCAGGTAGGGCCGCAGCTGATGAATCAGCTGAAGCTGAAGGAAAGCGCTCCTCGCCACCGCTGTCACCTGAGCTTCCAGTGAAAGCTCTGGGTCGAGGAGCACTCCCAAGCTGCAGACCTTGTCCCTAAGACAAGCCGCCGAGAGGTCCAGAAGAACCAACAGGGATGCACTCCCCCTGTCCTTCTCCCTGCACAGGTCATCGTACAGGGCGACCAAGGCAGATTCAGTACTGTACTGGGGTCTGAAGCCGGACTGAAATGGGTCCAGATAATCAGTTTCATCCAAGAGTGCTTGGAGTTGTCCCGCCACCACCCGCTCCAACACCTTGCCCAGAAACGGGATGTTGGCCACTGGTCTATAATTAGTGGCCATCTCTGGATCCAGTGACGCTTTCTTCAGGACCAGTCAGACTACCGCCTCCTTTAAAGGGGCAGGCACCCGACCCTCCCTCAGAGAAGCGTTAACCACTTCCAAGATCCAGGTTCCAATCCCGTGCTTGGAATTATTTATTAACCAAGACGGGCAAGGGTCCAATAGGCAATTGGTGGGACGTACTCATCCAAGCACTTTGTCCACATCATGGGGCTGCAATAACTGAAATTCATCCAATAATTCTGGTCAGACGGCAGCATTGGCGTCTCCCCAGAAACCTCTGATTCACTAGTGGAGTCCAGCTCGTGACGAATCTGAGCGATTTTCTCCCTGAAATGCCTGGCAAAGTCGTCACAGCGGGCCTTTGAGGGTGGCATCGGATCTTCCTTAGGACCTGGACAAACCAGGCCTTGCACCACTTGAAAAAGCTCCGCTGGACGGCATTGTGAGGAGGCAATGGAAGCGGAAAAAAACCTCTTTTTCACCGCCCTCACTGCCACAGCATAGGCCCGATAGTGGGAGTCAAGCATAAATTCCTCACCCTCAGACCACCCTCTTCCTGCCCCGTCGAGAAAACCAGGTCCAGAGTGTGTCCACGTTCATGGGTCAGGCCGGAGACATGTTGAGACAGCCCCATGGCCATCATGGAGGCCATGAAGTCCTGAGCCGCCCCGGTCAGACCAGACTCGGCATGGAGATTGAAGTCCCCCAGGACCAACATCCTGGGGGTCCTCAACACCAGGTCCAAGACGATCTCCGTCAGCTCAGGCAGGGAGACTGTTGGGCAGAAGGGTGCACAGTACACCAACAGAATCCCCAATCTGTCTCGGTCACCCAACACCAAGTAGAGGCACTCCAGCCCTGGCCTTGAAGGGACTGGAAGTCCTGTGAGGGAGATGGAGGCTCGGTAAACCAAAGCGACCCCCCCTCCCCTCCCCTCCCCTCCGGCCGTGAGCAGTGCTGGACCAGATACATCAATTTACACTAAAACAAACATATCCAGGAAGGGGTGGACTGTCATCCTGTCTACCCAGGGGACTCTGGGCATTGCAATACTGCAGATGGGAATAGCAATCTCTCATACAGACTTCTTAGCATCCTTGGCAGAAACACTGAATTAAAATGGTTTTCAGAGCAAGGGAGGGTTTGATTCAAATTGTGTTTGCTGTAGAACAGACCCATTGAAACTGTTTTCATGCTGGAAGTACTGACAATATGGCTCCTTTCCCTGCCACAAATGACAGCCAAACAAGTTGTTTAGTGTTAAATAATGCTGCAAGGTTGAAGTGAAAATTTGCTACACTTGCCCTCAAATATTTGGGTCTGACATAGATGATGATGATGATGATGATGATGATGATGATGATGATTCTGAAATCATATCTTAAACAAGGTAGGTCCTACTTTTATTAAGATCAACCAAAAGGCTACAAACAAGTGTGCAAGCTTTCAAGCGGACCGGAACTCTACATCAGGCTAGGGCAGGGCTGTCCAACTTGTGGCTTTCCACACGATTTGTCTCACAACTCCCATTATTCCTTAACCCTGCTTAAAGCTGATGGGAGTTATAGGTCAAAACATCTGGAGGGTCACAAATTGCTCACTCCTGGACAGAGTAAAGAAACAAAATTTAGGGTCGGTGTCCTGGCCACAGGGGCTGCAGCTTAGACTGTCTCAAGATGGAGATGAAGACTGAATAAGAGACTCGTTGCCGGATGCTGCAGGTGTCAGATTATATGAGACAACGAAGCAAGGGCTGTCCCCATTTCTGAAAATGTAAACCCTGAATGTAATCAGATGTCTCTTGCTCTGGGCAAAACGTACAGGTTTGTGGGCATGCAGAGAGTAAAAGTACGGTGAAACATGACAGTCTTTACAGAAGCACAGTCAAGAGATTAAATCTAGGTTAAAAATTAAACCAGGTAAAAATGAAGCTAAATTGTGCTGTGTCACCTGGTGGCTGGAGATCAAAGGGACCTCAAAGGGCTTCTTCAGGCGGGATGAAGCCTGAAATGCTGATCTGTTACTGTGGGTTAGGGAAGAGGCCGATGACAGGACTGGGAAGGGGAGAAACTGTAGCTGCTGATGTTTGGCCCCACTGGGCAATATAAATGGGTACGAATGCTCTCCAGCCTGATATCCAGCATACAGCACCTTCCCTGCTGCAGTCTTCCTGTTTAAAAAGCCTGTCTGGGATTCCCAGAACCGCACCGTGTAACCCGGATGAAGCTGCTTCCTCGAGAAGGATGGTGCGGCACATGGGAAAGGGGGCAGGGGAGCTGCGTGCCTGGCTGTGAAAAGGAGGGCGCATTGGGGGGGGCGGGGGGGGCGCACAAGCTGTCCTTTGCCTCTGGCAGCCAGAGCACTCACACAGGGCCCAGCAGAGAGGAAGGTGTGCCAGAACAGAGCACCTTGAGGCTGACGCTTCATAGCAGCAGCCACGGACCTTTCAGGGCCTGTTGGGGGTTTGAGAAACTGCTTGGAGGCACCCAGACAAAATGCTTCCCTTGGAGGACACAGCCAGCCACACACTGGCTGTGGGGACCTGGCTAGTCAAGAAATGCAGAAATGCTACCTAGCTTCCTTCTGTACAATCCTATGCATGTTTATACAGAAAAAAGCCCCACAACTTTCAGAGTATCCCTAGATAGCCTTGCTTGCTGGGGCATGTGCGGTAGTCTCCCCCCCCCCCCCCCAAGTATGCATAGGATTGCATCCTTGATAAGGAGAACAATTCCGATCAGGAAAACAGCACAGGGAAAGAGTTGTAAACACCATTCCTCCACCTCCATTTTCCAACTTCATTCTCCCATGGCCGCTTCTGGCTTTCAATCTACCCACTCACAGGCAATTCCATAGTTCAGATGTAGGCAAGTTGGTGTCCTCCAGATGTTTTGGCCTCACATGATATGTTAATACCCCACCTTTCTTCTTCTTGCAAAGAACCCAAGGTAGCTTACAGGCTTCTCTTCTCCATTTCTCCTCACAACCCCGTGAGGTTGGTTAGTCTGAGAATCCGCGAGTGGCCCAAAGTCATCCAGGGAGCACCATGGCTGCGTGGGGAGCAGGACACAGATCTCCCTGGTCCCAGTCCAACACTCTCACCAACACGCCACACTAAAACTGCCACGTCTGTCCTGGCAGGGTGGGGGAGTGCAGTGACTTCAGGCCGTAGAACCTGTCTTGCAACCATTTCCCCCACATTCACCTTTGACTTCAGGTGGGGGAAGGGACATGCAGGCAAGAAGTTATCCATGTCCTCACCTTTGATTTTTATATTTATTTTACTAATTTTTGGTGTGTGTTATACAACTGCGAAGAATCGCAGCATCTCTAAAAGGTGTGATCCTGCAGAGCTGCATCTTTGTCTGTTTATTTAAAATGCTTTATCTCACTTTGGAGCACAAAAGTCTCTCTGGCTGGCTGATGTGCAGTTAGCAAAAGAAAGCAGCCCCTGCCCACATGGTGGCAATTGGCCAAGGATCCAACATAGCAGTGGGGGAAGGGCAGGGAAGGGAAGGGAAGGGAAGGGAAGGGAAGGGAAGGGAAGGGGGGATTAGAACCCCCTTCCTCATCTCTGTCTCTGCAGCCTGCTGGAATGGCTGCTGGTGGAAACAGCTGGGGAAGGAGGCATCTTCACCAAAGGTCTTTCAGCAGGGCTGGCGGAATGGCTGTTCCCCTCCTCGCCTCTCTTGTCTCCCTAATGCAGGCTGCTGGAATAGCTGCTGGTGATGCCAGTGGAGGGAGAAGGAGGGGCGTTTTGCAGTGGTTTTAAAGAAGTCTGAAAGGGCATGGTGGCCTCCCACATCTCCCGTAATTGGCGCACTTTACTCTGGCATGTGCTGTGCACTCAGACGGTAAACACAAATGATTCTGCACCGGTCAGCCTTCAAACTCCTACTTCTCCCACGGTGACGATACTGTGCACTTTGCTTGCCTTCTAAACACAGCATATGCTGCACTTTGTTCATGAACGTGTGAATGCAGAGTAGCAACTGCATATGTAGAAATTCTGGCATAGCAGTGCCTCAAGAGTAGAGTAGACCCTGTCTTCCAGTTTTTTTATGGCATGGCTCTACAACAGTAGGGCTTATTCTGGATTGCTTAAGGCAACATTCAGTATTGGCAGTCTACTCCCACTGAAAACATTGTGCTAGTTCTGTTCTGGAAAGCAGGCCAGATTAATACTTTTTCCACTCCAGAAGCTCTAATTTGGGCCAGGTTTGGATTGTGCTTGCTCCATGTTTGCTTCTGTAGCAGAGTTGACTATTGCCCTTAATTTGATCTTGTGACAAACAGACATCACTATTTGTCCTTAACTCTCTTCAGCCTCTCCTCTTTCTTCCTTTGAAGCTGGATGTGAACATTGTTTAAGATCATGCAGAAAGTATTTAATTTTTATACTGCCCCAAAGCTGAAGATCTCTGTGTGGTGTACAATCCATAAAACAATCTTCTCCAAAGATCCCCCAAATACTTCTTTCCTGTACGAACGCAACTGTGCTTGTGGCCATCTCCCCACTCAGTGGGGGTGGGGAGATGGCCGCGATTCTTTCCTGCAGGAGCGCGCCCGTGCCAGGATTTCTTTGAGAAGCACCACCCCAACATTACTGTAATGGGCAGAGTGTTGAATCTGATGAATGATAACGTGGTCTCTCATTTCCGGAGAGTTATGCAGTGCATGAAAAAACAAGTGACTATAGACAGATTTTTCACCAAAATTGGCCCTGCAGCTAAGAGACAAAGAAGAGAGGAAACCCCTGAAAGAGATCTCCCCAATGTCCCTTATGGTGGGGGACTCTCCCTCCAAACAATAACCTCCCCCTACACCTAGGTCAGTGTTCTCTACTGTACCGTACAGTACTTTGTTCCAAATTTTTCTGATTTAAAAAAAAATAGTTACAGAACGGATTGACCTTATTTACATTGAATCTTATGGGGAAATTTGACTTGGGTCACAACCAATTTGGGTCACAACCAGGGTCGTGGAATGAATTAAGTTTGTGAGCCAAGGTACCACTATATATAAAAGTAGCTATTTCTGGAACCCGTTTTTCCCCTTCAATTGAATGTGTGCATCATGGGGAACTATGCATATTCCTGAAAGAAATAGGTGCGCCTCAGCATCTGATTGACCTGATGCAGAAACTATATCATGGACAAGAAGCTACTGTAAGGACTAATTATGGAGAAACAGAAGTTTTTCCTAGAGACAGAGGCATCAGATAGGGGTGTATTTTATCTCCCCATCTATTCAACTTGAACACAGAACATATTATAAAGAAAGCTGGACTAGGATCAGAGGGAGAAAATTAGTGGGTGACACAACAATGATTGAAGATATGAGGATGATACTATCTTGGTGGCAGAAAGCAGCCATGAGTTGTGAAACAACTGATGAAAGTGAAAGCAGGACTGAAGATTAAGGAAACAAAAATCATGACTGCAGAAGAATTACATGACTAAAAAAATGTGAAAGATTTTGCATATGTTGGCTCAGTCATCAATTCAAAGGTAGACTCGGCCAAGAAATTTGATGAAGACTGACACTTGGAAGGACAGCAATGAAAGAACTAGAAAAGATAATCAAACATAAGGAGATGAAGGCCAAGATCATGCACCTGATTGTATTCCTGATCAAGACGTGTGAGTGTAAAAGCAGAATAGTGAGGAGAGCTGAAAGGAGGAAAATAAATGTATCCAAAACTTTGTGAATACACTGAAATGACAAGAAGACTAACAAGTGGGTCCTAGATCAAATAATTTCAGAACTTGTTCTAGAAGCGAAAAGGACAGACTGAGGCTGTTGTACTTTCAACACATGATGAGAAGGCAAGACTCCCTGGAGAAGAGAATCATGCCAGGAAAAGTCGAAGGCAGAAGAGGAAAAGGAAGCCCAAATAAGAGATGGATTGACTTCATAAAAGAAGCCACGGCCTTGAATTCAGAATAGCTAAGCAGAGAGGTCACCAATAGGCCGTTTTGGAGGGCTTTCATTCATAGGAGCACCTTAAGTCCAGGATGACTTGACAGCATGTAACAAGAACCACGGTTTTCCGTCTCTCACTTGTGGACTGAAGTTGCACTAGGCACACATACTGCCCTTTGATCATCTGTGCATAGTTGTGAGTATTCTAAGCTCAGAAAGGATATTGGAAAATGGGAGGAGGTACCAAAACAAGCCTCTAATTAGGATAGACGGGTTATCTGGCTGCACAATTCTTCTTCCTACAGCACTTGTTCTAATCTGTGCTGTGCAAACGTTTTGCTAAATACAGAAGCCTAAAGGTTAATACAATGCAGATGTCTTGTGGATTAGGATACATTCCATTATGCAGCTACTTGACCTGCAGGAGAAAAGGTTAATAAGCCAGGCAGACTGGATTAGAAAGCAAGGTTCAGTGAGGCAGGCCTTCAGTCTTTAAACCAAATTTAAAAGAAATTTTAAATTCGTTACAACATGCATAAAACCACATTCAGATTCGCTTTCTGAATTCTGTTTCCCAGTCCTTCCTGAGCATCTGCCCCCTACCAATTCAAAGTTGTTTGGCTGATGCAGCCCTCTACTGGTTTGACTTGGAACTAATTTTATTTGTTCCTAAATGTAGCAAAAGCTTCAATACGTTTAATTTCTGTCTCTTAAAAAAGTGTTCAAAGCAGCTATGATTAAAACCCACATCAAAAAGAAAACCTTAATTAAAATGTAGTATAAAAATCAAATAAATTAAAAACACAATTAAAACTACAATAAAATAAAAACAGATAAAGGTTTTTAATGTTAAAAATGGTAAAAACAAGGCCACAAACAAGGTAATTGTCAATTTGAGTGCTTGTAAGATGTAGCCTAAACATTGAACACTTATTTGCTTTGCTAGATCAGACCACATGTACATCCATCCATTTCTGGAATTATCCAGCATTGCATCACTTAGAAGCAATCCACCCAGTGTCCTGGGCGCTTATACTAGTGTGCATGATGGTTTTTAGTAACTCCCATTATTTCCAGGTATGCTGCATTTAAAAATGTATGTTCCATTATTAGCTAACATATGAAACAGTGCTTATAAACCTACCCTACCATACCCTGACTCCTTTAAGAAAGGGAAACTGCTAAGTTGTTATTGTATCTGTGTACTTAACAGCACCTGTTTGCACAATGGTGCTTCTCTAATTTTAAAAATATATGAAATAAGCAGAATCGCCAATTTCAAAAACGGAGCTGGTTAGTGGAGCTTGCATAAGGGAACTCTGTTTATCTGTCCCAATATGGAAATGAGAATTCCCACTCATTCCCGTGGTTACCTTCAGCAGCTCAAAAGCCCTGAAACACCATCAGGAGGTCCAGCAAGAGCTACAGAAGCAGTGGAGGTGGAGTGGCTTTGTTGGACCCCACACTCCCACGTTCTGTCCCCCGGGTTATGATTGCTCTTTAGAGAATCTCGTCCACTTTGACAGTTCGGATGGGCTTCAAAGGCTGCTCGGAAATCCTTTAATAAATAACAACTGTAAACAGGATTTCACACATAGCTGACAGTGACTAAAGGTATAGGTGCTCTACTGCTGAAAAGCAATCCTAATATATAAAACAGAATCACGATGCTCATCGGGGTGATATTGCACCCTGGGAGTTGGGGACCCGAGGTCTGAGACACATGTGCTGCTGGAGTTGGTTTCATGTGGTCCTAATTTCATGCAGCCTGTAGAAAGGGAGTGACACAAGAAGACAAAGGAAAAGGGGGAGGGGGAGGAAACAAGACCCACTGTTTTTGGCCCTTCTTCCACCCATTGCTGATCCTGACCGCACCCACCTTGGCAGCCCTTTCCCCGAGAGAATGCCCCACAAGGGAACACAGCCCCACACCTGCTCCATATGCACCACTGCATTAAATAATTGCATCCCACGGTTGGATTATATGGAGCTACATGCACATGGGTGCTTTTCTACTTATTACTGGCATTGTCTATATATACATGGCATATTAAGGTTCTCCAGAATGAGAACAGAAAGCTTCACCCATGCTGTTTTTGCGTGAAAGTTTTCTTGCCTCTTAACAGGTTTCATATCTGGAAATACTTTCTCAAAAAAAGAATAGTTTGAAAGAAAGAAAGAAAGAAAGAAAGAAAGATGCCATCACTGTGGTACTTTTCAGACAGAATACAAAGGAACCTTCAAATGCAGACACCTTAACACAATGTATTGCTTGATTAGATCTTACATCGTAAGTCTTTGTCTTGTTATTGTAACTCGCTGCAACTCTTATTCCTGCATATCAGCAAAGCTTTAGTTAGGACCTATCCTCGTATGAGGCAAGGTAGATTCCCCACCTTAGGCAGTGGAGTGGGAAGGGTGGAATATCATGATGCCATACTTACTGTCTACTCTGGTCTGGATAAACTCATGGTCACTTTTCCACTGCAGCCAAAAGCACAGCCAGAAGTATCCAGTGACGCACATCTGAACAAATGACCAGCCTATGCCTCATTTTGAGGATGCTCAGAACCCCGGAGTTTCTCTTGCTAACCACTTTCCTGCTGTGGCAAATGAGTCCAACTCATATTCTTAATTATTATCTGCTACTGTTTTCAAGAACATTTATTACCTGGTCTCCACTGAAAACCATTTCTACATTTCACTGCTTGAGTGCCTGAAAACTTTCATCTTCCAGTTTGGATACAATTATTTTATTTTGTTGTACTTCCCCATTTTCCTTACTGGGTGGAAAGTTTCTTAGATACCATCAGTAAAAAATCCATACAGTTGTTGGCTTTCAGAAGTACAGAGCTGCAACACTGTGTGCCTTTCAGGGACAAAATACATCAGTCCTCTAAGCAGTTTCAAAGAGGACAACGAAGTAGCAGAAATTTAAAAACTTACATGTGTTCTCCATGCAAACATTGTTGCTTAAAGAAGTTAACTGCCAGCAAATTGTGGTTCTCTTATTTTCCTCATCCTTATAATCTGAACTCAAAAGACAAGGATGTTCTCTTGCTTACCAATATTTTATAAATAAATAAATATCTGGAAGGTTGCCTTGCATAACATTGAGAGCCAGTGTAGTGTGGTGGTTAAGAGCATGGGACTGGGACTCAGACAACCTGGGTTCTAGTCCCCGCTCAGCCATGGAGCCAACTGGGTGACTTTGGGCCAGTCACAGACTCTGAGCCCAACCTACCTCACAGGGTGGTTGTTGTGGGGATAAGATGGAGGAGGAGAATGATGTTAAGCTGCCTTGAGCCCTTTGTAGGAAAAAGGCAGGATATAAACCGAAAAATGAATAAATAAAATAACACACATTATAACCTACAGTTTCAAAACACTTATTTCAACACAGTGCGAATCCAAGATTGAATAATTTTATTATGGAATTCTACCTATTTATTCATTGTACAAAAATGACAGAATATTTAAACATCAAGATAAAATGCACTTCAGTGGAAACAAAACTGAGTTCATAAGGACAAAAAAGTAAAGTTCTATTTATTCATCAGTTTAAACAAACAAAAACAAAAAATCCAAGGCTTCTAAATTACATCTAGAATCCATCTATTCTTTATCTTCTGCATCCATTGGGGAGGAGTCTTCTGCTTCTGAAAGTTTCTCATCATCTGAAATAAATATTTTTTCTCATTATTTTAAAAATGGTATACTTCAGTGAAATTAGTGCAGCATTAAGATGAATCTGAAAGTATACTAGACATATTGAAGCTTATGATGATGTCTTTTATAATATCACTTTTTGTTGAAGAATTTCGCAAGCTTATACTAAGATGAAATTGAACAAAGCAGGTATTTGCTTTGAACAGCCATATCAGAATTTATTATTTCATACAATTTTTTCTGAGTTCTGTGAATTTTGCATACCAATTTTTTTTAATTTGTGAGGGTGTAGCAATTTAAACAATTCCAAAATGCATGAGTTTCATGCACATTGCTAGAAACAGAACAGAACAAAGCTGATTTCACCAGTGACTCGAAGATGGAACAAAAGACAGTTGATAAAACAGATTTAACAAAATTTATACATCCCTACTACATGCCAGAATCAACAGATTAAGAATGCAAAATGTGACTGTTTCCTAGTGTTAATTGCTCAGTTGTTTCTTTTGACCCTATCAAAAGAAAGGGTTCTTTTATTTCAACCTATCTAGCAAATTTGAGCATACTTTTGAGACAGGGAATTATGTAATCATGAAGTCTGCATAGATTTCCCTATCTCCTCCCCATGTCCCCCCCCCCCCAAAGCTCAAATTTACTAGTAGGCTGAATGAAATGAAAGTGCTCATAAAAAGGGGTCAACTGTAGACCTCACCTTCCCAAAGGGCCTAGAGGCTTGGGTAGTGTAGTGCACTGGGTAGTGTGCATTCAGGACAACACACAAACTCTGGAGAATCAGATTCAAAAGGGGGAGATACACTTGTCACCCCCTCCCCCCTTTAGGGGGAAAAAATCTTCACCGCTTCACTTTTCAATTGACGGCTAACAACTGTGAGCAAAATGTAGGTGCACATGGCTACACCCTATTGCACTTTGGCAGCAGAAAATTATCCAGATACTGGCTAGATAAGGTTCTACATTTTGGGCTGCCGTAGAAGCACACATGCAAAAGACAGGAAAAAAATGAAAGAAGTTGCTCAGATTTGTGCCACTGCAACTTTCCCCCCCCCAAAGGCTAACGACAGTTGCTCCAAAGTGCTGCTTGGGCATCACTGAAGTAACTGTCACTGAAGCGGCATGGAAAACTCATCAAAGGGCCTTTTGCCTGCTTTTGCTGAGCTGCTCACTCGCTTCCTGAAGCCCGCAATGGGACTGGCCTCCGAGATTCAGAGGTCATACATATCCCACTGTGGGTTCAACTATTCTAGAATAAAGTATGAATTGCCGGGATGCATCGTTGCCTGAAAACTGGTCCCCCTGCAGGAAACCATCTGGGTTCAAATGACAGGACAACCCACCATGGCACACGGTGACCCACATTGGGTTGCAGTGTTGTGTGAATCCTGTCTATCAAGAAGCAACAATGGCATTTAATAGACGTAAGACATAGTCCAAATTCTGTTAGTCCTTGTCACACAGATGTTATGCTATGAAGGTCATGAAGACTATGAATTTGTTTGAACTGATTGTTCCTGAAATCTAAACCACAGTTTGGAGGACTAGAAACAAGCTGCACGACAATCTCTCATCACACCACTCTCCACATTTTCCCTGGTGCGAATGCAAGGAAGCAAAGGGAGGAATCTGAGTGCACAAGAAGAAGGAAGGGAATGTTCTTGATCATTAATTCTGAACTGATGTGTAAGTTCCTTACAAGCAAGGCTTGTCTTTATATAACTGAATGACTTACTTTCCAGTGTCTGCTGAAGCTCATGAATTGTGCTCAGAAGAACATGAAATTGCTTTCGTCTTAACTCCAGCTGAAACAAAAACAAACAGAATACTGAATTTATGGAAACATTTGCCATTCTTTTTGTTCTACATCAATAATCATGTAATCAAAGTTATAGATAATTCCATTATAAATAAGAGAGAAAAAATAAGAAAAACTTACTTTGTCTTCAACATTTTCTTTGATATGCGAAAGATGTTGAAGTTCTTTCCCCAGTGCTTCTAATTGCCTGAGAACATATTTATTTATTTATTTTATTAAAACATTTTTATGCCGCCCCATTTGCCGAAGCCTCGGGGCGGCTTACAACAATAAATTAAAATAACATTTTAAAATATATACATTAAAACAAAATACAAATATACAATATAAAACATACAATATAAAACAAGCTGCCCTGGCCAGATAAAATTCAATAATATTAACATTTAAAATGCTGCTTAAATAAAAAGGTCTTCACCTGGCGCCGAAAAACAAATAACGATGGCGCCAGGCGGACCTCTCTGGGGAGCGCATTCCATAACTTAGGCGCCACCGCTGAGAAAGCCCTCCTCCGAGTAACCACCCTCCTAATTTCTTTCACGGAGGGCTCCCGGAGAAGGGCCTCTCCCACCAATCTCAGGGGGCGGCTGGGCATATATGGATGTAAGCGCTCCTTCAGGTAACCAGGACCCAAGCCATTTAGGGCTTTATAGGTCATATTAAGTATACCATCAGTGAATACACAGTACCTTTATTTTATTCTAATTACAAATATCCCACACTTAAACTATGCACAACCCTCAGGTTGTTTACACCAAATAATCAACACTGCAAAACATTTAATCTTAAAACAACATTAAACAAAAAGACCAATCTTTCAGGAGAAAAACATGATTAAACATCATTAAAAGCCTATGAAAATAAAATGGCACTGAAAGGAAACTACATTAAGGCATCCAAAATAATTTTGTCAGGCCTAAGAATGACCAGGAAGGTGTTTAAAGGTCTCCACAAAGAGGGCTGTCTTAACCTGGTGCCAAAAAGATGGAAAATTTGGGACCAGGTGGGTCACAGTACAGAGGCTGTTCCAAAGTGTTTTTGGGGAGGGGGCACCACAAAAAGATCCTGCCCTTAGTTGCCACCCTCCAAGCCTCTTGAGGGGTTGGTACTCAGAAGGAGGCTGCAGAGGTTAAGCACAGTGTCTGGTAGATTGGGGTTGGGAGAGCCGCTCCGACAGGTATGATGCTCCTAACCTGTGCAGGATTTTATAGGTTAAGATTAGCACCTTAAATTGGAATTGGAAGGATACAGGCAGCCAACAAAGGCAGGTCAGAACTGGTCTTATATGTTTGGACCTCTGGGTCCCAGTTAATAATCTGGCTGCCGCCAGCTTCTGAACCATCTTTAAGAGTTACATGAAGAATTTCTAGCAGCCAAATTTCTTTCCAGCCCGGCTGTGGCACAGGTAAGGTGCTCCAAGTTTGGAGTCCCAGCTTCTGCCTCAGAGCAAGGTCAGTGTTATGCTGTAAGATGCCTTGTAAGAGTAGATACTATGAAAGGAAGGGTTAAAAATCTATTAAGCAAACAAATAACATTATATGCTAACTGCCATGGGCCTGCACCACTTTCTAGAAGCCCCAGAAACAAAATCATTTTGGATGATACCAAAAGCTGCTGAGAGGCCTAGGAGAATCATTCTGCCTATCCTTATTAGAAAAAAGTCATTGGGGCAACTGGATATTTTTCTGTAACAAATTTGGGGCTCAAAGCCAGCATCATCCAAGAATAGCTGGAGCTGCTCTGCAACTACTGCACAAACACATTCCTAGGAAAGAAATATTCAGGAGCGGTCTCACAATGGCCTCTTTCAAAGTGGCCAGGACCATTCCCTTTCATAAAGTAGCTAAATATCCCAGTGGATATAGCTGGTTACATCCCTCTTGCTACATGATATCAATAAACATGAGCAAGGATTGTGAACATAGGTGGTAGCCCGAGTTCCTCCAAGCACCTTCTCTAGAGCCAGATCTAGATCCTCAGTAACAAACATTCCTTCTATAAGTGCAGCTCTGGACACACCCACATAATTTTCTACAGATTAATATGCATGGATTTTGTAAACTAGCAGAAAACAAGGGCAAACTCAATTACTACTATAATGGCATATTGCAGCAGTTATTAATGCTGGATTAATATGCATTACTGTAGCACAAGTAAGCCTGAAATATACCTCAAACAACTAAGCTTTCATGTTGGATACAGTGAGGTTGCAAATGTTCTGAAATGAAGAATTCAGAGCACAGACTTTCCAGTTCAGAATTTGCAAGCTAATCATAACCCACTGTCTGATCCCAGCTCATAAATAGTTTGGTCCTGGCGTCACCCCTACTGCAGAGGCAGCATTACTAAGGGCACAGAAGCCAAACCAGAGTTCTCATGGATATGGATACTGCTCCTGGAGTGTTTCTGGACTGAACAGCCACAAAGGAATCTCAGAAGTATAATCTCTGGCTAGAAAGATCAATGCAGTCTCTCAGCCCTGAATGAACAGAAGAGAGGCCACAACAAACGGACTCAATATAAACCAGGCTACCGTTTTATGAATCATTACAAAAGGAACTGTGATCATAATTATGTAACTCTGGTTATTAAGTCGAGGCATAATTTGTACATGTGAATGTACAAATTTTTTATGTGAATTTCTATAGTGTATCAAATAGAAATGTCTGTGCTCCAAGTATTTTTATTGGATCATTGATTCTTAGCTTATGTTGCCTGACTCTATAAAAACGTGAAAGCATTTCTAATAAATTGTCTCATTTTTGTATTAAGTGTTAGACTTATACTTACTTTAATGTTTCATGTCTATCTGGATGGTGCTGTATTACTTTAGCCAAAGCATCATATTCTAAAATAAAGGAAAAAATAGCAAAAAGAACACATTCAGCTTTATTAAGACAAAATAAAAAGTATGATTCTGTTTATTTTAAGAGTACATATATAGCTTTTAGAAAAGTAAAACTTAGAGGAATAAAAAATAGCAAACTTGCTAATGTAATTGGGATGACTGAGGCTTAGATTATAGTTCAGTTGCTTCCTCCCTTTTAAAGAAGGACACCCACCCATATATATCAGTCTTTCTCCATTTCATACCAGCTTTTCACTTTTCTCCTTCAATCTCCCTTCTCAACACAAATTTCCTTCCTAGTTCATCTCTCTCCCTTATGCATTCCCATTTGTGTAGATCACACTTTGGGAATCCACACCACTCCTCCATAAGAGGAGCTGTGCATTTATCTATTTAAGCACCATTTGCTTACATACTAGAATGACAAACAGGATTAAAATATGTTTTCTGATCCTGGTTTATGGGAAATCATACTTTCCCCAACTCGTGTGTGCCCAGTTCTGCACACACTAAGGGCTATTTGCAACTCTTATGAGTAGCCAGCAGAAGAAGAAACAACTTTTTTCCTCTTCATCTGCAGCTTCCTGTACCCTCCAGGACTCTCTGAAGCAAATTTGGAAGGGATGCAGTGAACTGCAAGGAGAATAGCAAAAGGAACAATGCTTGCACAATGTTCAATTTAAAACATGTATTCTAAAAATTGTTACATATTTGCCATTGCATCTGAATAGATCCCTGAAAATGAATCAAACTCTGATTGAATGAACAAATGTGGTTCTTTCAACATGCCTAAAATCACCTGTAGATTCAGCAGTCCAAAAGGAAGTTACATTGAGAGTTGTTCAACATTCTTCAGGCACATTATAATTAATCTGAACCAAGCTAGGAAGAAATTTTTCAATAGTTTATTTGTTTATTTCATTTTTATACTGCCCAATAGCTGAGGCTCTTTGGGCAGTTAACAAAACTTAATAGTTTCACCAGAAAATATACCAAAATAGCAGGCATTTGGTGTTTTGCTCTATCATAGCAAGTCTTGTTCAAGTTTAGTGAGTAGTGAATAACATATTTAAGAATTTAATTGGGAAGATTTAGGAAACCAGTATTTTTATAAGAAAAGAAAAGTGTTGTGGTCATTTAGAAACATTAAGCATTAAATCAAAATGTTATACACCCCTTCACATAATAAGTACTAACTGCAAAATAAATCCTTACCTTGGCGATTTTTTCGTATTCGTTTTGCTTGAAGAATCTGCTTTTTGCACTCTGCAATTTTGTCATGTGCTGCAGCTATGCTATTTTCTTTCATAGAAATAAAATAAAAAGTGATTGACACAAATCTATAAATGTCACAGTGACTATTTATTCAACTGTGAAAACTTTGTACCATAAGTGGCAACATTACATAAAGCATCTGGCTTTCAAGTTTCATTTCTAATAATTGAGAATAGGTCTATAAATCATAACATACTGCATCTTCTAATACTATAATTACTGTCAGAGTGCTCAGAATGCAGATCTACTGAAATTACTATTTTGACAAAAATGCCAAAGAAACAGAAGATACATTTACAGTAAGTGCCATAGAATCTGGTATGCTTTCCAGCCAAAAAATTGGATGAGAATTTAGGTTTATCTATTTATGATGTCCTTTTAAATACTGATATGCTACCCTGCTACCCTATAACCAAATTCCCAGGCAAGCTTACAAGAATAAAAATAAATTAAAAATAGCTACAGTGAAAGATATCAACAATAAAACTGGCAACGGTGCAATCCTGCATATGTCAATTTAGGAATAAGCTGCATTGAGTGAAAGAAACTTATTCACAAGTAAGTGTTCATAGCAGGGATGGGGAGGATGTGGCCCTGCAGATGTTCTTGAAAAGCAATTCCCATTCTTTCTCACTATCAGCTATGCTGGGCTACAGTTTATGCAAGCTGCAGTCAAACAGGATCTAACAGGCCAGAATTTCCCACCTGTGGCTTTTAGCATCCAACCATAAAAGCAGACAAAAATTAAAACAAATTAGAAATGTACAAGAGCAAAAAAGACCTGGGAAAATAAGTAATCCTTTGCCTAGTACCAAAATGGCTAGTATCAAAGTAGGATCCAGGTAAATCTCTTTAGGGAAAGAGTTCCAAACTCGGGTGCCAGTGCTAAAAAAACGCTTCCCTCAGTTGCCCATCCACTGAGAGTACCTAATGAATACTTTCAGAAGATCTTAAAATACAGTAACTAAATGAAGAAACAGGTGATTCTTCAGATACCTTGGGCCAAAATCTTGACAGAGTAAAATCAGAACTTTAAATTAGCTTCAGAAATGGACAGAGATCCATTAAAGTCAGCAAGTTGCAAGCCAAACTTTTCAGACTTAAAAGGCAGTCCCACATTGCAGTAGTCCAAATGGCTGGCCACCCGATCATGATTGTGGCAATTAGGCTTTTCCCAGGTAGAATGACAGCTGGTATACCAACTAGTACACCAACCTACATTTCTATAAAGTGCCTGGAAGCTGTCATGCAACGTCAGAGAGCTGGATACAAATCTGATCCTTCAGAGTGAGTGAAATCCTCTCCATCAGAGGGCAAACACTACTCTTATGGGCAGATGAAACATCTACTAACAGTAACTTTATCTATCTGGATTCAGCTTCATTTAGAATGTAGTCTCCAGAAAACCAAGAACGTAAGACTTTCCTAGGCCTCTTCTAGCTTGCAATTTCAGGCTTCAATTTGTAATATAAACAAAGCCAAATTGTATTTGGGTCGCAATGGTGATTGGAAACTCAAGGAACTTATGTGAGAGTGCGGTAAAACATGTGGGACGCTGCATGTAGTCCCTGATTTAAAGAATTGTGGCAACCATAAGCAATGTCTTATATAGTTAAAATTTTATACTGAATATGTAAAAGCTTCAGAAGGGTTCTTTTAATATTTATATATTTATTAAATTTATGCCCCACCATTCTGCCAAAAATGGCACCCAAAGCAGCTAACAATAGTAAAAATCAAGCCCAAAACATAAAGACAGATTAAAAACACAATACAATCATCAATAAAAGGCAATGATCCTCAACCACTTAAAACCCCATCCATAGCAACCCAGCTTAACTGCCAAAGGCCAGTCTGAATTAAAATGCCTTCCTGCTCAATGCAATGTCATTTTTTCTAAAAATGAACTTTATTTATGGTACAAAAATAAAAGTAGAAATTCAATTGATTACCAATATCTTTGTAGATTTTTTCATAATTCTCCATCTCTCTGAGATTCATATCATATACAAGCAAGGTTTTTCCCATTGAAAATTCACACTGTGATAGGGTGCTCAGCATGCGCTGATATTGGGTGTACCTAAAAACCAGAGAAGGAATTCATTGAGTTCATGCATTTCAATAAGTTAATATCTCATGGACATTTTACAATAATTCTTAGAGGCAATAAAGCTTGGCACAAATTAGTAGAAATGAAAACTATTTCTATATTCAAGTACTATATTCAAGTTCTATATTTATAAATATAAATATTATTTATATTATAATAATATAATTTATTATAGATTATATAAATGGAATCATTAGTATTGTTTTACCTTGTTCTAGCATGTAATTATTATCACAGCTATCAAATTCTTATTTTTTAATGTCCATGTAAACTGGTATTAATAAATTGCAGCAATGTAGTTTCTGAGCAGTGTAGAGTGGTCACAGGAGGGTGCTGTCAAGGAGGCATCAAGCAGCTTCTCCAATCTCTGTGCCAGTCATTAATAAATGTTATAAAGGCATCCCATTCTATTTCTTTAAACACAAATTGCCCAAAAAGCCTAGCTGCTACTGGTTCTATTCTAGAAAGAGGCTAAGGAAGGTGTATTTAACCTAGCCTGACCAGCTGCAGCTCAATTAACTCAGAATCTATGTATATTTCTTCCAAATAACATGTATTGGGTTGCAGCCTGACAGTGTAATCATATTCATTTCTGCTTAGAAGTCTCATTTACTTCTAAGTAAGCGAGTGCAATAGGCCTTACTCCCAGGTAAGGATTATAGGTATAGGATTATCTTCCCAGAGTAGGTGCTAGAGAGAAAGCTATAAGAGAGACAAGGTAAAGTAGCATGAAAATATTTGTCTCAGTTTTTTAAAGATGAATTTCTCCCCCCTCCTCTTTCTAACTCTATTCTCTGTTGTGCTTATGGTTATTACTATTTTGATCAGTTTTGAAACAGCAAGGGAAGCTGATCTTTAATGTAGTTAAACTGTATCCATTAAAAGAAACATAAAAGAGGCCACAGGAAGCAGTTTGAGGAGTACAGTTTAACTACTTTTAGAATCTCAGCCTTAAGGGAAATGTAATGCCAATAAACAGACTACAGCAGTTCTCAAGCAACATGAAAAATGCTAATTTATTTAAATTTAATGGTTGAACTGATTAAAAACCAAATGATAAATCAGCAACATTTTACATTAAATGGATACGCATTGCCTAAACGTCTAAAAGCTTGAACATAATTTCATGATGCCAACTGCCTGTGTCTGTGTAAGTGTTCATCAACAATAAATAATTTACAATGAAATGTTAATTTCATATGCTATCCTATTCTTTGCCAATACTGTTTTACGAAGATCTTTTGAAAAAAATGATATATTCTAGTATTTAAGTCTTTTTCTAATAACATTCATATTTCCAATTAAGTTTGTTTTAGAATAGCACTTCCTGCCTGTCCAACCGTGTTTTAACTTTTGTATGCTAGCCTTTTTCAAAAGCAACAGTGCCATACCCAAACCACATGTGGAACAC
This sequence comes from Varanus komodoensis, assembly GCF_004798865.1. NCBI lineage: Eukaryota > Metazoa > Chordata > Lepidosauria > Squamata > Varanidae > Varanus > Varanus komodoensis. The sequence goes on along the minus strand of NW_025336347.1, from coordinate 13,921,134 downwards.
TCATACTGTCAGTTACCACTTTTTAAAAACAACAAGACATAGTCACTGAAATGCTGGAGAAGAACAAACAGTTTTCAAAAGCCAAATGCAATGATGATAGCATTAAAGCATTCTGTGAGAATGGGAAATGTGTGCATATCCTTTACAAAAATCTGGTAGTGATATGTTGGAGAAGCATGATGGTGAACACTGAGCTTCCAAAGCAAGAACAGGGAATGTGCAGCTCTACAGATGCTGTTGAACTTCTATTTCTTTTAGCCCTAGCCAAAAGAGCCAAAGGTGAAAGTGAATGGGAACTACAATTCAACATCTGGAGGTCACACAATCCCCTTCCCTCCATTAAAGAAAAGTAAAATCCCAAAGTGCTACTGTCATTAGAATGATGCTGTGCCATCGCCATTTATGATACAATCAATGTTCAAGGTGCCTGCTATACAGATACACCCACATGGCAAATGCATAGCAATAGGTCAATTATCTGGAAACAGAATAACTTATCAGAAGCAATATCCCTATAGCAAAAGCAGTCCTGAAAGAAAGCATTTGGACTATACACAACAATGGAAGGCAACGATGCAACTCATATCTCCCTAAAAATGATTGTGTAAGAAGGCTCTCACAAAAAAATTCTGTAAGGTGTGCTTGTTCTTTTAGAGGTACAAATCAAATAAATTTTCTGGGACATGTTATTTAGTTAGTCTGCATCTTACCATTTAGCAGTTGCTATTAAAGCAATTATCAACAGCTGCCAAAAATGTTTACAGAATTACATAGGGTATTAAACCGCATATACTTGAAAATACCAAGTCATTAGATAACTGGTGCACCATACCTTGTTCTTAACCATGTACAGTTGCTACAATACTTAGACTGTTTTAAATATTTGTTTTCCTAAAACACTGCTTTCCTCTGAATGAATCCTCACAATGAATTTTGGCTATGCCATTTCTACTGGTATATGTCCCTGGACACAGTGCCCATGCTCCAGTAAAATTATTATGCATCACTGGTACTTAATGAACTGCTCCCATTTTCCTTTTACAAGTAACAGACAGCAAATACCCTTCTTCTTGAGATCCAGAATTGCACCACTTGATGAAACTCTTCACCAACAAATTAATTCTTCTGTCATCACCTGCACCATCTCCATCAATCAAAAGTCGCTTGCGAATAACTTCATCTAAAGTAAAAAACAATATTTGTCAGTGAACAATACTGATGCTTTTTTCACAGAAGAATGCCATTAGATAAAACTACCGCTTGATTCTATACCTATTTACTTAAAACAAGTCCTTGATTAAATAGTTTTAGTTAGGTGGAAGTATGTGAGATACAGACCTCCCTAGTGTTTACTGTTAAGTGATCTTGCATATCATAGTGATAATTACATTGGTCTATTTACATAATCAGCAGCTGATTTCATGTAGTCATACAAATAGGATCTTACAGCATAATCCTATATGTGTCTGCTCAGAAGAACTATTACATACAATAAGGTATACCTACTGGTAAATGATTAGGACTAAAGCATTCACACTAAACAAATGGGAATATCTTATTAAATATCAGCAAGTTTTGAATCCACCCCATATGTTCACTGTAAGTTTTAAAATAAACTTCAATATAGAATTAAGGGGGAGAAGAGGTTAAAGCACTGAGGCATGTGGGAGAACATGAAGTACTATGTATAACAAATATAAAGAAGAGAACTAGAACCATCTCTAAATGAACACATTGTCAGATAAGACGTTTATTATTCCCAGTATTTTTTCAATCAAAGTAAAAATAGTGTGTGCAGGAACTAGGAAGTATGAAGGAGGCAGAATACCATGTTGCAAGAAATGACCACCTTTACCAGCCTGAAGAAAAGTGGTGGGAGGTGAGGAGCACCACTGGCCTCTCAGAAAATGCTTGTCATAAAAGTACAAACAGAAAATACGAACTCTTGACAGAAAGAGACAAATTTGTGGCCATGAAAAAAGCCACCTTGGCCATGCACAAAAGCCTATGCCCATGTAAGCCGTATGTATGTAGGTCTTATTCATAGGTTTAGAGGAGTCTGTGGAAGCCAGAGACAGGCCAAGCAGGAACCAGCCTGCTTCACCCCACTCCATACATTCACTGTGCATGAATATGTCGACTTAGTATTACATTTATAGGGTACCTGGGGAGGATGAACACCCAAGCCATGAGGATGTGGGGCCGGGAGAGAGAGATTCCAGACTGCAATTTATTAAAGAGGGATACAGATGCCAAATAAACTATAATTAAACCGAAGCGTAGGTAATACCGTTTTCCCACATTCTTCCTCTCTACTTTCATCACTTCCTCCTTCTCCCCCACCTGGTTTCCCCAAAATCTATTTTAGATCGCAAACAGATCCTTGGGTAGCAGGAACCTGTCTAGTGCTGCCTCTGTCGCTCTAACATCACGGCATTACACTGCCATGGCACGGTGCAAGAAACAGCAACAGTAATTAAATTAAGGGAGACCGGGCTGTGGGCATGGACGGGGTAGGCAGGCTGGCGCTCGGCTTCAGGTCGGGGAGCTTCCAAGCGCGGGAGACCGCAGGGAGGCAGCGCATCAGCACGCCTCTCCGCCGCCGCACACCAAGGAAGGACCACGAGGCCCCTTAACGGCGAGACCCGCTTCCACGGACTGGGAGGGTCCTTTCCCGAGGCCGCGAGGAGGGGCGGCAGGCGCTGCCGAGGGTCCCGCGGCGGGAAGGGGAGCCCGACGCCCGGGCGCAGGGGCGGGGAGGAGAGAGGAGCCGGCTCCTCGGCTCCGCGGGAAGAAAGCGCGGCAGAGCCCCGAGCGAGCGAGCGAGCGCGCCTGGCGGAGCGGCCGCCCGAGAGGCAGAGCGCGGCGGCGGGCCGCGCAGGCCGGGCCCGTCCGAGCCCGCCGAGCGCAGAGGAAGGGCTGCGAGGGCGCGGACGCGGCCAGAGCCGCCCCCGCGCTGGGCCGGGGTCGCCCGTCTCTCACCGTCGGTCACGGCCCCCATGGCGATGGCGGCGGCCGCCGCTGCGGCAGAGGCAGGAGTCAGTCTGGGCGGCGGCGAGTGAGGTGGGTCCGGCTCAGGCGGCCGCTTCCCACAATGCAGCAGCGGCAGCGGCGGCAGCAGCGACGGCGGCAGCCGGGTAAGCGGCGGCCATGGAGGGGGAGGAGGAGGCGGTGTCGGCGGCGGCGGCGGCCTGAGCTGCACCGGGCCGGGGCAGGCTGGGGGCAGCGCGCGGGGCGCGGCAGGAGCGGGGGACCGGGCTGGGCTGGGCTCGGCGGCTGAGCGCGGGCGGCGGCGGCGGCGGCGGCAGTAGTGCAGGAGAAGCCCGCCAAGTGTGCCCCCGCCCCGTGGGCCCCGGCCTGCAGTGTTCCAGCAGGGCTATTTCCTCGCCAGGTGAGGGCAAAAGAGGGAGGAGGAGAATGCGAGGGGATAGGGCTCCACCCCACGCCCCCATTCCTATGGGTTGTGGCCTGGACTTGGCCACTGGCCACGTAACCTTTGGTGACCTTTGTGCAGTCGCCATGTGGCTGCCACAGGGTCGCACCAGCCCTTTTGGCACTGCCAAGTACCCCGTGCCCCTTCTTGCTGCCAGTGTCAGTTGTCTCTGCAGTTGCTTGTGTCTCTTGGTGACCCCTTGCTGTTATCGCTTTCCTTCACAGCCAGTATCATTACTTCACCAATGTTGCCGTGCCACCCCTGGCCTCCATTACCATTGTCAATATGGTTGCTGCTACCACCACTGCCATGTGCATCCTGCTGTCATCAACGTCATGGTCCTTGTAGCCTGCACTGTTACCATGTTCTGGTGGCTTCTTTCATCCGCAGCTTCATTGTCATGTCATGACTTTTGCCTATTATCACCTCCACCTCTTTGGCCTCCTGCATTGACACCGTTATCATCATCATTGCTGCTGCCACCACTATTGCCACCATCACTTCAGCTTGCTGCCATTTCTCTGAGGGCGATATTCTTCTAGTAGAGTTTGCCATGGCACCATCATCTTCTTTGCTGCTGCCACACTGACCTAAACACAGCCTTTCTTGCCACCTTTTTGTTTCTCTAGCTTGTGCCAACCATTTCGGCCTCCTTTGTGGCACTGTCACTGGAGTTGCTTCTCTTATTGTATTCACTTGTTTCACTCTTTGTATTCTTACTGCTTCTTTCAGTGCTGTAGTATGATAGCTCTTCTATTGCCATTACTGCTACAGCTCTGTCAAATTGGCACATCTATTAGGCGTGTGTCTGTTATGTTGATGTTGCCACAATTCCTTTGTAATTACCGTTTTGGTCATTTCTCTCATTCCTCTCATCATCATTTTCAGTATTCTTACACATTTTATGGCATTTACTGCTTCTGATACATAATTGATCTGGTGGTCTTATGTTAACATAGTTTCCTTTCTTTATTTCATGCTTCCTGTATCTTCAAATACTTGAGAAACCACCTATTTCCCATCATTTTCATATCACACATCCCACTTCTATTTTTATTTTTCCTATTAAGGTCAAAGTGATGTCTACCATTTCTGCTGTTACTAATGTGGTTGCTTCAACTTCCTTAATGCTATTTCTACTATGTTAGGTATGTCATTGTGATCTCCATCAGTGTGAATACCTCGCCATGAAATTTTTTTTGAAGTCTTACCAACAATTTAAGTGTTAGAATATCTTTATGATTTTGTTGGCTTTTGTTGCCATTGTTGCTTAACTCTTAACCATTGTCTTTATCTTTGCTCATGTTTCTCTGGCTACACTTCCTTCTGTTGTAGTACATACCGCTACACAGTTTTAGGGTTGGACCCAGATGTAGTCATACTTAGGACAGACTCATTGAAATCAGTGCTACTTAATTTAGCCATAATTAAATACTGCTTTCAGTTGGTCTGCTTATAAGTAAGATTAAATCTGTATCCAGGTTTAATCCTAATGTTCAACTAAGTTCCTGTTACTGCTTTAAAATATGTGATGGTAATATTGGTAAATTAAGATAATAGAGAATAATTGCCCATAGAATTCTTCTCCTGCTTGTTTCTTCTAAACCAATATAGGGCATATGAATATTGGGCAAATATCTGTAACTCATGCCATTGAAACCAGTTCTCTTGTAATGTATGTACTAAAGCTGAGCAGATTCCAACTGTCACTTATATCAAATATTGGATATCAAATAGGAATTTCCAAACATAGCATCTTGGATATCTAATTACACATATTCAATGGTTAAACCCACATTAGGATCTGCAGCAGCAATTCAGTTGTGATTTTGAAGGTAAAGTTACCTTCAGTAAGTGTAATTATTTTTATGTTGGTCTTCAGGATTTCATGTCCTGTTTTCCTGATAATTTAAGCATCAGCTGCTGACAGTGGAATAAGGAATGGTGTGCATGCTGAGAGATGTCAGTCAGAGAGACAGAAGTGTGCCTTTTTTGCTTATGTTCTTATTGGTGGTTTTGTTCTTCAGAACCGCCTCTGGGCCTAGTTGAAGCTCCAACTGTGATCCGGGGAGGGGGGGTATGTCTGTGGGAGAAAGACGGCTGTTAAAGCTTCCTGAGCACTCTAGGAAGCTGTAGCATGTAGAAGGACAGGCCCTGAATAGCGTAGTGATGATATGAATACTGTAGTCCTTTTGAACCACAGACTTTGATATTGCAACAGTCATGAGCTGTACCATATGGGATCTATTTATTTTATTTCAGGGAAATGTGTCTCAAATGTTGAAGGACTGGCCAGATTGTTCATGCACGGATCTTTTTTCAATAATCCCATTTCTTGCTGACATTTTAAAATGAACGAATCAGTATTTCGCATATTTAAAATGCCTGGTTTCCTTTACAGGCCTTTCTTTTATTTTGACAAGTTTCAAGAAATGCTTTACAATGCTTTGAAAACTGATAAGGAAAATATGAAAGTGTGGTTTGCAGTTTGTCCTGCTTTGGATGTAAACTTGCTTAAGGATTCATTCTGAGCCTGAGGATAACCTCCAATTGAAACACAGGAAATGTTGTACAAGATCACTCCAGTTCAGTTAGTTCAGTATCTTATTCATATTTAGAGCCTTAGGTCATTATAAATATGCCATTGTGCTAATAGAAGTTGCACTGGTCATCTCTAGTATGTTCCAAACGCCAAGTGTAAAACTCAATTTATAGATCTCATTAGAGCAATAAGAGCTTAGTTGTGGTAGGGGTGAATTTCAGGGATTCAACCTCCAGAAGATCATCAGGGAAATGTTCAGTACCGGAATCCCCATGGTGGACCATTGATTTTCTCCTAATTCTAGAAAATGTCCACATGTGTTGTCATCTTTATATGCTATTACTGTAGTAGCAGTATGAGAAGATGAATAGGTTGCATTGCAAGTACCAAGACTGTAATTACACATAATGCTACACCATGGTTTACGTAAGCCATGCTTTGCCTTAGCAATGAATTGGCCTGATTCAACACCTGACAAGTCAGTTATTTTAAACCCTGATTTACTGTGAATTGAACAAGAACAGTAAAGTGAGCTGGCTGCAAGTGTGTGGGGAAGTACTAAATAACCCAGGGATGTTCTGTGCCTCTGTTGCTTAGCCTTTTGTACAAACTGGGTACTATGGGGTGTGATCAAAAGTAGCAGCTAAAACCAGATAGTATCAAATACACCAGGTTTGCAGTAGAGTCCTAACTCAGGTAGAGGCCAAGATGAATAAGTGAGTTCATCTGAAGCCCTGGAATGATAGGACATTGCAGCTGTACTTTACTGTAGCAACAATAAAAGCTTTCCCAACAATGAAAGTTCTTCCAATATTACTTCATCTCCTGTATTTTGGTCTATAATAGCCTGATCCTACCTAAATATACTTCTTTCTGTTTGGATACTATTTCAGAAATATTTCATAGAAACAAGTCACACAGCCTTGGGTACCTTTTTTCTAAAGCTGCCTTGTAATAGTCCTTTTGGCATTAGGGAATTTGGCTTTGGTAGTCTATGATCTGGTAACCTCCAAGTGAGATCATTGCAATGCTCTCTCTCTCTGAGACTGCCCTTGAAAGTGGTTCAGAAGCTGCAACTTGTGCTAAATGTGGCAGCTTGATTGATAGCAGGTGCCTGAAGGTCTGAACATATAACACCAATCCTGGCTGCTTACACTTGCTGCTTATATGCAGTGATGTGGGTTTTCTGGAAAAAGGTAGAACTGGAAAAAATTCCAGTGTTCTAAATAATGCTGTCTGATTCAGTATGTTTGCTTGATTCATCTTTACTCCCCATTTATCTTATCTCGTAAACAGAACTAAAAATGTAACCCATGTTATATGTGTTTTATAAATATGTCAAACATTTTCCAAATATTTGAACTGAAGTTTGTGCTTGGGGAAAATTAAATTAACATTACAATATAGAGGATAAACCTTCAAAGCTTTATGTGAAAATTATTTTATTGTATTATTTGTAAATGTTTAATGAAACAAGCCAAGTTCATTCTGATGTTTGGTTATATTTTGCAAAAAATGACTGCACTGAAAGAACATACTGTTTCCAGGATATATACCCCCAAAGGGCTGCCATATATATCAAAAGTTTAATTTTCTTTTATTGAGATAACTGTACCACCTTGGGCTTTTTGCATTGCTTATCAGTCCCATTTCAGGTTGAGAAAAATCTGATTCAGAAGAGCTAGTAGAACATTCTCTTTTATCAAAGGAGTGATGTGGGTATGTCGGCGTAGGGTAGGGAACTTGGGTGGGAAGCATTCATGTTCCGCTTGTGAAATCCCATGGACAACTGATTGGCCATGGTGTGAACAGAGTGCTGAACTAGATTGTCTCTTAGTCTGATCTAGCATGACTGTTCATACGTTCTTAAGTAAAACGGTAATCACAGCCTTAGCTTCCAGTTTTGTTTAATTTGTTATCAAAATATATTAGCAATAGAAGGCAAATAAGTCTGTTTCAAACCCAGCCAGAAGCAAGTTGTATTGTGCACAGGAAGGGATTGATATATCTTATTTTTCAGTTCCCCCATGGGCAACTGAGTGCTTGGGTTTGTCTTGCTTTAGAAGAATAACTTAATACAAGTTTATATCCTATACTTAGCCCATCTCACATAATTTACATAATGTAAATTAATGTAATTTAGTGTAAATTATGTACAATAATTTACATAATGTAAATAGTCCATTCAGCTATGGTTAAATATACGATAGCCCATACAGCTACTCTCCTCGTACAAATCTACCCATATGTAATTCTCATCAACTGAGGATTTCCTCAACAAAGTCGTCCTCATGCCAACATCTTTTTGGTTAAGAGGTTAAGACTTCTCTCTCTTCTCAGGCATCTGACAGCATATCTAATGGGACTTTTAAAATTTGTCAGATCTTGGTAGCTTTGTTGCTAAATCATTTCAATTTCTTTGAAACTGTTGTAAATTTTTGAACATTCATGAAGTTATATTGTGAGAGAAACTTTGGCTATTGAATGGTATAGAAATGGAATGAACAAATGAATGTGCGAAATAGGAGAATCTGACTGGACAAACCTAACCTGATCTCAAATATTTATCTGTCATCACTCGATACTGATTTTTTTAATGGCTCGCTTGGGCATACAAGCAGTTGTAGAGCTTTTTCTGCCTAGATATGCACAGTATTAATGCCTTTATCTGTCTTATTTTAGGCAGTCACTATTTCCATAGGTACTTATTACTTCAGTTCTATTTTCCTTCTTTTTTCTTTCCTTATCAACATTCATTTTTTTAAGAGAGACAGAATTACATTGTCAGCCTATAATACTGTACAATAGTTTTCTTTTTCAGTCTTAAGAATCTGCAGTTTTTATTTGCTTTTTTTTTAAAGCTTGTTTTGTGTGATGTGCAGTTTTAGAAAGGCCCCGTTTTAGAAAACCTGTTTTATACTCCAGGTAAGTTGTATAAATTGCTTGTAACTACTCTTCCTGTTGAGTTTAGTGAGACCTCACTACACCACCTTTGGGATATCACTGAATGTTACAATGTTGGCAGGGAGATATTTATACTTGTGTTTTTGTTATAACCTTGCTCACTTTGCCAAGAATTATGCTTTGTGTAGCTGGGATGCTGCAGCATTGCATGGACAAGGTTTGATTGAATGTTTGTAGGTCTATGACTAGCAACTTGCCCTTTTAAGCATGTATCTCTGGTTGTCAGCACCAATTGAAAGAGTAGAATATTGTTACTTGTACTCTTAACATTTTGAAGGTTTGTAAACTGCATCTTTTTAACCCCCATTGCATCATCCCAAGCTTCAATAATTGATTATGACTCAAGTAGCTTTGATAAAGGGTAGTACAGGGTGGTAAAGGATTTTTTGCTTCCTAGCCCACAGCAGACTGAACCTGATGGGGCAGGAGATGGTGGTGATGGCAATGCTTCAACTGCCCAGTAAAGTGTCCAGCCACCCTTCTGCTTGGGAGAAATTGATATAAATACCATCTTGCTCCTGCTGGGGATGCTAGGAGATCCTGCTGCCACTGCCTTTTCCTTCTCCTATCCTAGGTAAGTCTGGGCTGTTGGGGGTGTGGGGGAAGGTCATGGCAGAAGTGGCGCAGGTACTTGAAATGTAGCCCTTGCAGGGCTCTGCTTGTAACCTGCAAATCACCTACTTATCAAGAGCAGAAGGCCTCTCTGTCCATCTCTCTCTACATCCTTCTCCTTGATATTGTAGTTTCACTCTAGAGCAGTGGTTTTCAACCTTTTTACAGTTGGGGACTGGCAAAAATAGAAAAATTATTTCAGGGACTGGTGAGGCAGAAATAAAAAGCACAATATACACAAAGTAGTATTTTGTGTATTCATTTTTAAGTATAGTACCAGAAATGAAAATTCCGTAAAATATCCAGAAACTGAGCCGTAAAAATGCTAATAAAAATTTAATGTTGAAATTAATTGTAATAGAATACAACTGAAATTTTTAGAGAGCAATAAGTAATTCAGATAAGGCTACTATGAAATCTGCTTTGCTTCATTTCAAGAATACTTGATCAAAAATTTACAATAGTAAAATCAGTATAAATGCAATACTATGATCATAGTAAATACAAATCCAAATACAATATTAAGAGCAGAGCAATACAAACATCAAACAAAGTTACTTAATACAACAATATAATGTTAAATAATAAAGTACAATGAACCCCACTCACTCAAACCCTCATACACACCAGCACAGACACAGCACAATCCCACCTCAGCATTTCCGTTTCCAGTAGAAAACACAGCAGAAAAAGGAAAAGGCCCGACCTTTGGCGCCCCCTCCAGAGGGTGGGCCAGTGCGGCATGAACCCCAGCTGGCTCCCAATTAGCTGCCTCCCCTGCCAGCCTCCTTAGCTGAGGAAAAGGCGGGAAATCAGCAGTGAGAGCACAACTAGTCCCTTCCCGTGCTGGTCCTGGCGAGGGAGATGCAGCTGTTGTGGCTCTTTCACAGACTGGCAGGAAATACCGGTCCACAGACTGGTGCCTGAAAACCACTGCTCTAGAGCATTTTCTGCAAAAGATTTTAATTGGTGAATGTCATTTCTAGTGACTTGGAAGTACTCTATGCAGAGTTAATGTGAAAATATTCAAAGCTTTTGAGATTTATCACCCTAAAAAAGAAATAATTATTTCTATTTTCAGTTTCACATGAAATCGTTTCTTCTAATGTGAAACTTGTGCTGTATTCGCACTGAAATCTGTTTATTTGGTTTGGCAGGTAAAAATATAAAATCTGGCGAGCTATTGTAAAATATTGTTAAGTGCTACTGCGTATGAACTGTTTTAGTTTAGTTTAATCACTTTTGGTTTTTAATGTTCTTTTGTTTTTGTTTGAAAGCTCAGAAGACTTAGTCATTATTATTATTATTATAACATTTCTATGCCGCCCCTTGCCGAAACCTCGGGGCGGCTTACAACATGATAAAATACATTGAAATACAATAGTACATAATAAATTACCATTAAATATAAAAATACAAAAAATACATTGATTTACAAATACAAAATTAAAATTATCAGTATAAAATAAAAATATAGGAGGAGAAAGAAAAGGAAGAAGTCATCCATTCATTCACAGATACTCCAAATATAGTATAGCATATCAATACAGAAATAAATTTTGTTCAGTATAAAATATTGAACATTCAAATCTAATTATATGTCAAATAATATCAAAAATTGGGTGAAGATGTAGTGAAATATTTACCAAATTTTTTGTAAATATTCCAAATAAAAAATCACAGATGAGAATTTTAAGCAACTTTTTAAAGATAAAATATGATACATTTTTAATTCTTTGCTGATATTCATTTGATTTGTAAATGGAAAATCTCTAAATCTTTAGCTATGAGATTTCAAAGGCGCAATCCAATGCACATAAGCCTTGGAGTTCTGCACCCCCACCTTGGCCCTGTTCTTCTCCTAGAAGGCCGATTTTGGCCATATGAATGAAATGCTGCAGAGGGAAAGGGAAGCAAGCTGGGGTCCATTTCGATACAGTGTAAGCTGTCAGCCCCAGCCTTACGCCCTCCCTGGCTCCCAGTACTCCCCTTTCCTTCTCTGAAGCTAGTTTCTGACCTTGGAGAGGCAGCCATTAAAGTTTTTTCTGTGCTGGCTACAAGTGAGGCAGGCATGGCCTCCAAGGATGGTGTCAGGATCTCAGAGCTAGGGCTATGAATAATCTGTGCCTCCACCCTGGGATAAAGTTGAAGGAGGTCAAAGGATTGCACCCTAAGTTATATTTAGTATATTAGTGCTTGCTTGCTCTTGCTCTCTCCCTCTCCCTCTCCCTCTCCCTCTCCCTCTGCATCACCTTCCCAATGCAGAGAGAAGTGAAGTTCTGGGAAGGGAAAATACATGTTTTCCATTCATTTCCTCAAGGAGTTCCCCATATTTTTTCAGTAGAACAATGAAACAAACAAAGCCTTCCTATGGCATATTTTCTTTCTGAATGATTGGAATGTTTTTAAAGACATTTAACTCACTCTTAAGTGTACCAAGTACATTTTTATACAAGACAATCTGCAGCATTCTATACTTCCTTTGTATTTTGTGGTTGGATGGATAGATAGAATATGCTGCCATCTTCATGAGAGGCACATGCAGGGCCTTCACTACTTGAGAATTGCGGCTTGCCTTCTGCTGTTGACCTTTGATCTAGTTGGGAGATAACCTGAAGCAAATATCTTGTGTCTGCTGGCCTTTTGATCTGGCCCCTCCCTTGTGCTTAGCTGCTTCACTTCTCCCTCAAATAGCTGACACCCTGCCACAGAATGGGAAAGAAGCAACTTATTGCCCTGTCTTGCTGGATATTAACAAGGTCAGATGGAGGAGGGGCAGAAACTGAAAACGACCTGTTGTGGAAACCAAGCCTTAGCTTAAAGTGAAGGCTTGTTACTTTGGGTGAGAACCAAGCTCTAACTGTGGCCCATGGAAAGAAATGGACTAGATCTGGCTGGATGTCTGGGTAAACATGCATAGGATTGCTCTGTACATTTCAGAAATATGTCACACAGAACAATTTGATATGATGTATTTTATAGCCTTAAAGCCGTTCTCACAGGTCAGATTTGATAAACTACTATTGTGTGTTGTTTTTGCTATTGTTGTTATGTGCCATCAAATCATCTCCAGCTTATGGTGATCCTATGAATGAAAGCCCTCTAAAATATCCTGCCCTTGACAGCCCTGTCCAGGACTTGTAACCCCAAGGCTGTGGCTTCCTTCCTTCCATCTCATATTTACGCATCCTTTACTTCTGCTGCCTTTGACTTTCCCTACCATGATTGTCTTTTCCAATGAGCCCTGTTGTCTATGATATGCACAAGGCATGACAATGTACGTACATTTTCATTTGTCAGAAAGTTTCGGGTTTTTTACTTGTAGCAATTTCTGGCAATTTTACATATTTAATTGTTGTAGAAAGATGTTATACCTTCTTTCTGTGGGACTTTGGTTTAATTCATGTGCATTTTCAAGAATTATTATATTTATATTGTGGCTTTTTTCCTTTCAAGGAAATCAAGGCATCTCTCAGTCTTATCCGCATGACAACAACAACTCTGTGAGATAGGTTGGACTGAGAGTCTTTGACTGGCCCAAAGTTACCCAGTAAGCTTGTACTAATGCTTATTTAATGACATAATATTTTTACCTTCCTATGTAGTCTAGATCTTGTTCATTTCCTTATGCCTTCTATATTTATTTTGCTAAATTTCACTTACATTGTTTGTCCTGATGGCTGCTCCAGTGAGCTGATGTGCCTTTATCACTCCAACTGATGTGGTGTATTATTACCTGCATTATGTGGCATACTTAAGACATCACAGTCAGAAGACTACTTCCAAACGTAAAGTTTGTATGTTTAGCAGTGTACGATTCAAGATGCTACTGATTAGGATTCCCATCTCCTTTCTACCAGGTGGAATCCTTTTCTCTTAAGCAAAAATTCATCAGGTAGAATACATTTCCATGTTGGAGAAATGTTCAAGTTTTGATTTGTATTTTGTTCTTCTTCAGCTGTTAAAGGAATAAGAACCTTCCTAGGGAAAAAATCCAGGCAGCCATATTGGAAACACTTAGGGAAATAACTAAATATGTTGTATGATATAGAGAAATTAATGCTGAAAAATGATTGTTGAAAGGGTTTTCAATAAAAGGGGAATAAAGAGTTCAGAAGCAACTGAGGATTCCCTTAGCTCTGGGCTCTGCTCATTTTTAGTGTAATTTTTTGCAATGTTAATCACAGTGATGGCATTTGGAGTGGAGTGAGGGGCACCACCTGAGTGAATGGATAGAATGTTAAAAATGATACCCCCACCAAACAGAAGATAAAAGTATTTTTTTCTTTCTAGTTGACAGGTGACTAACATTGATACATGTGGGTGGGTATGCAGGCAAGAAACAGTATATTCTGGCTTTCAAATCTGTAGTCCTTTATCCTTTTAATTTCACACCTTTACCATGTTATTATTTTGACAATGTGTTTGTTCCATGGCTTATTAGTTTTATTAAAAACTAATAAAACACAATAGTTAATAAGAACAGTTCTATTAAAACACTGTTAAAACAACAGTGAATACTTCATTATGAACTAAAACTGATCTAAAAACAATCAAATCTGAGAAAATAGGCATGCTTTTCTTTGACATTTAAAAGATCAGACTTGATTCCAGGAAAGTAAATAAGAAAGCATTCCAGTGCTGAGGTGTCACCACCAAAAAGACTCTCTTTCTGGTAGCTGCTCATCTTACTGCAGAAAATGAGGCATGCAAAGAATGTACCTTTGGAATGTTTTTATTATTAGGTAGCATACAATTTGAGTTGGGGGATCAGTTTAGCTTTAACCACAGAAACTGTTTTCAGTTCCTTATACCAAAGAATAAGCGACATAAAAAGAGTATTGACAAATATATACAGGGTGACTTAACTAGAAACTATACCAGTTCAACATTACTAGGTTTGCTAGATGTCTCCTATCAAAGTATGTGACTTCCAAGTGGATTTGAGCTGTATCTATCATTTAGAAATTAAGGAGTTTGAACAAAAAAAGTTGCCTTATTCTGAGTCATCCACTGATTCACGCAACTCAGTGCTGCCTACTCCTTTCCAGCCCTGTTCTCAGAGATCCTTTCAGTTGGAGATGCAGATACAGTTTGTAAAGAACAGCACTCCATGGGTTGGTTCATTAACTCATGAATTGCTGAACTTCAGCAGGAATGAGTGTAACAATTCCAACCAGAAATTATAGGTTAACACTGACGGGTTTAATTCCTAATCAATTCAAAGTGTTTTTGGTTGGGATGTTGTTATTGTTATTACATTACATTTATACCCTGTCTTTCTTTCTCGTGCAAGAAACCTAATTACATACCTTCCTGCACTCCCATTTTATCCTGTGAGGGTTAGGCTAAGTGAGAGTTGTTAGGCTGTAAACAGGGTGATTGCACCTTGTTAATTGAAAGTAGATGTAAGGTATGTACTGGAGGCAGTGTGCACCCTTGCTCCTGGCTGACAGTCCATGGTTTAAATAACCTGTCAGTTCTTGTTATGTACTTACCAGCACAAATCTGGATCTGGATTTTATCTGTATTATGTTTTATTTTATTTATGTAAGCCGTCCTGAGACTATGCGATGGGATGGCATACAAATGCTCTAAATAAATAAATGGGGAAAAGGGCACAGAAGGAGGGAAAAACCATAGTTTGAAAAGGGAACCATTTGTAGGAATATTCCATCATCTGCCCTTTTAATTTTTCTGTGAAATAAGTGCAAGATAGTCTAGCAGTACTTACTCTGCAGTCCTATACAGTAGGAGAGCAACTTGGTGCACTCTGGATGTTTTGGAACACAACTCCCATCATCCCTGACCATTGGCCATGATGGTTGAGACTGATTGGAGGTACAGTCCAGAACACCTGGAGGTCACTAGGTTGCATTAGCCTTGTTGTACACTTATACCTAGGAGAAAGCTTCTTTGGATGCAGTGGAATTTACTTTTGTGTGTATGATTGCATGAGTATGTATAGTTGCACTGTAAATGTTTTAGTATGGGATCCAGATTGTGTCTTCAGAACTGGGGTCGAACTGAGCATTGTGACCAACCATTGGTTTGTTGGTCAAATATTGTCAAATAATAAGGTATTTTTATGGCATTAATGTGATGAAATAAAACAAAGATATTCATTGATATGTTTGATATATAAGCCAGTTATAGGGAAAAACTGCTATTATGAAACAGTGAATTTAACTTTTAAAAATACAATGAATCGCTAATTATCTTCCACCTTCATTTTGCCCTTTCCCCAAGGACATCACATTAGTGTAAATAGTTTTTTAAGTTTGGTCCACAACTAGAAAAGCTAAATGCTTGCTTAAATTTAAAAGTTCAGAATGATGACAATTTTAATTGTTGGCCTGGTGAAAATTACAGTTGCATATTTTCAATTGCTTCATACAAGGCCTGATGAAATAAATAGGAATTATATAGCAGTAGTTCTTCATAAATTTTAGCTGAAGCAGTTAGTATATCCTATATTTGCTCTAATATACTTTATAATAAATAAACCAAACCCTGTAATTATGCATGAAAAACTCCTCTGCAAGAATAACAAGGTGTGTCATGCTGCAATATCTCTATTGTCAGGTGTGTTTGAGAAATAAGGCTTGTGTCTACTCTGAGGAACGGCCTGTCCTAGGATGACATAAACATATTTAATGTTTCTTCTCTGTATAGGATGGGTTTGGCTTTCTTAATCATTAAAATAATTATTTTATGTATTATTGGGTTGCAGTGGAGCAGTAACCTTCCTTATGTAGACCACAGAACAAGTTGTGAGCAGAAGGTAGGTTATTTGCTACTAGGTCAGCAAAAGATTTTAACCCTGAATTGTTTTAATTATAGAAACAAAGACACCCCCCCCGCCTCCTTTTATATTGGTTTTTTAGAAGCTCCAATCTGTATTTGTTCAAATATGAAATTGTACCTATGTGTGTAGGTCATTCCAGGCTTTTGATTGTTGGTAACTCAGCCTCCTAAGATAGCATTTTACAACTGGTTCTTGTTGCTGGACATCGGGGGTTCTAGATCCTGGATAACTAATTTTAGTACATTATGAACTAAGACTCATTTAGCTTGTGATCAGGATTATTAATTGGTTTTATTTATATTATTCAGTTTTACTTTATCCTTTGAAATGTCTTTTTCGAAGATCATCTTAAGGATCCATTTTAAATCTCTTTTAGTTAATAGCAATCAACATTTTAATCAATTTTGTACTTTCCCTAGAATGAATTCAATTCTGTAAATGTATATGAGGACTGAAAAGTTCCATAGATTGTATGAGCCAGTATGGTGTGGTGGTCAGTGTACTGAACTGGGGACTTAGGAGATCTGGGTTCTAGTCCTCACTCAGCCATGAAGCTCACTGGGTGACTTTGGGTCAGTCATAGATGCTTAACCTAATCTACTTCACAGGGTTGTTTTTGTGAGGATAAAAGTGAAGCAGAGAACTGTGTGAGCTGCCTTGGGTTCCTTGCACAAGCATAAAATGCAGTGTTGTAATTACTACTACTACTTGCCTTTTGCCATGCAAAAGTTATCATATACTGATGGCAGTCAGCTTTGCTGCTTTTTGTTACCTGACTTCAAGGATGTGGTTGCCTAAATTTGATAATGGGCTGAATGAGTATGAACAAACTGAGACTGAATCCAGAAAGGACTAGTACCTTTGGCTAGTGTACATTACAGGGATCAATAGTATCCAGTTGTAAGGAAGGGTTTTAAAGTTAATATCCATAACAACATTCAATTCTCTGAACACTTTTTCCTTTTAAATTAGTACTTTCAAGTAATACATTTAAATCTTCTGTTATTTTCCCCCACGGCTTGCCCCATGTCATGTATTTTGTCTTCTTGGTGATTAGTGTCCTCTCTCACTTATTACCAACATCAACCGTGATGTCAGCAGAAATGTAAATAACTGAACTATATACTTTTAATGGAATTTGTTGGGCAAATTATTTTATATTTGCATTTATTACAATAGATCAATAGTTAATTGTCATGTTCATAAAAATGGATTTTTATTCTTGCCTATTATATGTATGGATGAATAACAGAGTATACTAGCTAGTTTTCTGTGTTATCCCTCTTGAACATTCATTGTAGAAAAAAGACTTAATAAGCATAACATTTTAACAAGGATTTCGAGTTTAAGGGCCTAGAAAAAGAAACGACTAATCACTTCTTGAAAGAGGACAGATATACAAGTAATTCCTTTGTTTGTGAAATAATGAAACTTCTGAAAACTGAACTCTTAAATTTTTAGTTTCTTTTGAAGGCTTTTAATACCATGAAACTTAAAGCTGATTTATGGTAAAATAAATGACAATATAACTTGCTATATTTATATTAAATGTTCCATTACATATACGTACAATGTGGCATGTTTGTGGTGGAGGCAGATTTTTACTTGGTGTGTATGGTAAAAGCAGTAAGGGAGAATTAAGCCACACAAGAAAAGTTCAGTACTAAGCAAGCATGTGTTTATTCTTTTATTCTTATGTTTGATCTAATGAGCTCCTGCTCTCTGTTGTATTACTCTTCCCTTGCAATCTTAAAAATGAAGCCACTCATAAAGCTTTGGCTTCTTTCTGAGATGCTCAAAGGGGTGTCTGCCATGCTTCTTAGAACAAGGATAGGAATGTGTATTAAGGAACAAGCAAGTACGCATTCTACAGTAAGTGAGCTTTACGACGCTGCTTGTTCTCTCTGACCAGTCTAGATAAACATTTTCTGGAGCCAGAAAATGCTATCTGCTTACGGGATCAGACTCCTGACTGCACTCACTCCTGCAAAAGATTGCACATGCTTCCTGCAACTGGTACATAAAAAGATAGGCAGCCTTGGAGATTGCCACTTTGGGGAACCATTTGGGTATGAATGAAGGCAAGGGCCATGCTGTTGTTTGAACAAAGGTTGCTTGCATAGGCCTGGTAGTACTTTTCAGTTTACCAGAGGATAAACATCCAGAGGATATCAATAGAATTGTTGGAGAAAAGAGACCTAGCACTTGTTTGCTGAAACCTAGCCCTTCCTGGCTTTTAAAAGCAACTGTGTGCTTGTGGGTGGGATTAGCTGAATTGGTGAGGGCACTGGTGAATGTCTCTTTCCAACAAGATGTGATTCAGTCCTGCCTAAAAGAGGCAGTGGTAAATACTTTATTTCCAGAAAGTTCTCTGAACTACATTGTATTGTATAACTTCTGGCAGTATCCAGTGTTCTGTTCTTGGGCAAGGTGTGGTGGGCATGTGATAGCTTCTCAGGATCAGGGGTTTTTGGATCTAGATCAATCAGCCGTCAGGCCTGGTTATGGGCAGAGACTGCTTTAGTCACTTACTTGTGCAATCTATACTGGAAACTGGACCCGGTTGGTTTTCTGAAAAAACTTGGTGGGTTTTGATATGATCAGCTATGTTATCTTTCTGAAGAGACTGTCTAAGATGGGACTAGGAGGCTTTATTCTGCAGCATGGTCATCATTATCAAAAGTTGCTGAGAGTTCCAGGAATATGAAAAGGATTGCACTTCCCTGTCTCTCTCCTGGCATAGGGCATCAGGCAGGGTGACCAAAGCTGTTTCTGTACCTAAACCAGAACCTCGGCTGACATGGATCCTGATAATCAGTCTCATGTTTCAGTATATTTAAAGCATCCCTTTTTGCTACGTGAAATAAGCTAAGGTGTGATGTTGATCTTACATGCCATGCAGTGATCTCTGATTTATAGTGACCCTATGAATGAATGCCTTCTGAAATGTGCTGTCTTTGACAGACCTGTTCAGCTGTGGTTAACTCAAGGTTGTGGCTTCCTTTATGGAGTCAGTCTGTCTCATATTTGCTATTTCTTTTCTTCTGCATTCAACTTTCCCCAGCATGATTGTTTTCTCTGTCTTGCCTTCTCATGGTGTGTCCAAAGTATGAGAGCCTCACTTCTGTCATTTTTGCTACTAGGGCTTGATCTGATCTAGGACCCATTTGTTCATCTTTTTGTTGGTTCAGAGTATTCACAAAGCTGTCCTCCAGCACCTGATTCAAACACATCATTATCTTGCTTTCCACGTTCTTCACTGTCCACCTTTCACACTGATACATAAAAAATACGATAGAGTGGAGTATATTGACTTTGGTGTCCAGTGAGACATCCTAACACTTGATGATCTTTTCTAGCCCCTTCATTGCTGCCCTTGTAAGTCTGTTTTCTTTGAATTGCTTGGCTGCAATCTCCCTTTGAATGGAAAGGTCTGCAAAATCTTTCAACATTTCAATTTCTTGTTGACACTGAAGTTGTGCAATTCTTCTCTAGTTATGATTTCCCCCTTACTATTCAGCTGCAGTTCTGCTTTTGTACTGCTTTCACTTTTATCAGGAATTGTTCTAATTTATGGCCACTTTCTGCCAGTAATATCATCTGCATATCTTAGTGACTCTTCCACCATTTTAACTCGTCTTTCCCCCTCCTTCGTGGTCTCTGTGCATCACATATATGGGCTCTGTGCCTGCTGGTAGCCTATTGCCAGGACGATTCAATATTTAAGGGCATTTTGGTGTGAAGCCCTCGCCCACCCCAGCATTCTTTCTTTTATTTATTTATTTGTTTGATTGATTGTTTATTTATTTAGAGAACTTCTATGCCGCCCCAGTCGCTGAAGCCTTGGGGCGGATCACAATCATAAATAAATAACATAGTATAAAACAGTATAATTTAACAGCATAATTTAAATCGCCCTGGCCAAATAATAAAATAAATAAATAATATTAACAATTAAAATAACATTTGAATAAAAAGGTCTTCGCCTGGAGCCGAAAAACAAATAATGACAGTGCCAGGCGGACCTCTCTGGGGAGCACATTCCATAGATTGGGCGCCACCGCTGAGAAAGCCCTCCTCTGAGTACTTACCCTCCTAATTTCCTTCACGGAAGGTTCCCAGAGAAGAGCCTCTCCCGCTGATCTCAAGGGGCGGGCGGGCATATATGGACGTAAGCACTCCTTCAGGTAACCAGGACCCAAGCCGTTAAGGGCTTTATAGGTCATAACCAACACCTTGAATTGGGCCCGGACTTCAGTGGGAAGCCAGTGAAGCTGACGGAGAACTGGAGTCATGTGAACATAACACCCAGTCCCCGTCAGCAGCCTGGCAACTCTATTTTGAACCAATTGAAGTATCCGGACCATCTTCAAGGGCAGCCCCATGTAGAGTGCATTACAGAAGTCAAGTCGGGAAGTCACCAACGCATGTGTCACTGTCGCCAGGCAGTCGTTCTCCAGGTAGGGGCACAGCTGGTGGATCAGCCAAAGCTGAAAGAAAGCTCTCCTTGCCACCGCTGTCACCTTAAGCTTCCAGTGAAAGCTCTGGGTCGAGGAGCACTCCCAAGCTGCAGACCTTGTCCCTAAGAGGGAGTGCAACCCCATTCAGGACTAGGTTCAGTTCACCTTCGCCGAAGTCCGATCCGCCAACCAACAAGACCTCTGTCTTGTCTGGATTGAGCTTCAGTTTATTGGCCCTCATCCAGCCCATTACCTCGGCCAGGCACTGGTTCAGCACAACCACTACCTCACCTGGATTGGTGGAGAACGAGAGGTAGAGCTGGGTATCATCCGCGTACTGATGATTCCGCAGCCCACACCTCCTGATGACCTCTCCCAGCAGTTTCATATAGATTTTATTTATTTATTTATTTATTTATTTATTTATTTATTAAAACATTTCTATGCTGCCCCATTCGCCAAAGCCTCGGGGCGGCTCACAACAAGAAGTAAAATACAAAAATAACAATATAAAATAAATAACCGTATAAAATAATATAAAATAAGTCACCCTGGCCAGAAAGCATGGGGGACAAAATGGATCCCTGTGGTACTCCATGGCATAGCTGCCATGGCGCAGAGCCATAGTCCCCCAGCACCACCTTCTGGAGTCGGCCATTGAGATAGGAGCGGAACCACTGCAAAACAGTGCCTCCGACCCCCAATCCCGCTAGCCTATCCAGAAGGATACCTTGGTCGATGGTATCGAAAGCCACTGAGAGGTCCAGGAGAACCAACAGGGACGCACTCCCCCTGTCCTTCTCCCTGCACAGGTCATTGTACAGGGCAACCAAGGCAGATTCAGTACCGTACCCGGGTCTGAAGCTGGACTGAAATGGGTCCAGATAATCACTTTCATCCAAGAGTGCTTGGAGTTGTCCCGCCACCACCCGCTCCATCACCTTGCCCAGAAACGGGATGTTGGCCACTGGTCTATAGTTAGTGGCCATCTCTGGATCCAGTGACGCTTTCTTCAGGACCGGTTGGACTACCGCCTCCTTTAAAAGGGCAGGTACCCGACCCTCCCTCAGAGAAGCGTTAACCACTTCTAAGATCCAGGTCCCAATCCCGTGCTTGGTGTTGTTAATTAACCAAGATGGGCAAGGGTCCAGTGGGCAAGTGGTGGGACGTACTCATCCAAGCACCTTGTCCACATCATCAGGCCGCAATAACTGAAATTCATCCATTAATTTTGGACCAGACGGCGACATTGGTATCTCCCCAGAAGCCTCTGAATCACTAGTAGAGTCTAGCTCGTGATGAATCTGAGCGATTTTCTCCCTGAAATGCTTGGCAAAGTTGTCACAGCGGGCCTTCAAG